>NW_027397067.1:10687438-10823654 GCF_003265705.2 Callorhinus ursinus
CTTTCTTTCTTTCTTTCTTTCTTTCTTTCTTTCTTTCTTTCTTTCTTCTTCTTTATTTTAATTTTCTTTTCTTTTCTTTTTTATTGTTAGTCACCTTACAGTACATCATTAGTTTTTGATGTAGTGTTCAACGATTCATTATTTGCATATAACACCCAGTGTTCATCACAACACATGCCCTCCTTAATACCCATCACCCGGCTACCCCATCCCCCCACCGCCCTCCCCTCTGAACCTTCAGATTGTTTCCCCAAGTCCAGAGTCTCTCATGGTTCGGCTCCCCTTCTGATTTCTCCCCCTTCAGATTTCCCTCCCTTCCCCTGTGGTCCTCCGTGCTATTGCTTATGTTCCACATATGAGTGGAACCATATGATAATTGTCTTTCTCTGCTTGGCTTATTTCACTTAGCATAATCCCCTCCAGTTCCATCCATGTCGATGCAAATGGTGGGTATTCATCTTTTCTGATGGCTCAGTAATATTCCATTGTATATGTGAACCACATCTTCTTTATCCATTTCTCTTTTGAAGGGCATCTTGGCTCCTGCCACAATTTGCCTATTGTGGACATTGCTGCTATGAACATTGGGGTGCGTGTGCCTCTTCTCTTCACTACATCTGGATCTTTGGGGTAAATACCCAGTAGTGAAGCCTTTCTTGACCTTCCAAGCAAAGTGATCTCTACCTCCTCTGTGCCCCCACCATAGTTTTTTGTACCTCTTCATTGTAGTAGCAATAAGTATTGTATCTGGAAATTGTCTCCGTATCCACCACTACGTGGGCCAGGCCTCTGAGCACCTTGACAGTGAAAGAAACTATCTTATTCATTTTTATCTGTCAGGCACATAGAAAGTATTAAAAAAAAGAAACATGATGAATAACAAACGAAGTACTCTCTTTGCTTTGTCAGGGCAATTAATTCAATGTCTTGCAACTATTTATTTACAAAATCCACTCCACCTTAAGTATCTTGAGGGCAGAGACTATGTGTTAAATATGCAGTTGACCCTTGAGCAACGTGGGTGTGACCTGCATGGGTCCACTTATATGCAGATGTTTTCTGATAAATACAGTAAATGTGTTTTCTCTTACGATTTTCTTAATCAACTGTTCTTTTCTCTAGCTTCCTTTATTGTAAGAATGAAACATACAGTACATAGAACATACAAAATATATGTTAATCAGCTGTTACTGTATAATTAAGGCTTCTGGTTAACAGTAGCCTGTAAGTAGTTACACGTTTGGGGGAGTCAAAAGTTATCCTGGGATTTTTGACTGTGTTGGGGAGGGGGGCATCGGTGCTCCTAACTCCTGCATTGCTCAGGGTCAACAATATTTATCTGCCTAGCATATAAGATGAATGAATAAGCAAATAGATGAGCTAATTGGTAAGTAATAATATTTACCAATATTTGAATTACCAATAATAATATTTTACATTAGTAATGGCCATTGAATTTTCCTAATGAGAAGACTTACAACATAAATACTGCATTATTTGTGAGAAGTATATCAAGAATGTCATGTGGTAGATACCAAGTGAGATGATCTTGCAAGAATAATAATAACCTTGTTTTTTCCCCTCCCGTAGAATATTAACAAGTGATGATCCGGAAGAGATGTGGTACCAGATACACTGAAAGTAACCAACAAATGAATTAAAGTAGACTTCAGGGTGCACGTACTCTCCCAAAATGACTTCTAATTAGCCATGCCATCACTCACAGGTTTGGGGAGAGATCTGAATCCTGGGATGTCAACCCATCTTGCTGCTCCCTGGCAATCCGCAAAGGAGACTTCTAAAACTCTAGATACCCCTGATTTGAGAGAAGCTTCCAGAGAACCACTTGCTTTTTGGTAAGAACCTTGCTTCCTTCTGCTCACCAAGACTCAGCCCCAGAACATTAAAGGGTGCCTCTAAAACTCCAAGGCTCCTGTTTTCATATGGCTCCTACCCAATGAGTATATCGTCTCTCACAACGAGATGTCAAGCAGCCAACAGTCCAACGGCTAACTTCTCTCTTTCCAGTTCATTTTCATCAGCGTCCCTATTCCAACACTTCACTAACTCCCTCTAGACCTCCAAGTCATTTGCAATTTATCACATCCTCCTGTGTCCACTCCATACATCACCCAACCTCGAGTTCATCAGTACAACCAGTCCCTAGCATGCACTCTCAACTCCCTAGACAACAGGACAGTAAACTAAGGTCCTCAGGCCAAATCAGCCCGCTGACTATTGTTATAAATACTGTTTAATTGGAACACGGCCACACCCATTGGTTTATGTATTGTCTTTGGCTGCTTTTGCACTGAAATTGTGAGCTGAATAGTTGTGACAGAGGCCATATGGCCCGCAAAGCCAGCTTAAAATCTTTACTGTCTGACCCTTTATAAGAAAGGTTTTCTAATCTATGCCCAACACTGTCCATCATGTTCACTTGGAACAACGGAAGTTCTGCATCTGCTTATTCTACCTGCGAGCAGCAGGATGGGCTGAGCAAAAGCCCAAGCCTAAGATGGACATGCTCACTGTACATCGAAGGCCATATTTTTTAAGTAACTCTTCAACACTGCTCAAAAATTCACCTTAATTCCCTAGTCAATGAATGATTCCACTCTCTGAGAGGACTACTGCACATCTGTTTTCTAAAAATTCCTATCACCCCTTTCCTCTTCACGCTCTTAGATGATAACTTTCCTTCTCACTTCACTTAAAAAAATAATAACTGTTAGGAAAAGAAATACTCTGGCTGCCTTCCATTGAATCTGTCAACCTATTGACATCTGTGCCCTCTTGCAGTGCTTAAACCCCCTCTATCCCTACATGAGGCCACCACTCGATGTGT
This sequence comes from Callorhinus ursinus, assembly GCF_003265705.2. Lineage (NCBI taxonomy): Eukaryota > Metazoa > Chordata > Mammalia > Carnivora > Otariidae > Callorhinus > Callorhinus ursinus. The sequence goes on from NW_027397067.1 coordinate 10,690,287, forward strand.
GTTTGGATCTCAGCTACTCAAGGACTTTGATCCTGTAATCATTCCCTCCCCTTCCTGTTTCACCAGCTTCTTTTTCTCTCTTAGATCGGGACTGTCAACACGCATACTACAATTCCCATAAAAATAAAAATGTTCTTCCAAGAATCCTCATTCCCTTTCGGCCTCAGCCATACTTACCTGTTGCCGTGTAGCCATCCAGCTAGAAAGACATGTCTCTACAGACCTCTCCACATCCTCATCTTGAACTTTCTCTTCCACCCACCCCATTCAGCATTTACCCATACCCCCAGACTGAAAGCATAATTGTCAGGGCCACAAGGTCGTTGTATTTGATATCTCTGGAGGATATGACAGAGGGATAATTCTTTTCCTCCTGAAACGCTTACTTCATTTGGTTTTTGGAGCCCCATAGCCTTCCCGTGTTCTGCCACCTCCCCGTGCCTCCTCAGCCTCTTTTGCTGGCTCTGCCTCTCCTCAGTTGCTGAATTGTGAAGGTCTCAGAGCCCAGGGCCCAGTCCTTAGATCTCTTCTTTATCTACGCTCATCTCCTGGAGGGTCTTGCCCTGTCCTGTGAATTTAAATACCAGTCAATCCCTATGCTTACCAAATGTATTTCTCCAGCCCAGACCGCTTCTCGAAACTCCACGTTGACTTCTCTGTAGGCACCCCAGACTTAACAAGGCCATAATGAAGACATTCCCAAAACATGCCCCTTCTCCAGTGTTCCCTGTTTCCATAACTTACAACTCCCTTCTTCCGTTTATAATCCTACAATTATTCTTATTCCCACCATTCATCCCTCCCCTAACTGTCCAGTCCATCAGCAAATCTTATCAGCTCTTCCTTTGAAATGCATATAAGTCTGACATCTCCTTTGCCACTTCTGTCTCTTATCTCTTGGTCTAAGTCTCTGGTCTGCCTTGCTTCTACTCTTGCTCCCGATTTCTCCTTCTCCTCCCCCTCCCCCTACATTTGATTCTTCCCACAGCCATCAGAAAGATTTTATTTTAAATATAAATCTGTTATGTCATTTCTCTGCTGTAAACTTTCCAGTGGCTTCCCATCCTGGAAGAGAATCCAAAGCCCTTCACATAATCCAGAATGCCACCACGATTTGACTTTGGTCAGGCTCTCTGACTGCCTCTTAAAGTTGGCCATGCCTCAACCATCTTGGCTTCATCAGCATTTCTACTATTCCTTTTACGTCCAGGCCTTTCTTCTCTCAAGGTTTTTACTTTTCCTATTCCCTTGGCTTGGGATGCCCTTCCCTAGGCTTTCTTCATGTGGCTCCCTACCTTACCTTTGTGAGCAAAGATTCTGTGTTCAGATGTCACTTCCTCAGAGAAATCCTCCCTGACCACCTATCTCTCTTCTCCCAGGTCACCCTTCACTCAACTTTTCTGCTTTGTTTTTCTTCAAAGCATTTATCGCTGTGGCCATGGTGTTACATGTTTATTTTATATGGCCTGGATTCTCCCCTAGAACATATACCCTTTCAGGAACTTTGTCTAATCACCACTACATCCTGGGGTCTAGAATAGTGCCTAACACATAGTAGGCGTGCAGTAACTATTATTTGAATAAGTAAAAAAAAAAAAAAGTCGTTTCTATCTAATTTCATGTCCTTGTAATCATTATAAGGGGAAGAATGGCTTCTACAATCTTAAAGTAAAAAATTGACAGGGGAGGAAAGAATTCTACTCTGTGAAACACTGAAATGCAGTTTAAAAATGACTTGATGTTCTATTAAAGGTCCATTAAATATCTACAGTTTACTCTTACTTTGGCTTCTGCACTGAAGCCTTAATGATACAGTAGAAGAGATCCCTTTCTTGATTAGGTTTGTAGATACCAGAGGACTGGACCCGGGCTGTGTTAGGAAGAAGAACAGAGGATGGTTAGAGATTAAGGGAACTGACCTGCATCACATAAAGCAGAGGGGAGAATGGTGGTGGTCGCTCAGGTTGTGTTTGGTTACCATAGAGGAGACTTAATTTCCTTAATTATCCCAGGTCTGTGTGGTTATCACATTTGGCAACCGTCTATTACTAATGCAAGAACGCATATTTTCTCTCAAACATCCGTGGAGGGAGAGAAAAGCTTCATGGAACGGCTAACTCCCATCAAGTTCTAATTCATGGAGGCGATACAGGCAGGCTGGGTTTGAGGACCCAGAAGGGTTCCCACAGGACAAGCCAAGAGGGTCCTTGGCTTTGCGCAGGATGGAAATCAAACTCGAGCAGGAGAAAGTGAAAGCAGAGTTTATTGAACAGTGTGAATGACAGACACAGCATAGCAGACAGTGTCTGGGAGACTCGGAAAGGAAACAGGAATGAGTCTTGTTGTTGTTTGGGGTTAGGGCTTTATACTGAAAAGGGGCCCGGGGCCCATACTTCTTCAGGGATCCAGGGTAGGGTCCAATCAAAGGTGAGTGACAGGTGAATAATAGATGTTATTGTGTAAATCATTCCAGGGCAGGGGGTTCTGACACCAGCATCTGCCGAGGTTTGTTTGAAGCTAACGTCCTAGAACATGTTTGGGATCTGGCTCTTCTTAGATGTTATCAGGTGTTCGGGGGCCTAGGACAAAACTCAGAGAATACTTAACTTCCTTGCTTCCCCCTTGGAGTGGGCACATAGCTTCTTTGGTTTATTTAGAGGCAAAATACAGAACATGAGTAAATGGGGCTTAACAGAAAAACGGCAGAGATGAAGTCTTTCTAAAATGGAGCCCCTTCGGCTTCCCTACCTCAGGGAAGTGGATTTCACTTCATGTGAAGTCCCTTAGGTCAGACTTTGCCCTATATAGACCAGAAATTCTAAATACTGTTCATCTATTTCTGATAAACATGTAATTACAAGAAGTAAACCCATAGTTTCAATAAATTGAGTCTTTTGATAAATACTCATTGAGCTAAAGGGGGAAAAAACCCCGACGTATTCAGAAGAGAAAAAAACTAACCCTCTGAAGAAAAGCACATGCTAGTTAGGCACACTAGAGAATTTATTCTCCAAATATAGTTGAAGAAACAAAATATGCATTTGACGATCTCATATTCCTATACTCCAGGCTGCCCTTTGCATCCTTTTCTTGCATAGATATTTTTCACCATCATGATCCTCATATACAAAAAATGTCACCACGTCTACAACTCTCGGCGACACAGAGGCAGCCAGAATAAGGCCAATAGGAAATAAACTGCAGTTCTGATTTTATCCCAGCAAGAAAGAAGATATGTTTATAATTTCCCAGTAGGAAATCAGATCTATTTCTCTGCATAGCTCGACATGATGATGGTATGTCTTTTCCCTATTAGCGTAATATCAAAATAATGGTTAACTCAGAATTAGATGAATGGGAGTAGACTTTTAATGTCAATCAAAACACCTGCCAATCTCACGTGTACTGTCAATTGTGTGGAAATCAGGTTTATTACTAAAAGTATTTATAATTTTCTTTCCCTGTTGTCTAAATCAAAAAGTGATTTAAGAGAAAAGGAGAAAAAAACTGCCAGGCTACAACATTATCATATCATTTCGTTTGGAGAATTATCTTCTTCTTTTTTTTTAAAGATTTATTTATTTTTAAAGAGAGAGAGAGTGTGTGTTTGTGTGTGTGTGTGTGCACGCACACGGGCGGTGGAGGGGCAGAGGGAGAGGGAGAGAGAATCTCATGCAGACTCCCCGCTGAGCGCAGAGCCCTACGCAGGGCTCAATCCCTCCACCTTGAAATCATGATCTGAGCCAAAATCAAGAGTCAGAAGCTTAACTGACCGAGCCACACAGGGGCCCCTGAATAATTATCTTCTATTATTTTCCTCGACTGTTCTCATCCAACCAACCTCCCCCACCACCACCATTTTTAGCTGGAAGGTTACCTATGAAATAGGTGATGTGCTATTTATATTTATCTAAAAATGTGAGCATAAATCTGTTTATGCAAAAATGATTCTTAAATCAAATTTCCAGACTCAGAAACCTCCTGTTTCATTTGAGGAGGTAGCCTCAGATGAATTTTCCTCAGAGATACATTCTGTTGCTTTCTGAGTTGAAAAACATACTCTAGGTGACTAATGTTTCAGGACTATTTTTCCCTTCACAACATAAAATGGACTTTACAATAGAAGGAACTTGATTTACTGACAACAGCTCGCTCTCAGTTGCGGGGCATAGCCAATTGCCTCCCTATGCTCTGTATTTAAGATGCTCCTTCTAGGAGGCTTTTATCAAAACAATGTGTAAAGCAGTGACACTCCTGGGAGAGTTACAGGGTAAAGAGAGAAATTGTGAGTTGGTGCCCAAGGCTGGTCTGGGCTCCTATTAGGACGTCCCTGAATTCTTTAGCCAAACACTTTCCTCACCCTGGATAGGTGGCCATATTTGTGTTGAGTGTGGAGCTGAAATTTCAAAATGGAGAGGACGGTGGCTTAGCCTACATAGGTACATTATGCACTGGACATTTATTCAGTGGGCACAGAAGGAAGAGATCGACAAGACCCTATATTCCTGGATCCCATACAGAACAGGCCCAGAGTGAAGGGAGAGAAATGGGGTTGGTCACACACCCTCAGATACATGTGTCTACCTATCTCTATTACCTATCTAGCACCTATTTATCTATTAAAGAGAGTATACACCCATAAGATTTATTTATTATAGAAATGTCTTTGGAGAATGTACTACCTCAGAAAAAAAATTCTCCACTCTTGGTTTGCACTGAGCCTGTTGCTATGCAATTAGCTAATGACTTTCTTGCTTAAAGTTTAGCCAAACATTTTTTAGCTCTAATGCTGAAAATGTTTTTGGAAGAAGAGATAAAGTTTCAGTCATTCTCTGTGTTCAACTTGTTTTCCTTTTTCTGCTGTGTTCTTCCATAAGACCCCTTCAGGAAGCGTTATGAAAGGTAAGTGGAGCTCCAAACTTTGTCAGTCCCCGGTGAATGCTGAATGAATGTGAGTTGGCGCCCAGACCAGCCTTGGGCACCAACTCACATACCTCTAGCTAAGGCTTAAATTAAATGGTACAGTAAGACCTTCCGAACTCTCATACGTGGATCTCTTCATATCGGTAACTCGTTGAAAGGGCCCTCACAGTTACCACGATGTTTTGGAAGAGTCATTAGAATCATGTCTTCCTATTTGACTCCACACATCTAGGGAAGGATGGAGCCTACCAACTACCAACTACAAATAATGGCTATATTTAATGTATTATATTAAACTGCATCTTTTTCTTAAATAATACTACATCTTAGGTGCCTAGTGTAAATCACTTTTCCTCTTGGTCTGCTGAATTTGATAGGCTATAAGCTTATTTTGTGATTTATTTTTTCTATTTTGTGATTTATTAATTAAAAGGTACTGCTTATGCACGCTAGTCTTTTGTAAGCCTCTTAGAACAGGCAAAAGGAAGAGAAATGAAATCAAACTTTTCAGTTGTTGTTAGGTAATCCAATCTGATGGAGGAGTCTCAGTGAAATCTACACCAGCACACAAAAGCAACAAATTAAAGGAGCCACTGTAAAGTTAAAATAAAAATCAGCTGATTAGCAACTCCTTGAAATTCTGCGTTAGCAAATGCAGATGGTCTTGGCTTTTTGTTCTCCTGGCAGGTTACTGGGGCCACTGCTATTTAAATCTGAGCTACATCCTTGGTGAGAAAAATTAAATATAAGTTTATTTAACTCTGGCACTTAAACATGTCATGGCAAAACTACTGTAGTTAAAAAGACATTAGGCTTTATAAGTAAGCTTTCTCTGTTAGCATGTTTTCATCAAGAAAAAAAATCAACGTGATAAAGCAGTAAATACAAACGTAAAATTAATACAAACAATGTCAAAAGAGCCCAGCCAGTCTGTGAGTGGACAATTAATTGAGGAAGAAGCCAGGTCTCAGAAAATTGAGATTTGTTGCCTATGATCCAGGAATACAAAATACAATCTATATTTTCTAACACACAGCAGTGCCCCAAGTTAAGATTCTGGTTTTTGTTGTGAATGTATGGTTACTAGAGTGCAAATGTTTCAGAGAAGTATTCACAAAATGTTTCAGTTTAAGTGAATGGTCAGGGAGTTCCTACACTGTTGCTTTTTTGTTGGGAGTGTTAATATGCTGCTGTCACTCTTGAGAGTTTACTTCTAGAAAGAAGTCCTATAGAAGCATTTAACAATCTGTCTGCTATAATTTGCAATTAACAATTCACCCGGTCACTGGTTTGTATTGAAGTTAATATTTCTTGCAATCCCCTTAATTCTTTTTTGAGATAGAGAGAGAGAGAGAGAGAGTGCGTGAGCATGCTCAGAGGAGCTGGGTGGGGGGTGAAGGGTTGGTGGAGGGAGAGGGAGAAGGGGACTCCCCGCTGAGCAGAGAGCCGGAGGAGGGGCCTGATCCCAGCACCCTGAGATCATGACCTGAGCCAAAGGCAGATGCTTAACCGATTGAGCCACCCAGGTGCCCCCCCTTAATCAATTCTTTTCATAAAATAAATAGTTGAAGTGGTAGATACTATCTATATAAATATTGAACAACCAGTTCTTGAGGTTGAGGGTTGGAATGCCCTGATTTGTAATGCTTACCTATATTCTAGGTGTTAATATGCCCATCATGATCGATCTCAAGCTACCAATCATCACAAATTATGGTGTGGGGGGTGCGATGTACAAGTAGCCAACATTCCTTCTTATTTCTACCAAATAGGTACAAAAAGAAGCAAAAAACCCTCAAGAGCATAGAGTACAATGCAATAAAATAATTAGAAACTATTGAGTTTCAAATGTTTGTACCTTTTTATATAATAAAATAATTTAACATAATTTTGTATAATGTATTATGCAATTTTTAATAATGGCTATATTTAACAATGGGCTTGAAAAATTGCCAAAAATTTAACAATGGATTCCTGTGATTTAGTATGAGCAGTCACGGTAAGACTTTCAGAACTAAGTAATCTTTTCCTAAAAAAAAATTTCATTTTGAGGATGAAAATTTAGAAGGTCTTCACTTAGCATCTAGATGAGTACTTTCTAGACATTCCATTTCATTCACCATCCCCTTCACACTTCTTTAGGCATCTTCCAACACACATTGGGGTGCAATGAGGAAATAAATGTTTCCTGTGAGCGAACACATTATCGTCGATCCCTAAGCATTTCGTTCTCACAGTCCCTCTTCTGCATGTCCAGTCACCGTGCCTTTCCAGATCCCTAAGCATTTCATTCTCACAGTCCCTCTTCTGCATGTCCAGTCACCGTGCCTTTCCATTTGCCCCATCCCATACTTGCCACAGCCCACAACTCACGTTAACTCCTCAGACAGGAACTGGTTGTTCAATATTTATATAGATAGTATCAGACAGGAGTGTACCCTGCCAACCCTGGACATGGTCTTGAAAACAGAGATTGCAGAAACACTGTAACTTACTTACCTTCTCTTCCATTTGATTTTTTTCTGTGGCAAAATGATGACTATGAAATGGACTTCTAAAGATTAAATGGGGCATTTATTTAACTCTCGCTTGGCCAAAGCCTCTTATACAGCTTTGGAAAATGTCCCAGGTTGTAATCTAACAACGTCTCCCAAATCACAATTTAATGACATGTTTCATGGGGTAGAATTAACAATCTTATACTATCCTACAAAGCCAACTATTGAGATGATGTGGAGTCACCATCCATTCTGGGTTTCCTGAGGAAGTTCCAATTTTTGTCTACTGTGCTGGTGTAGGTATTAATAGTGTCCAGTGCACTCTCAAAGGAGTCCTGGTTTGGATGATAAAGTATATGGTCACTCTTTCCCTAACCCAACCGTGGTTTCTTGTTCTAACTCCTGACTCAACTAAATACCTCAAAAGACCTCGAAAATCAGTTCATCCCAATCTTAACCCAAATTCTCTCTGAAAACCTACACTTGCAGGCTGCTGCTTGTGTTATTGATACCTCTAATTTACCAAATTATTGAGATCTTTAAAAAAGATTTCCCCTTCTTTTCCATACAAAATGATTGCTCAACTTTCCATAGGTTTTTATCCTGAACCCAACTCAACTGCTCAATCCTCATTCCCACTGCACCAATTTAGCTTAGGTTTTGTCTCCTGGGCTGCTGAAAATGTTTTCTAACTGCCCTCATTATTCTGTTTCTCCAGTTCATCCTATACAGTCTCACCAGAGGCTGTATGAAATTTTTGAGAGAAAGACCCATCCAAATGTCTCTTTGTGGTGCCATCATTTAGAATGCACCCGGCACAGTTTAAGAACTCAGCGTTATTTGTTAAATAAAAGAACTAATAAACACATGTTAAAGTACCCTTCCTAAACCAGTCACTTATGCCAAGGCCTATTTACAAACAATCTTTCAATAGCCTACCTTTATCGCCCAGAGCAAAGTTTTTTCTCTGCAGCCAAGAGCTTTCATGCTTGGGCACGCTCTCTCTCCACCGTGTCTGACCATCTGGGCTCTTATGCCAAGGGTCTTGCCATAGAAAAGGACACACCCTTCCCAGTATTGTTCCATGCTCATCTGCCTTCATACCCATAGTCCTGCCATTACCGAGACACCAGTCATCTTCCTCCTTAACTGTCCCTAGCCCATCTTCCAAGGGTGTGATAAATCACTAAGTTAAAGGACCGATCACTGCAGCAAGAATTTAATGTGATGCAAATCGTAGTGATCACTCCTCACGTTTGCTAAAGGCATGTTTCTGCTTCCATAGGTAACCAATTGTACATTTGGTGGGGGGAAACCAGTCTTTTTACAAATAATGCATTTCATCTTTCTAAAGAGAAACAAGATAAAAAATATGACACCCAAAGAGATGATTTATTTTATTCAGAATATCCCGGTTTACAGTAGCTTTTAGCCTTAAACGAATATAAAATACTCCACATGATGTATTTTATGTATTTTTTACGGTTCCATCACTACATTTCTTTCTCTAGTAGCTTTATAAAAGATGCCATAAAAAAAGGTCATCAGCAAAACATAAAATTAATATTTGTAAGTAAGTCTTCTAATATTTGAAGATAGGACAACATTTAAGAGGCCTTTTGTGTCTGACTTTTTTGAATCCGGGAGCCTAGATAATAAAGAAGTAGAAACAAATAAGAATTTAAACAAATGAAATAATAGCAAAGATAGAATTCCTTTATTTGTACAGTTAAATCATACCCTTTGGAGTTATTTAAGGAAAATTAAGTCAATAATTTTAGTTCCATTTATAATTACTTAGTAGACTTTGAGAGACAGTTTTTATTCCCAATATTTTTTCTGTGACTTCTTTTATAAAAATAGGGATTTTAGTAATTCCAAGAGTAAGTATAAATCTGAACTTTGAAGGGGTCAATTGTAGTTCAGGATTTGGGAGATAAAATGTTTAAATGAGCCTTGAGCTTAGTATAACACATGTGCTGCTTCTATCCTTTTTGCAATAATACCTCAGAGCAAATAAAACCAGCTGTGTAAATGAAAAATTCAAATTAGATATGTTTAGAACAGCCGCTAGTACCAAAGGATCCATTTGAAGATCTATTCTATTCCTTCCCTTCCTGAATACAAACAAACAAACTGTCACTAAAACTTCATGAGTACCTGAATCAGGGCATCTCTGATTTATGGCAAAAACTAATGTAACCCAAAGGTTATTCCCTAGCTGAGCTAAAATACAAGATACAGATAGATAACAGATATGTAGATAGGTAGGTACAGAGATACATAGATGATAGATGATAGATAGGTGGTGGAGATAAACAATGGGTTTATGTCTAATGTTACGAATATAAAATATTATCCTGAGAAGTATAGTAAATGACCAAGAATTTAAAAATTATATATTTATTTATAGCCCATATAAGCCAATATATGATGTAAAATCTTTTGACAGTTCATTTAAAACGGGCCTAAGAAGTCTAGTAATTGTGTACTAGCTAAATTGTGAATGTTTTCATTAATTCTAGCTAAAGAACCTGACTACAACAAGTAAAGACACAGTTAATTTAAGATTAGTACTGTAATTACAGAACAATGTCATTTTGCTGTGAAACAGAGTTTTGAGAGATTAGCTTATATTCTTATCTTTGAGAAAGTCTGTATACAAATCACTCCTTAGAAGTAGATGACTTCCTTGTCTTGATAAATGTGTGGGTTATATGAATGTAGCCATTTGTCAGAATTGGCTCTAGTGAAGCATGAATCCATTTTCAGCTCACACAAATACATATTGAGTTAATCCAGGAGGAACCTCAGGTTTTTCCTCTGTCAACATCCTTGGAGGCCACAGGTATGAGCTAAAGGAAGTGGCATATGGCTGGATTTTACCTGTCCTCTCTGATAGGATCCCCCACTGTGTGCCATTTCCATAGCACAACAAATTGCTCCCAGCCCTGCTCTAGCTTGTGACAGATCCCAGCCCATGGTGGCCAGGCTGATCACACGGTCACTTGATATCCCACTGTCAAGTGTTCCATCTATACTAGGGCCCAGGAGCACTTGGGAGCCGCTGTTCAGTTTCCTGCTGCAGAAAGCAAGTCCTCACTCCAGAACTCTAGGGATCTGGGCTACAACTCTTTAATTAGGGACTGCCACACAAGGAATCCTCTAGCACTGGCGGGCTCTGCTGGGTCATGCAGCATGAATGGCAGGGCACAGACTTGCAGCAGAGGCTCCTGTTGCTCTGGACTCTCCTCAAAACAGGCAGCCTTTGGAGTCATTTGATAAATGGTTGGAGCAGTGGTGGTCCCAAGTATGGTATACGTTGCCTACATATCCAAGTGATACAATATGCGATATCTTGTCCTTTATCATAAAGGGGTTGACCTGGCTTGCCCAGACCACAGCAGGCCACTCTATATTTGTAAGGTTAATCTCCTACTCTTTGGCACTCTCTCACTTACTAGGACACCTTGAGTATGTATCCCTTCCTGTGTTCGATTAGCACCCTGTCATCAATACAGGGGACTAACATGATGTTCTACAGAAAGTCAGAGCATCAAGGGCCCTGGAAACCTTAATTTAAAAAAAAAAAATTTGTTAAGATTTATTTATTTATTTTAGAAAGAGAGAGAGAAAGAGAGCATGTGAGTGGGAGGGAGGGGCAGAGGAGAAGAGAGAATCCCAAGACTCTGCCCTGAGTGCAGAGCCTGACACAGGGATTGTTCTCATGACCCATGAGATCATGTCCTGAGCCTAAACCGAGAGCCTGATGCTTAGCTGAGCCACCCAGGTGCCCCATAAACCTTAACTTTTTTAAAGCATTATGTAGGCCAAACAGAAAACAGTTTATGACAGCTGCTGGATATAGTCCTATGTCTTTCTTTTTCACCTGGCATTATTCAGAAGTATTTTCTCATGCCATTTAGTATTCCTTTAAAAGTAAGTCTTGAATGGCTGGATAATAGTCCATCATATTGCTCTATGATATTCATGAAACTATTCTCTAATTACTGGCTGTGTTTTAGTGCTCATTCCCCATGTTCTGGCCAGCACTGATATTGGTGTCTTTTTTAACTTTTGCAAATTCTCATTATTATTTTTCTAATATAGTTGACCCTTGAACAATGGGGGTTAGGGGTGCTAACCCTCTGTGCAGTTGAAATTCTATGTATAATTTTTTACTCCCTCCAAACTTAACTACTAATAGCCCACTGTTACTGATAACATAGTCGATTGACACATATTTTGTATGTTATGTGTACTAGATACTGTATTCTTACAAAGAAGTAAGCTAAAGAAAAGAAAATGTTAAGAAAATCATAAGGAAAAGAAAATGCATTTATCATACCATATTGTATTTAATGAAAAAATGTGCATATCAGTGGACTTGCACAGTTCAAGGGTCAACTCTAAAGTTGTGATATAAAGTTGAATACTTTCCTGTGTTTATTGGAAATGCTTATTTTCAATTTTTTCCCCAAACTTCCCAGAGAAGGAGATAGTATAATCGCCTTCTGTGTTATTTCATGTTCTCATAGGTATTAAATCTTTCTCATCTTTAATTTGGTGTCATAACCTACTCAGTTTAAGACTCCAACCTGTTAGCATGTTTTTACCAGAATGAGAATTACTCCCTTTGACTCAATCAAATACTCAAGATACTCATTCAATAACTACTCTATAAAGTGTTTCGTTGTCCTGATCCTGTAGGATGAGTGCCCTCACCTCTCTTCTTCCTTAAGGAGGTGCTTCTTATGGATGCTTTCCATTTTGAGTCCCCTGGGGTTCATGCCTGATCATTCTGGGATGTGGGAGGTATAAACAGTAAGGAGGTAATCCTGGTGCTTTTCATCTGGAGATTAAATGTAGATGCAGACCAATGCTTAACTAACCAAGTTTTAGTTATTTCTTTGCTCTTCTCAAAGTTTTTACTGTTCAATTTTTACTCTTCAATTGCAGAAACGAAAATGGAATGGATGCAACATGTAACAATATGGATGAATCTCACAAACATGATGTTGAGTGAAGGAAGTTGGTCACAAAATGTACATACTATATTTATAAGTGGTTCCATTGACTCGAAGTTCAAGAACTGGCAAACTAATCTACAGTGATAGAAGTAAATAGCAGTTACCTTTGGCTGGGAGAATACTGCCTGGAAGACCCTCGAGAGAGCCTTCTGGGATGTCTTGTCATTTGATCTGGGGGAGGGGTTCATTCATGGTATATACACATATTAAAATTCATCAATTAAGAATTGTGTACTTTACTGTATATATGATGTACCTCAATAAAAATTTAAATGAAAGGGGGATAGTGTGTTCTAATATGAGTCTTCTGTTAAGTGAGTAGTAAGGAATTTATGGGTTTTTTTTTTCCTTTTCTACCTGGATGTCTCTGTAACTATATAATCTTAAACCTCTTTTGTAAGACTTTTATTCTGGGGTTATTATCTTCTTCCAGCTGAAGTGCAAGAAAATCATTTCTAACTAGAAGCGTTAGAAGTTACAAGGATAAAGGTCTATATAGTAAATTTTTGTAAATTTTTTCCCAGAAAGCCAGATATTTTACAGCAAATTTCATATATCTTCATCCATTTCTTAGGTTAGTTTAGCATCAGTAATTCTTAATATGGAAATGCCACAGAAATGCACTTTAATATTAATTATGCTAGATGCTAATACAATTGACAAGATTTGTAACATCACCAAGTAATTTGTAAAGTTGTCTCAAGAGATTAGAAAAGCAAGACAGAATCTTCAGATCACTGTATTTTATCTACCTGATTAATGGTTTTTAAGAACTTTTAAAAAAAGTTTCCTATCTACTACCATATGTAGTTTTCTCCCGCTCTCAAAAAATAAATGGTAATAATCTTTTGTTTAGATCTTATTTCTTTTGCCAAGCAAGAAACTAATGCATAATAATTCTTTTGTCAAACAGGGGCACCTGGCTGGCTCAGCTGGTAGAGCATGTGACTCTTGATCTCAGGGTTGTAGGTTTGAGCCCCACAATGGGTATAGAGATTACTTGAAAATAAAAATCTTAAAAAAAGAAATAGAATTCTAGCTCATACCAATACGGCTGACCCACCAGAAAAGCTGCTCATTTAAAAATATAAGAAATATTTTATAGGAACCATTTTGAAATGATCACTTTTATAAGTCACATGAAGCTCCAAGGACCATATGTCTGATTACCATTGAATGGAGCCAACACATCAAAATATCTAATTGATATTTTCTGAGGAACTGCAGATTATTATTACACATTCTACTTGAATTGTTCCTATGAACAAATCTCGACAACCATTTGGGAAAATTTGATTTTGTTTTCTTCCAGGAAAGATTTGAAAACAGTCAGTTTTAAAGTCCTCACAACGGGACCTGTTATGAGGTATTATATGCCAGGTATTAAGTAAGCAGTGGGAAATCGTTTCAAGGACACCTTTACTACTTTACATGTCTAAGAATGCCACTTTCCCTCTATAGCCTTCATTAAATCCCAAATTAATCTATAAATGTAATAGAATTTTAATCAGAATCCCTTAAGAGATTTTTGGAAACTGGAACAGAATTCTGAAATTCAGCTAAAATAATACAGGCTCAAGAAGTGAAGCATCTTTAGGAAAAAAAAATAAGACAGGAGTTGTGTCTACCAGATACTGAAACATAAACTTGTAATTCCCAGCTACCATTTACTGAACATCTCCTATGGCCGTCTGGCTGCTGAACTACAGCAGCAGTGACCACTGTGAGTCCCAATAGAGTGACACATCTTGGGTGGACCAGCCAGTCACCTGGCGATAGACTGATGTGTCTTTCATAGGGGTGCAGCAATTTGTCCCCAGTGAAATATACACAGGTATTCTCTATTTGAAGTTACTTTCATGCCCCAAATAACTTATCATTGATTTGCTGAAGACTTTATTTTCTATCGTGGTATCCTGACAACATTATTTTTGACCAAGGAATTTACTCTACGTCAGTAGATGTAAGATGACTATTAATGTTCATGTGACTTGCCGGTCTTACTATATATCCCATGACCCAGAAGTGTTTTATTGATAGAGTGACCACACATCTTGCTGTGCCTAAGATGGCCTTGATTTATGCCTTGTTGTTCCAGAATAGTTATTCAAAGTGCTCCCTTTGCTCTCAAAATGTCCTTCTTTAAAAGATAAATTATATGGGCATTCTACTTATTGACATTTCAATTATAGCTTTAACTGGGAAACCACCCTTGTAAGTTTGTGGTGCTATCCTTTAGGATTCAGTAGTAGGTCTGAACCCACCTCTATATATGGTGCTTTTCTCTCTATAAATAGAACACAGTCATCCAAGAATCACTGGATATAAGGATAAGTGTATCTCTCACTATTATACTTAATGACCCTCTTGCATCATTTTTTTGCTTCCCATCCCTAAGACTTGGACTTTGCTAGCTGAAGATTATTGCTCAAGAGATATGTTTAGTTATCTACTGCTGTAGAAAAAGAGTTCACTCCAACACTTAATGGCTTAAAATGGTAATCATCATTTATTATCCATCATGATTACTTTCGTTAAAAAATGTGGATATATTTGAATGATTCTGGTTTGAGATTTCTCATGAGGTTGTAGTCAAATGGTAGCTGGGACTTGGGTCCAAGTTTTCTTCTTCATTTAGTCTAGCGCCTTGACTGAGAAGACTAGAACATCTGGGGGCAAGAACAGCTGGAGCTCATTGAATATCTCACTAGGTAGTCTCTTCATATGATCTCTCCAGCATGGCAACTTCAGGGTAATTCAAAGTTCCCAGAGTACATGGAAAGAAGGAGAATGAGGTAGGGAAGAAGAGGGGGGTGTGGGCCAAGAGATGAGAGAAAGAGGGAGGGAGAGAGAAGCATTATGTTGGTCAAGGCAATTACAAGGATTTTGCCAAGCTTAAGGGGAGGGGACATAGACCTCACCTCTCAGTGCAAGAGTGTTAATAGCACATTGGAAGATGAGCATGTAGAATGAAATATGTATTGATGCAGCAATAAAATACCGTCTACCATAGGACACAATACTTGTTCCATTGAATTAAAAACTGAGACTCAGGGCCAACCAGTGGGCATGTGGTCACTGTAGTCCCCCAGTGTCCCATGCTTAGAAACACCCCATGCTTGGTTTAATGCTCTGCTGTTGCCATCTTGAAATTCTTAATACATTTTTAACTAGGGACCCACATTTCATCTTGCAAGTTATGTAGCTGGTCATGCTGAGATTGTTACCTGGCTATTTCAGGCTCTTCATTCACTGAAAAAACAGGTAAGAAAATAGGGTTATGGTTTACTGGGGTGATTAACTCTAGGGAAAATCAGGTTGCTAATAAACTACAGAAGTAGTTAGGACATGAGCCAGTACAGGAAAAACTAAAGGAAGCCTATAAAAGAAGTACTACCAAGGGAACACATCCTCTAGAAACAAAACTTTTCATCACCTCATAAAACGCTGGCTGAAAGCAAAAGGACTGGGTAGAGGAAGAGGCAAGACATAATTCTCAAATAAAGCCTGGGAGTGGTTGCAGAAACAAGGACTACGGCATGTAGTTGCATTTTATTCCTTGTATTTTCATGCTTATATTTATTAACCACTATTGTTCTTCCTTCTTTTATCTCTGTGTGTGTGTGCTGGTGGTTGTTGACTGTACCATGTAGTCCATGGGCTACAGGGTAAAAAGAAAGGATTATGAAGAACTAAAGAAAGAATGGACATAATTTGGACATTTTGGATCATAATGGCTGCAGTAATTAAAGAATTTGAATTGATCACTTTTGGGGAAGTGGTGAGCATATTTTCAGTTGTGAGAGGGTTAACTGCATTATATGTTGCATTATAATTGCACTGTGTGTGTGTGTGTGTGTGTGTGTACATGTCTTTGTGTCTGTCTTAAGAGGTGATTTGTAGTGGAAATTTGCCTTCTTTTCAGGCCATGTAGCATCTATGAAGAATTATACTGCAGCAATTCCTTATTTTATGGAGCCAAATTTGGCTTCATAGAAGCTGAAAATACCAGATACTTCTTTTCCTGGCTCTCTTGCTGCTAAGGTGTGTGCACATAACATAGGCGTTCGCCAGTCATGTATTTAAATGAAAAGTAGGTGATGTAAAAAACTTATTCTGGTGATGGATTGCATGGGTGGCAATAGTTATATCCATAGTTTCCAATCTTGTGGTATCATTTTGAGTGCTGTCTTGCCCAGTGAGCTTCAGCCCTGATTCTCCAGCATTTTAGGTGAGCTACTCAATGTCCTTTTCCTAAGTTCTTTTTCTGTTAATTTAAGCCAGAGTCAAGTTTTGTTGATTGCAAATGAGAACCATAACTAATACATATAAAAAGATTATTATAAAACATTAAGAGTAACTGGGAATTTACAAAAAAAAGTACAATATAATCCCATTTTTAAGGATGGGTAGGGAAATACCCATAGCAAAAATATTGGGTAGAATACACGAAAATTCAAACAGCGACTATTTCTGGTTTGTGGGACCATAGGAGGTTCTTCTCTCTCTTCTTCCTCCTCTTCTTTTTCTTTTCATTATCCTTCATTCTCTGTTATTCCCTCTTTTCTCATTTTTCTTTTCTTCTTCTTAAAACATTTTTATGGTACTCCTTTATGTATATAGACTAATTATTTGAAATACCTTTAATGATTCTTAAAACATGAGGCAGAAAGAGGGTTTACATTTATAGATTTTAACAAATTATAGAAATGGACAGGAACTTAGAAATTAAATACTCCAACATCTTCACTCATCCAGGACAAGATATTCAGGACCCGAAATGTTACTAATTCTAGGTCACACAGCAAGTTCAAGGTAGAGATAGCTCTAGAACATGGACCTTCACTCACTCAACAAATGTGGATGTGTCAAGCACTGTTCCAGGCATTGGTGATAGAGTAATGAATGAGATAAGGTCACTGTTATCCTGAAGCTTAAATTCTATTGGGAAAGACAAACAATAACCAGGTAAAATTATAAATAATATGGTTTTAAGTAGTGATAAATGTTATGAGCAAAATAAAAGAATTATTTAATAGAAAGTGATCAAGTGAATAGATAGGAAGGTTAGGGGAGATTCTTTGTAGAGTTTATACTTCAGCTGAAATCTATCCAATGAGAATGAGGCAGACTGGGAGGATTTGGGAAAAGCATCGCAGGAATAATGAACAGTCAATGTGAGGCACTGAAGTAGACCTGAGTTTCGCATAGTCAAGAAACAGAGAAGAGCAATGCAATAGGAGCATTAGGGTAGGATGGGAGATGTGCCATGACATGTGATCAGAGATGTAGAAAGGGACCCGGACACTTAAAACTGTATGTGCTGTGGTTTTAAAAATAGACTCAAAATGGATGAAAGACCTCAATGTGAGACAGGAATCCATCAACATCCTAAAGGAGAACACAGGCAGCAACCTCTTCGACCTCAGCCACAGCAACTTCTTCCTAGAAACATCACCAAAAGCAAGGGAAGCAAGGGCAAAAATGAACTATTGGGACTTCATCAAGATAAAAAGCTTTTGCACAGCAAAGGGAAACAGTCAACAAAACCAAAAGACAACCGACAGAATGGGAGAAGATCTTTGCAAATGACATATCAGAGGAGCTTATCTCCTAATGCTCACTCAACACCAGGGCTGCCCATCCCACCTTCCCTTTCATATTCACCGGGCCAGCCAACACAACAATCTCCTCTTTTGTCTTCAGTCACTGGTAACTTGCCTCCCATTTCAGGGTTTCATTACTGATTGCCATATTCTCCATTCTTTTCTCACAAATACTCTTTACTCTCATCATGGTTGAAAATGAAGTACAAAGCCATGTTGTCCCCTTCTTTTCTGGGCACTCAGCTGGAGTACATTTCTGGCTTCTATTGCAGTTAGGTGAGCCATGGACCATGGACTCTTCTCTAGTGCAATGTGATGTGTCCCACTTCCAACCCTAACCCATATGAGACTCCCGCTCCCAATCCTTATTTTTTCCATTCCACTGGCTAAATGGAGCAAATGCAGAAAACCTAGAAGGGGGTGAAGAAGGAATAGGGATCCTGAGTGGACTACATAGTGCACAACACCATCATAGCTCCCTCTCCCCATCACCTACTGAGTGTCACTGGATGATGACATGAGTAAGAAATAAAATTTATTGGTTAAGTCTTTGAGATTTGAGGTAGTTTGTTTAGTAGTTAGCCTATCCTCATTAAAATTCATACTCTGGATATTTTCACTATAACATATCTACTTGCTCCTTTTCCCAAGACCAATATTGGAGAATCTTCTAGAATTAATCTTTTATCAGATACCTCCTGAAACGGAAAAAAGAAGAGTTGTGTGAAGACTAAAACAGACAGACTCACCATTTCAAGGAAATCATCAGGGTGAGAGAAGCAGCTCTGGAATTTCCACTATGGACGGTCTTAGGAAGGGGCAGTCCTGTTGAAGCAGGGTGGGCAGGGGTGCTTTCCTAGAAGTTATGGACACACATTTTATTAAGATTGTTTAGTTGGGGTGGCTTGGTTGGGATATCAATCACTAGGCCCATGTGGGGAGTAAGATTTTTCCATTAACTTGAAACTCTAAAGACATGGAATCCTCTGTAATGGAAATATTCTGGCAAGAGCAATTGGTTCACTGAAAGAAGAAACTGGTTGCCTTGAAAATGAAGATAAAGAGACATTTTTATACGTTATAGATAAAGACCGAATTACGTACATTTGTCAATATCTATTAAAATTTTACCAGAATAATTGCATACCATTTGACCTAATAATTTCAACATGTGGATTACCTATATAGAAACAAATATTCCAGTACTTATGAACACGTGTACAAAGAATTTTTTTCGGTAACGTTTCCAGTGGTTGGAAAACAGCAAAAACAAAACAAAACAAAAAACAACCAAAAAAAGAAACACACACAGCCTCAATTTCTACTACTAGGAGAATGACTGAATATTTTATGGCACATCTCCATCTGTAAGAAATGTTACTCAGCTTTTGAAAAGAATTAGTTAGGTCCCTGACTATCGACCTGAGGCCATGTCCAAGGCATCCTGCTGAGTGAAAAAAAGTAAGTGGTGCTATAATGTGCATCCTGTCGTCCCGTTGTGTATAATCAAAGACGGAAACAAAATCTGTACATTTGTGCATGCAGGGAAAAAAATGGAGTAAAAGATGCTGTGGAAAGAGACAGACCAACCTACTGTCATATGTTAATTTAGAACAGTTGAGGAATAATACTGGCATGTTCTTTACACATTCCAGTGTTGTTTTACTTTCAAAAGTTATGCTTTCTGATGTTTTAAAAGCTACTAAGACAGAGAGGCCCTTGAGCGTGGTGGCTGAGCGAATGGCGTGTGGAGCCAGACTGTCTGGGTCACAGTCCAGATCTTCCAGTCACCAGGTGGTGGAGCTTTGGACAAGACAGCCCACCTCCTCTAGTTTCAGTCTCCTCATGGAGGAATAATAAAACACATCTCCAGGGCTGCCAAAAGTGCTCAGTGATAGCAAAAGTTCTCTAAGCAGTTATTCATAATGCAAAACTCCGAAGAGCCTATTTGTATTGCATCCCCTGGTGATGAGCACTGTGCTGAGTGGAGAACCGGGGTGCGTGCAAGGGGTGACCAGGTGACCCATTGCTTAGCTTTTTGCACACAAATAGTTGGTTGCCCTGCTTTTTCCCACCAAGTGTTGAGAGAGAATGAAAGTGTGAAGGGGAAAAGAAAATAATAATCAGTGAGTCTAGTAGCTGACGTCAGCGTTTCTCCATCTTCTCTCTTGAAAAACATACAACGGTGCTGCTGGTTGACTCCTGCTCTTAGGAACTGAGTATCTCAGGTTGGTGTGTGGTGGCAGCCTGAGAACTTCGGCGGTGGCTTCCCTTCTGAGTCCTGATTCTAAGTTTCAGTACTACTGAGTTGCAGGAATCCAAAACACTTGAGTTTATTAAAAAAAAAATAATCTTGGGGCACCTGGGTGGCTCAGTTGGTTAAGCGGCTGCCTTCCGCTCAGGTCATGATCCCAGGGTCCTGGGATTGAGTCCCGAATCGGGCTCCCTGCTCAGCAGGGAGTCTGCTTGTCCCTCTCCCACTGCCTGCCTCACCCCACTGCTCATGCTCTCTCTCTCTCTCTCTCTCTCTCTCTCTGTGTCAAATAAATAAATAAAATCTTTTAAGAAAAAAACAACAAATCTTAAGCACTGCATGTCTCTGTTTTCATCTCCACCTGTCTGACCCAGTCAAACACACACACATGCACACACACACACACACACACACACACACACACTCATTCACACTCGCTTACATCTCTGCATTTGTTGGTCCTTTTCTGTATGTTTTTTTTTTCCCCCTCAACCTACTTTTCCACAGACTCGGCCTCAAGTACAACCATTACGTCACACTTCAGGCCTCTTTGACCAGGGCTATAAACTACTCCTACCTGATGGAGAGAAGAGATGCCTTTGGTGACCTTGAATATACAAAGTCATGATTCCCGGAATAAAGCTTATCGTGGAGCTCAGTGAGGCCAGTGGTCCCCTGCGATGCCAAAAATATCCCCCAATAACAAAGGAAACTGACTGGAGCTTCTGATTTCCTCTCTTGTCTTGGTCAACAAGGACACAATAGGACCAGGAGGGTGCCAGTCAGTTTCTCAGGAACGGTTTACTCATAAGGGGCAATGGAGTTTCATCAGGTCAAATCTTCCCAGTGCCTGCTGAGCTCCTTAGAAAGCAGGCCAGCAGATGTGTCTGGACGTATGTATCTCTTCGCAAGCTTGTTTGCTCCACACTCTTTTTTTTTTTTTAAGATTTTATTTATTTGTCAGAGAGAGAAAGAGCACAAGCAGGGGGAGCGGCAGGCAGAGGGAGAGGGAGAAGCAGGCTCCCCACTGAGCGAGGAGCCCAACGTGGGGCTCGATCCTGGGACCCTGAGCTGAAGACAGACGTTTAACCAACTGAGCCACCCAGGCCTCCCAACTACACTCTTCTTCCTCCAAGTCCTCATCCTCACTGTCACTGCTCTCTTTAACGGGGGACAGAACACAGTTCAGACTCCACAGAAAATATACATGGAGCATTTGTTTTGTGCTCAGTGAGGGAGACAGACATGCACTGGGTACCTTTCTTGTCCTTAAGGAGCTTTAAATCCACCTCTTACTAACCTGTCTTCTTTTTAACATGTTGTAATGTCCCAGAACATTAAATCATTTCCATTCATCCCAGGTCTATCTATTCTAATACATAATAACCAAAGGTGCATTGGAAAATAAAGAGCTGCTTATAGACCCTCCAAATGTGAGTAAATGCGCCAAAATCTAAGTAGACAGTCCAGTCTACATTCTTTTGTACCGAGAATTGTATGAGCCCATTAGTCCCTGAAACCGAAAAATACAAAAGAAAATGTGCACCGGACTGGGAAAATATGTTGTCTTCTGATAAAACATAATCAACATCGAATAATTTGTATTTTACTTTAATCTGTATGTGTTCACTTAGGTGTTTTAGAATATAACACCCAGAGAAGATGTGCAGAAAAGCCAAGCTGTTTGATGGTATTAAAGCTGAGACTGTTTTTTTCTGGGCTGGAGAATGCTCAGCCGCCTTGTCACATGTGTCAACCCCTCTCTGACTGCATGCACTTGGCACAAGGAACAGATGTAAATGTCCTCGAACCGCGTCATGCACACCCTTATTTTAGTATTATTCTCTTATCCTTCTATATTCATGAGAATCAGGCAATACTGTATCTCTCTCGTAATACCCATTCAGATGCCATAGAGAGTACATTTTCGCTTTGACTTTGGCCTTTGTTCAACTGATACTGAAACTAGTTTCTATCCAGAAAGAGACTTCCACTAACATTCTACCCAGTGGAGAGGAGCAGCCTGATTTCGGCAGGTGTAGTGCTGTGTTATGGAAACCCCTTCCTGCCCTCCACCCCCCAGCAGGGAAAAACCATCCTTGACCACTGAGACAGGAATCAAAGTGTCTTTTCAGGAGGTTATACACATCATCTTGGTCCCTGATGAGAATATTTGTCTACGTACTAAGAACCAGCTGGTCTTGTCTCCGCTACAAAAACAAAGGGAAAAGTCAAGGCCATGATCTGAATGGTTCAAAAAACAGTTTAAGGGGCTCCAACAATTATTATAAAGGAAATAAAAATAAAGCTCCTGGTCCACCTCCCAGAGACGTTTGGAAGACACATGAAATATTAACCATGAACGCTTTACATCACGTGGGAGGCAAAAGGTCTTAACGTAAAGTATAAGCCCCATTAATCTTATTTGTAATCATCATGTTGTTTGCATGATAATTATACTTTAGCCCCATTGGCCCTTGTAATGGCTATTCTTATCTATTCACAGTGAATTTATTTTGTCAGTTTATAATATTTCATGCTATTTATAATAGTCCATGTGTCATGTTCATATACTCATTTAAGTTATTTGATGAATGTTATGTTTCACTTACTGCACTAGTGAAACCCAGTTTCCTGCCTCCAGTGGGCTTACCACTCTAGTGGGGTGCTAGACAATAAACAAGTAAAACAGAAGCATATCAGATAGTGATAATGGCCAAGGAGAAAAGTAAAGCAAAGAAAGTGCCTGGAAAGTGTTGGGTAGTTAGGGGTGGATAGTTAGCATTTTAGATAGAATGGTCAGGAAAAGCCTCACTGGAAATATGACGTTCAAGTGAAGACCTGAAGGAATGAGGAGCAAGCCATAATGCTATTAGGGGAAGGAGCTTCCAGAAGGAAGGAACAGCAAGTGAGAGAGGGGCATGCAGGCAGGGCTGGGAGGGGCGGCTGCCAGGGAGGGGTGGAGAGGGATGGGGCAGAGTTCAGAAGATGAAGTCAGAAGGTAACCCACACGTGGAAAACTATAGGGCCGTGGGAAGCCACTGGAGTACCCTGAGCAGAAGCATATCAGGACCTCACTCAGGATACGGCAGCACCACTCTGACTGCAAGTTGTGAAGAGTATGAAAGAAGCAAGGGTAGCAGCAGGGAGACCAGTGAGGAAGTTACTGCAGTGATCCAGGTGAAAAGTGAAGGTGGCATGGCCCTAGGCACCAGCCATGAATCAGTGAGAAATTACGGGATTCTGAGTGTATTTCGAAAGGGAGAACCAACAGGATGCACAGTTCGATTGGATGTGAAATGTGAGGGGGAGAAGGTAAAGAGGGCCCCAGAGATTCTGACAGGAGCCACTGCAAGGTGGGTAATAGAGTTAACAAAGAGGCAACTGTGGGGTGATAGAGGCTTTGGATGCCAAAGAGCCAGCTGAGTAGACAGGTTGGGTAAGCAGTTGAATATGCAAGTTTGGAAAGCAAGGGAAAGACCTGGGATATAGATACCCATTTGGTTGTCTTTGGAAACAAGAAGGGAGTAAATGAGAAGAGAGAAGGGCCCTTGATCTTTCCATCCTTAAGAAGAGGAATTGGAACCAGCACAGACCAAGAAAGGGCAGACAGGAAAACCAGCCCCGTGCCATGTCCTGGGCACCAAATGAAGGACATTTTTCAGAAAAGAGCATAATCTGTGGTGTCCACTGCAAATGAGAGGTCAGCATGGTTGACCATTGCCTTTAGCCATGTAGAAGTCACCAGCAATATTGAGAGCAATTTCAGTAGCATGAGAGAGGCAAAATCCTGCTTGCAAAAGACCCAAGAGAGACGGAGAGGAGATAGCTTGGAGCCTGGAGGTGTCGATAACCAGGCTGAGCAATTTTGCTATACAGAGAAGGGCAGTAGCTGAAGGGAAAGTGGAGTTGAGTTAAGACTGTCTTTTTTTTATGCCACAAACTGGCTTAAAACAAGTTTATTCTCTCACAGTTCCAGAGTTCCAAATGTCCAAAATTGAGCTATTGGCAGGACTGCACTCTCTCCAGAGACTCAAGGGGAGAATCCTTCCTTACCTTTTCCAGCTTCTTGTGGCCTCCTTATGGTCACATGTCACTCCCATCTCTTCCTCCATGGTCACACCACCTCTACCTCTTCTGTGTATCTCAAATCTCCCCTGCTTCTCTCTTATAAGGATACCTGTGATTGCACTTACGGCCAACCCAGATAATTCAGGCTAATCTCCCCCATCTCAACATTCTTAACTTAATCACATCTATAAAGACCCTTTTCCCAAATAAGTTCACACCCACAGCTTCCAGGGGTTAGAACATGAACATATCTTGGGGAGCCCTTATCAGCCTATCATATAAGCAGATGATAATGATCCAACAGAGAAAGTCAAAATGATAATGCAGGAGAGGGGAGAGTTATTGAAGCAATGTCCTCAAATAGGATGGAAAGGATTGGGTGTAATGGACAAGCAGAGGGGTTAGCCTTACATAGGGGCATGGACAATTCATAAACAGTATTATTAGCAACATAAGTTTATGTTGAAGTTTCAGAATACTTTAACTTAGGTGTGTGCTCTCATCTTTATTTGTATTAGTTCTCTATAACTGCTTAACAAACTTACAAATTTAACAGTTTAAATCCACACACGTGGGTCATCTCCCTGTTTCTATCAGTCAGTCCGGAGTCAGGGCACAAGCCTGCTGGGTTTGCTGCTTCACAGTCTTCGCGAACTGCAGTGCATGGGTAGGCAGGGCTGTGGTCTCATTAGAGACTCGCTGGAGAAAGATCTGTTCCCAAGCTCCTCAAGTTGTTGGCAGAATTCATTTTCTTGAGCTATAGGTCTGAGGATGTGGTTTCTTGCTGGAGGCTGCCTTCAGCTCCTAGAGGCCACTCATGGTTCCTTGACACGTGGGCTTCGTCAACATGGGCATTGACCTCATGGAAGCGTGCTTCCTCAAAACCAGTGAAAGTGACTCCTTCTAGAACATCTGCCTAAAAGACAGTCTTATACACGTGGGAACTCCCATGACTGCTGCCATACAACATAACGTAATCATGGGAGTGACATCCCATCACTTCAGCCATATTCTTTTGCTCAGGAACAGATCACAGGTCCTGCTCGCACTCAAGGGGGTAAGTTACACAAGGGCACAAATACAGGGATATGGGGATCACTGGGGGTCTGTTTGGCATGTTCATGATCAGGACTGAAATTGAGTCAAATACCCATGGATTTAGTGAATTCTCATATCTTTTATCATTAGAAAAGAAAATAGACAAAGAGGATACTTGTAGATGGCATGTAAGGTGAAGAAGAACTCTCTGCCCTTGAACAATTTGACTGTAGAGTTAGAACAAAACATGAACCAAGGAATGAAGAAGAGCCAGTTTAGAATATTCAGATGATAATTTTAAAAGGCCAACAAACTGCTCCCTCAAAAAAGTATACTTGATTCATTTTTCTTATTCTACGCACATGCCCAAAGATTAGTGCATTAGTCTAACTACATTGATAAGAGAAAATAGCACTGGATTTTGCAGCAGGCTGTTATGCACTCATTAACTGGGATCTTGGTCAAATTATTCGGTCAAAGCCTCAGTTTCTTTATCTGAAAATGGGGATAATAAAGGTTTCTATCTCATGGTATTGTTGTGAGAATTAAATCAGATAATCTATTTGTGGTGACCATCGCAGTACCTGGCAGATAGTAAGAGCAAATAAATATTGACTGCTATCTTTTTTATTATTATTCTGATTCAGTCCATGGCCAGAATTTGAGAGACTCATAAAAACAGGAAATATGTACAAGAGGTTATGCACCCAACTGCTTTTTCAAGTGAACATATTATTTCATGATTATCTTACCTTCTCAATATTTCCCATATAAAAAGTTCAAATGGTACAACCACATTATAGTTAAGGTGGAAGGTTCTGAATTTTTCCTGGTTTTGAATACTGTTTCTCCATTTTAAACCTGTGGAACCTTGGGAAGCCACACTCCACGTGGCTTAGTTCCCTCATCTATAAGTCAAGGATAATTGTATTCCCTTCCTAGGGTGGGGTGAAGCTTAGATGGGATAATTCACTTAAGCCGTTAATCCAATGTTTAGCAGAGGGTAAGTGCTCAGTATATAGCAGCCAGAAGCAGCAGTGTGGTCCAATAAGTAATGAGCAGGCCCTCAGAAATATTAATAGGGAAAAAATTACCTATATTAATACACGTGGGTATGTCTTCTGTATGTTTCATTAGTTACTTATGATTGTCAGATAAGTTGGATATTCCAATTTGGGGATTAAGGGCCAATAAACAGTCTTTAGGACTTCAGGATGAATGAATTAAAAAAAAATGAGAGCAAACATTTTTAAATTTTGCTAAATAAGAAAAAATATAGTGAGTTTCCTAGAACCAAAAAACTAGGAAGAACATAATTGCAATTTAGAGGTCATTCTTTCAAATGAAATGAATTTGGCTTTATGAAAACTCTTTTTTTCCCCCCAAGGACTTGTGGAAACTTTATCTTAGACCAGTGGGGCCTGCAAACCACTGATTAGGACACATGGGGCTCTAACAAATTTAACTGTGAGAGCCCAAACCTGGATTGATCAGCAAACCTATAGGGTGAATTTCACTTCCCAGCTGCAGACAGACCATCCCAACCGCCTATAGAGGGAACACAGAGAAGATGTGTGTGGTAATCACTGGGGGGCCTTCAATGACTGGGGGAAAGAAGGCCCTATGTAAATCAGGGGTCTAGTTACTCATTCTTAATATAACCATATTCACCATTTATATATATTCTTCTGCCCTAGGGAAACAGTCACCTCTGAAATTTTCTTTACGAGTCATCCTAACATATTGTTAGTCATTTTTCCTTGCCCCTCCCCTTTTTCATCACCTTCAAACATTTTTAACCTCTTAAACTTTTTCATAATGAGTCCCCCTAGCCTGACTCTACTCTGAAGCTCCCTAATGCAGATAAGCCTTTGGGAAAATATGAAGTTGTTGTGCACTCCAGGAACTTTCATTTTTTAATGTGCTTTTGGCAGCCTCGGAGTGTTAATGGGAACCGAATTCTATTTAATGCTGTGTGAAGGAAAAGCTCTTTTCCTCATAGACATGCACTTTCTAAAGAATTTCTAATGATAAGCACTTCAGCATCAAGTTTCTTAGCAAATATATGCCTGTAAAATTAATTCCATTACAGCCTTTCACATTTCACATTTCTGCTATAGGCAAAAGCAATTTCAGCCATAAGCAGTTTTCTTTCAACTCATTTTGTACAAGATGAGCCGGAGTCTCTAACACGGTATTAGAGGGCCAGTCCAGCCTGAAGATAGTGAGAGGAAATGGAAAGACAAGATATTGTTTATCTGCGATGTGAAATGGGTTGAAGTATTAAGTGACACTATATTACATAAGGAAAAACTGTGTCACACTGAAGCTTTTTCCTTAGCTATGACATTTCTTTAGACTTTTTTTTTTGGCATGGAAAATTGGGGCTTTTGGGAAAAAGTAGAAATTTCATCTCACAAAGAAAATCTCATTATGGGAAGTGCAGATTAGAGGTCTTAGCTCTCAAAGCTGCACACCCCGTTTTTACTAGTTCACTGTTCAAAATTTTCCACCCATATTTAAGGGGAAATTGTACAAGCCGTGACACAAAGATGAAGTTGCTATGAAGGAGAACTGACCACAGAGAACGGCATTCTCTGAACTCCGGGCAGCATTCACGACTGGGCAATCTAGAGCAAAAAGGGTTTTACTTGGAGGCCATCACAGAGACGAAAAGAAATGGATGGTGGTGGGAACAGAGGCCTCTGCTTCTTCCCCATCTCCTCTGGTAATCTGTGAAGACTAGAAAGAAATCCAGTAAAATGTCAGTTTTCTAAGTCTAAACCCAGTGAACCAAAGACCAAAAGCACAAATTACAGTAGGAAAGAGGAAAAAAAAAAGAAGAAATGTCTAAGAGTACCTTTTTCAATTCATCTTGTAGGTTGTTTCCCTAAAGAAGATAGGAAAATATGACTTGTCAGTTAGCCCATGTCCCCCCCGAATGGTATGAAAATAGCTCCTTATAATTTCTTTGCAATATCTTTTTCTTCTTTTTAACCTCACTCAACAAGCGCAGCCTTAAACTAAAGATTAGTCTTGACAAAATAGATAGGAAACCACTCCCGGTTTCAGCTCTGACATGAAATAAGCTTAGACATTTGTCACTCCTGCCCTTAATATAAGAAAAGTGAAACAAATGAAAAAGGAATGACTTTTCTTGGACCCACCAGAGAACTGAGGTTTCAGAGCAAATCTCTTACCCAGAGATCCAGAAAAACAGCAGAATCGAGGGAGTCTCACACCTGACATCTGCTCCTGGAGCCACACTTAGTAAGAACATTTAAATGGCACCTCTGACAAACTACTAGAGGCCAAGTATAGACGAGTGTGAGCATGAACCACTTTGATGGGTCGTAACTCCAGGAATCTCCCCAGGTTCTCATGGTGAAGGTCCCAGAAAGGTGCCCTGGAGTCTCTAGGAGAGGGAGGAGAAGAGTCATCATCATGAAGTGTCAAGAGGCTCTTCAACAAAGCTTACTTTTCCAGGGAAAGCCTTTCCCAGTACCTTACCTCACTAGGAAGGTGAAAGGCAATTACCAACTCCAGCCCTCTCTAGACTTTCTGTCTCAGCTAAGGGGGGAAAATGAAGTATTCAAGAAACACTCTTGAAGATGTTCACCCACAAACACCAGCCCACTAAACATCTAAGATTTAATCACAAGATTATAGAACTTTGCCCTTCCTCCACACCTTCCCACCAGATTACAGGGCTCCAGGATAACAGCGGATTACAACAGAAGAGCTGCAAGATGCAGAGTCTATCCGAGGACAAGTACTTAGGGAAGCCCAGAGATCGAAGGAGAGACAAAAGTGGGTACAATACAGTAATTTACAGTGACAACAAAGCATTAAACATGGCCCAACTTCTAGCTAGATTAACATAAAACTTCACATTAAAGTCCCATTTACCTCAGTTCCTATTACCTAATACAAAACATTTGCCTTTCATCAAAAAACTATAAGACATGCTAAAATGTCAGGAAAAAAAATCACACTCTGAATGTACAAAGCAAGTATCAGAACCAGACTCAGATATGGCATAAATTTTGAAATTATCACATAGGGAATTTAAAATAACTGTGACCAATATGTTAAGAGCTCTAATGAAAGAAGCAGACAACATGCAAGATAAAACAGTTATGTAAGTGGGAAAAATGGAACCTTAAGAAAGAACCAAAAGGAAATGCCACAAGTCAAAAATACTATAATTAATGAAAATGCCTTTGCTGGGTTCGTCAGTAGTTGGACAAGGCCAAGGAAAGATTCAGTGACTTGAAGCTAGGTCAATAGAAATTTCCTAAACTGAAATGAAAATAGAAAAAAGGTTGAGTAAAACAGAACAGGACATCTAATTACCGTGGTACAGTTTCAAAAAGTAAAACATATATGCAATGGAAATACCAGAACTAGAAGAAAGAGGAAATGCAGCAGAAAAAAATATTTTAACTAATAATTACTGAGAATTTTACAAAATTAATGATAGGCAACAAATTAAAAAAATCAATAAGCTCCGAGGATACCCAAAGGATAAATACCAAAAGGTCTGTATCTAGGCATATCATATTCACACTGCAGAAAACCAAAGACAGAGGGAAAAAAAAAAACTTGAAAGAAGCTAAGGAAAATAGAACAACTTTACCTACAGAGAAACAGGAGAGAGAGACAGTCTCCTCATCAGAATCAATAATCACTCTAAATATGAATGGTCTAAATACACCAATAAAAAGACAGAGGTTGTCAGAGGGGAGTCAAGAACAAGACCCCAGGGGACAGTCACATGGAAACTATGTATCCATATATTATATATCTTTTAGGTAACTATATATCTTTTTTTAAATTTTATTTTATTATGTTATGTTCATCACCATACATTACATCATTAGTTTTTGATGTAGTGTTCCAAGATTCATTGTTTGCAATAACACCCAGTGCTCCATTCAATACATGCCCTCTTTCATACCCATCACCAGGCTAACCCATCCCCCCACCACCCTCCCCTCTAGAACCCTCAGTTTGTTTCTCAGGGTCCATAGTCTTTCATGGTTCGTCTCGCCCTCCGATTTCCCCCCCTTCATTTTTCCCTTCCTACTATCTTCTTTTTTTTTTTTAACATATAATATATTATTTGTTCCAGAGGTACCGGTCTGTGATTCATCAGTCTTACACAATTCACAGCGCTCACCATAGCACATACCCTCCGCAGTGTCCATCACCCAGCCACCCCATCCCTCCCACCCCCCACCACTCCAGCAACCCTCAGTTTGTTTCCTGAAATTAAGAATTCCTCATATCAGTGAGATCATATGATATATGTCCTTCTCTGATTGACTTATTTCGCTTAGCATAATACCCTCTAGTTTCATCCATGTCGTTGCAAATGGCAAGATTTTGTATTATCTTTTAAATAATATCTTTGAAGCAGTTTTTATTCTCTTTCTTAAGCAATGCAGAAATGTTACTGCTAGTGTGTCTCCATTTACACTGTTTCTGACATCCTTCTGAACCATTTTAGGACCAGGTAAAATCTACTTTTAGTCTTTTACATTTATTAGCTGATGTCCCTTGAAAGAGAAATTAGATCAACACATCTTACCCTGCTCTTCTTTCATAACGAAACAGTTCAGAAATTTCATTGAGCTCAAAAAAAGTAATGCAAAAGTAAAATTCTTACTGAATTGGGTAAACATAGATACTAATACATGCATTTATCCACTTGTAATTCTCCACTTTCCTTACAGGGATTTTTAAAATCTCTTTCATATTTGCTCTTCTATTACTTCATCACTTTGTGTCATTTCTTTTTGCCTGCCCTACCTCTCTGACCAAGATGATTTCAAATTTAATCATGCTCATAATAATGTAGTTCAAAATGATTTACATGCAAAAAAAGAAAAGCTACTGCACTGATGTGCAAATGTTAAATCCCGCAGGCTCCGAGACAGACTATTTCTCAAGAACTAGCCTTTGCTAATTTTTGGAAAGTGTTTGCATATTAAGAATCATGGTGTCACTCTGTTATGCTTCTACTGAATTGCTTGGCTGTGATCAAGCACACAAGAGTCAACTTTACTTTTTTTTCTGCAAAAGTACTTCAATAACCTCAAAATGTAACATGTGAAACGGTCCCTTCGTGCCCTGAGTTCCTCCCTAATAATTTCTTTTATTTTCTCTACTTCCACGTAATAGGGAATTACTCTGTTTCTCTAGTGCTTCATTTTCTAGGCTGTGTAAAAGCAGTCTATGATTCTATGTGGCAGTGAATAGAATTTAATACTCTGTACTGACCAGAGGCCTTAAAAACAACAAGTCCATTTCATTTTTTTCATATTTCTTAATTGAAAGACAATTTGGGGCTGGGGGGACGTTGGGGGAGAAAGAGACAGAGACAGAGACAGAGACAGAGAAAGGAAGGAAAATTTTAAAAAGCTTTGGCTTGCTGTTGGTTGAGCTGTACCTTTGCTTCCATGACATTGCAAGAGAATCCCAAGGACCTTACTTAGCCCTGCCAATTTGCTATTGAAAAATACATCCTATTCTATTCAATTTGCACAAAAATCAAACAAAGCCATTCACCTTCTTAATTTTGTTTCGGCTTCCTGGGAATGGGAAAAAGTTATCCAGAATGGCTTTTGCTGAAGTTAATATTTCAAGGTTTTCCTCTTTTCCTTCTCAATATTTTCCGTGGACCCACTCTGCAGTGGTTTCTTTAGGAGTTAAGTATAAAGCCACAGAAACATACTGAACATATTGATTACCAAGTAAAATGGTTTCCCTGGCAACCATAACCCAATGAAAGCCCTTAGAACTGACTTCCTTTCACACATGAAGTTTTTTCTAATGATTACAGACATCACGGAGGGCAGGAACAGATACAAAAGTACCTGCTTTAAATGCGTTGCTGCAAAAATGAAGCTGATTCAGCAAGAGATACTCTGCTCTGCTCTGGTTAGCTAATATATTTTTAATTTGTAATATAATTTTTCAGTAATTATAAAATGAATTCATTCCTCTGTGCATTAGAGTATGTGAATGTATTAGTTGTTTATTACTGCCACAATAAATCAACACACACTTAGTGGCTTACAGCAACAGAAAGTTATTATCTTATCGTTCTGCAGGTTAAAAGTCTGACTTAGGTCTCACTGGACTGAAATCAAGGTGTCCTCAAGTTTGTGTTCCTTTCAGGAGGCTTTTTTTTTTTCCTTTCAGGAGGCTTTAAGAGAGAATGGAGAACCTTTCTCTAAGAGAAATGGAAAATCCATTTCCTTGCCTTTTTCAGTTTCTACAAAACACCTGCTTTCCTTGGCTCTTGGCCCCCTTCTTCTCCTTTTTATGCTAGGACCATCACATCTCTGGTCTTTCCTCCACTGTCATTTCATAACCAGTAAAGGCTCTTGCTTTTAAAGACTCTTCTGATTATATTGGGTCCACCTGAATAATCCAGATTGCTCTCCCCAGTGCAAGGTCATACCCTTAATCCCCTTAATCACATCGGCAAAGTCCCTTTGGCCATGTAAGGTAACATATTCACCTGTTCCAGGGATTAGGCCATGGAGATCTTTAGAGGGCCATTATCCTGCCTGACACAATGAGTCTATTGTTTAGCATATTGACAAAAAAAAAAAGAGGCTTCTCAAAATATTGATGTGCAATGCAGCATGCACTTTCAACTGCTTCCTTTAAGTACTGGTGATTATTTCCCATTGATCTAGAGCGGAGATCAACAAACTTTTTCTGTAAAGGACAGACCTTATATACATTTGGCTTCGCTTACCATACAGTCTCTGTTACAACTACTCAATTCTGCCATGGTAATGTGAAAGCAGCCATTGACAAAACATCAGTGAATGAGCTTGGCTGTGTTTCAATAAAAATTTCTATACAAAAACAGGCAGCAGGCCAGATTTGGCCCGTTGGCTACAGTTTGCTGACTTGTAAACTAAAGCTATGAAATCTCTAATCCCGTAAGTAAAATCTGACACACATTTTCAGAACTGAGACCTCTCTTTTTGGATGTAGAAGAAAAATAAAACTAAAGGTTTGCATATGGCTTCTTTAACCATATAATGAAGAAGAGAGGCATTCTTTATGATCATAAAACTTTTGTTGAGTATCAGCGATAGGGAAGAAGACTGTGAAGAGCTAGAAGACCAAGAGTCAGCCCTCAATGGGCTTGTAACAAAATTGGATAGGTGACACTCAGTGAAAGATAATAACATAATCTTTTAATCTACACAAGTAATTGAATATATTATTTAACTTCCAAAAATGTCTTTTAAAATTGTATAATGGGAGTTCCAACTCTGGTCATGGTAAAGGACTTTTTATGGAACTAACCTCCCTGAAGACAACAATGATAAACTCTGGACAAAATATTTTAAAAAATAAACAAACAACTATATGTTGGCCTTGGAGGTTGACTAAAAACACACCAGCAAACTTATGCCACAAGAAATACTAATAGATATTCTTCACTTGAAAGGGAAATGACAACAGATGAAAGCTAAGATCTATAGGGAGAAATAAAGGGTGTTCAAATGCTAATCATATGGGTACATACATAAGACTCTCTCTTCCTCTTTTTGCCTACGTATATATGTATGCACATCTAATATGTATGAATCCCTCTACATATTCATTGCCTTTTAAATATATTTAAAACCATAAGAATGTTTAAAACAAAAACAGAAGAGGGGCTAACACTGTATTATAATTTCTAATGTATTTGATGTAAGATACACAACAACAATAGCACTTAGGATGGTGAATAAATTGCAATGAACTGATGCATGATCCTTACACTTTACATGAAGGGATACAATATTAGCCCTAAGTAATAAATTAAGTATCTATATTGTAATTGCTAGGGCACATGCACATACAACACACACACACACTGTAAAGAGGCATAGTTACAAAGCCAATAGAAGAATTATAATGAAACACTAAAAAAGTATTTAATAAAGCAAAAGAAGACAGAGAAAGAAAATTAAATTAACATATGCCTGTTGGGACAAAGAGGAATGAATAGTAAAATGTATAGACCTAAATCCAAACATATCAATAATTATTAAATATAAATGAATTAAAGACTCCCAATAAGAAGCTGAAATTCTCAGACTGAATTTTTAAAACCATCTGTGAGAATCACACCTTAAATGTAAAGGCAACCTACATATAAGTACATAGATTGGAAGTAAAAAATAGAGAGTGATATCCCATGAAAAGTAACAGCACAAGAAATCTGATTGGCTAAGCTAATGCCAGAAGAAAAATGACATCAATACAAAGATTATTACCAGAGATTAAGAGGGATAGTTCATGACGATACAAGCTTAATTTACCAGAAAGACATAATGATTATAAAATTTGTGCAATAGTTGAAGAGCTTAAAAAAATCACAAAGCAAACACTGACAGAATTCAATGGAGAAATAAACAAATCCATACTCATAGATCGGAGGAGTCAATATTGTTAAATATTACTTCTCCAAAAATTGACCTGTAGAGTCAATGCAATCTCAACTAAAATCCCAGCAGGATATTTTTGGTAGATAATTGCCAGTTGACTTCAAAATTTATATGGAAATGTTCAGGACCTAAAATAGCCAAATAATCTTGGGGAAATAAAATGAAAATATTTGGAAGACTTTCACTACCAGATTTCAAGAGTTACTGTAAAACTATATTAATCTTGATAGTGTGGTGATGATATAGGATTGATAAATAGACTAATAGAGGGGCCCCTTAAGCGTCTGCCTTTGGCTCAGGTCATGATCCCAGGGTCCTGGGATCAAGCCCCACATCGGGCTCCCTACTCAGCGGGGAGTCTGCCTCTCCCTCTGCCTGCCACTCCCCCTGCTTGTGCTCTCTCTCTGTCAAATAAATAAATAAAATCTTTAATATATATATATATAGAGAGAGACTAATAAGATAGACCCATTCTTATAAGATCAAGTGATTTTTTTAACCAAGGAACCAAATTAATATAATGAGAAAGTCTTTTCAACAAATTCTGATAGAACGACTGGCTGAAATTAATTCAAGATGGATCATAGAGCTAAAGATAAACCTAAAATTCTATAGAAACATCTGGAAGAAAACATAGGAATATATCTTCACAAACTTGGGGTAGGGGAAAATTTCTTAGGATCCAGAAAACATTCTCCATAAAAGAAAATACTGGTAAAATATATTTCATCATGCCTAAAAATTCTGCTTATCAAAAAGCACTGTCAGGGCGCCT
Source organism: Callorhinus ursinus (assembly GCF_003265705.2). Lineage (NCBI taxonomy): Eukaryota > Metazoa > Chordata > Mammalia > Carnivora > Otariidae > Callorhinus > Callorhinus ursinus. Next base: position 10,725,952 of record NW_027397067.1, read on the forward strand.
GGGTGGCTCAGTTGGTTAAGCAACTGCCTTCGGCTCAGGTCATGATCCTGGAGTCCCCGGATCGAGTCCCACATCGGGCTCCCTGCTCAGCAGGGAGTCTGCTTCTCCCTCTGACCCTCCCTCCTCTCATGTGCTCTCTCTCTCTCTCATTCTCTCCTCAAATAAATAAATAAAAAAAAAAAAGCACTGTCAAGAAAATGAATAGGCAGGCCACACTAGAAAAAGTATTGCATATATACATATTACATATATACATTTACATATTAAGTATATATAATTTATAACATATAATATGTAAATATATAAAATATATGTCTAGAATATTTAAAGAACTATTACCACTTCATAATGACAAGACAACTCCAAAAAATAAGGGGAAGAGAGAGCTCCAAAAGACACTTTAAAATGGAATGTATACAAAAGTCCAATAAACACATGAAGAAGAGTTCGGCATTGGTAATCATCTAGGAAATGCAAATTTAATGTCACTAACACCCACTAAAATGATTAAATTTTTTTTAAAGATTTTATTTATTTATTTGACAGAGAGATAGAGCATAAGCAAACAGAGTGGCAGGCAGAGGGAGAGGAAGAAGCAGACTCCCCACTGAGCAGGGAGCCCAATGTGGGGCTGGATCCCAGGACCCTGGGATCATGACCTGAGCAGAAGGCAGACACTTAACCGACTGAGCCACCCAGGTGCCCCTAAAATGGCTAAATTTTTAAAAACAAAAACAAAAACCCTTGAGTTCAACTCCAAATGTTGGTAAGGATGTGCAGTGCCTGGAACTCAATACATTGTTGGGGAAATGGTACAACCATTCTGGAAAAAGGTCTGGCAGTTTATTATGAAGTTAAATGTTTACCTGCCCTATCAACTAGAAATTTCAGTCCTAATCCTAGATATTACTTAAAGAGATGAAAATATTTGTCTGTTTCAGAATGCTCATAGCCATTTACTTATAATAGCTCCAAGCTGGAAACACTGCAAATATTCATTCACAGCAGCATGGGTAGACAATTTGTGGTATATCGTACAATGTAATGCTGCTTAACAATAAAAAGGAATGAACAATCAATGGATGAATGAAAACCATGGTTGAATCTCACAAAAATTATGAGTGAAGGAAGCTAGACATGAAAGAGTACCTACTATATAATACAGTTTATAGAATGTTCTAGAATAGGCAAAACTCATCAGTGTCTAAAAATATCAGGAAAATGTTGGCTCTGGGGAGCGCCTGGATGGCTCAATCAGTTAAGCCACCAACTCTTGATTTCGACACAGGTCATGATCTCAGGGTATGGGATCCAGGCTCACTCAGCATGGAGTCTGCTTGTCCCTCTCCCTTCACCCACTTGCCCATTCTCTCTCTCTCTCTCTCTCTCTCTCTCACAAATAAATAAATAAATAAAATCTTTAAAAAAACAATGTTGGCTCTGGGAAGGGAATACTCACCTAGAAGTAGCACGACAGAACTTTCTAAGGTAATGGAAATGTCCTATTTCTGGATAGAGTATTACAGGTGGATGCATTTATTAAACTCATCAAACTGTGCACTTAATATTCGTGGATATAAGTATACATACATTTATGTTAAAGAAATCCCAGTAAACAGGGGCGCCTGGGTGGCTCAGTTGGTTAAGCGACTGCCTTCGGCTCAGGTCATGATCCTGGAATCCCGGGATCGAGTCCCGGGATCGAGTCCCGCATCGGGCTCCCTGCTCAGCAGGGGGTCTGCTTCTCCCTCTGACCTTCCTCTCTCTCATGCTCTCTACCACTCTCTCTCTCTCTCTCAATAAATAAATAAAATCTTTAAAAAAAAAAAAGAAATCCCAGTAAACAAAAATTATACTCTCGTTAGTAAGTTTGCTTTCCACACTGGGTATGGTGAGCAATTTGGAAACTACTTTCTGTTTATTATAGGAATGAGCAAAGGAGTAACTATGTAGAATGATGGAAGAAGAGAGTCACAAATATAAAAGTTACAAATATAAAAAGGCAAGGACTAGAATTTATCCTCTGGCATTTTATTGTTGTAATGGAATTGGATGTATCAGTATGAACTTGTACTCCTAACTCCGTGTAAAACGTTCTCTTCTCTTTCTTTCTTTTCCTTTCCTTCATCGGTCTCCATCTCCCTCTCCTCACCCACTCCTCCTTCTTGAAGCTCTCTCTCTGTATATGTATGTATACACACATGCCTACTTCCTAGCTGTCTTCTTAGAAAGACATTATTATTTTTTCCTTCTATAAATAATTGTAACATCAAAGCAATAAGCACGCTTGGCACATAGATTTTGGTTTCTAAATACCATTACCCACTTAAAGAAGCCAGGCCTTCCGGAAGAAAAGTTTGATTCCACGACTGGCAGGGAAACAAGAGGAAATTGCAGGAGTTTGTGTCAGAAGAAAAGTGTCATGGTCAGGTTTATGTATCAACTGGTTAGAGTAGGCAGTTGGACATGAGGAGGATAATAGAAGGACAACTGCTAGGGACCCCCGGTGTCCCCCCTACTCCCCCCATCTCCCTTAGACCAACTCCTTTTGTGATTTAGCACAGACTTAGAAGCAGAAGACACACTCTACGGGGACAGCTCCAACTTTGGAGCATGCGCACTTAAGACATACCCTGTGCCTGCCTCTGTACCCTGAGGCTATTTATAATATCATTATAATACTATTTGCATTGCGGCTGCCCCCCACCCCCACCCCCCACCTCCAGCTTAGGCCTTCAGGGAAGATGACTAACACAAACTTGCTCAAAGGGTTGGAGTGGAGGAAACCAAGTCCCATCCAAAGGTGGAACTGTAACTATAAGATGGGGGAGATGAGCCCAAATAAATCCCGGTACGAGGACGCAATAAGACACTCAACATGCTGACCCCCAGCCTTGGGTGAACCCGCTTCTGTCTTGGGAGCATACTGTCACTTTCTGCTAAATAAATAAAAAAAAAAAACAAAAAACCTCCGCTACTTCAACTCTATAGATTTCTCTCACCCCAATTCTTTCCTTGGAGAACATAAGGATGGAGGAGTTCTGTAACTCACCATCCAGTAACAAGCCAAGACTCTAGCCCCAGGGAGTAAACCAAACACTAGTTTGGAGAAGGTATTTTGTAGATACGATTAACATCTACAACCAGTTGACTTTAAAAGGAGATTATCCAGATAATCTGCATGGGCCTGTACCGGTTAGTTAAAAGGCTTTAAGACCATGGGGCGCCTGGCTGGCTCAGTTGGTTAAGCGACTGCCTTCGGCTCAGGTCATGATCCCAGAGTCCTGGAATCGAGTCCCACATCGGGCTCCTGGCTCGGCGGGGACCCTGATTCTCCCTCTGACCCTTTCCCCTCTCATGCTGTTTCTCTCTCTTTTTCTCTCAAATAAATAAATAAAATCTTAAAAAAAAATAGGCTTTAAGACCTAAACTGAGGTTGTCCTGCAAAGAAGAAATTCTTCTGGGGACTGCAGTTTCAACTCCTGCATAAGAGTTTCCAGTCTTCCCAGGGTCTCTGCAGATTGTGGATTTGCCTAGGTAGCCCTACAGTCATATAAGTCAATTCTTTGCAATAAATCACCTATTATCTATCTATCTATCATTTCCTAGTGGTTCTGTCTCTCTGGTGGAGCCCTAACTGACACAGTCGGGAAGTACACAATGATGGCAACATATCAAAAAGATATAGCAACTAGGTTGAAGGGGCTTCTACTTACCCCAAATGAAAATATCGGACATCAAAATCCATAATGGGTTAAGAAAATAAGACTCTATGTCTTATACTATACTAACATAAATAAATGAATAAATATAAATACAGAGAAAGATGGGAACAACCTTTCCTACCGTAGAATGCCAACCAATGAAGAAGGAATGGCATAGCTAGAAAATCATCAATGGCTGCTTAAACTCTGCAAAGATTGGTGAGGAGAAAATATGTACATAGTGTCCAAGTATCTCCTCACAGATTAACTGTGAGCAAAAATAATAACTTTATGGTGAGGAATCATGGACCACATCATCTAAATTAAAGGATCAAAGTTAACACCATCATTATTGGGATAAACCAAACTCATATGCCTAGTGATAGAATGCGCTCAGAAGGACACAACATCACTTCTCTGGGATCCCTGAGAATATGCATTTAGTCTAATCATGAAGAAATAGACAAACCCCAAAATGAGAAAGAGGCTGTAAAATAAATGTCTGTTCTCCTTAAAAATGGCAATGTCCATAAAGATTTTTAAAAGGCTTAAGGATTGTTTGGGGATAAAAGAGAAGAATTAGCATAACAATAAAGTGTAATTTGTAATCCTGGATTACATCCTGCATGAGAAAATAAAATTAGCTACAAAGAACATTATTGGGAAAATTGACAGTTTTGCCTGTGGATCAGATAATAGTAGTGTATCAGTATTAAATTTCCCAGCTTTGATAACTGTACTGTGTTTATATAGGATAATATCTTTGTTCTTAGGAAATATAGTCTGAAATATTTAGAAGCAAATAAGCTCGATGTCTGCATATTACCAAAGGCTCAGAAAAGTATGCAAATATAAACAAACATACAGTGGAAGAATAATAAATGGCCCAAAAGGTAAGCAACTGGAGAAATTGACAAAAGGGTAAGGGAGCTCCCAACACTACTCTTGCAACCTGTCTGAAAATTTGAAACTATCACAAAATAAAAAGCTACCAAAAAACAAAACATATGTAAAGGAAAGCTATAGTGCCAAGATTGCATTTTGCAGTGATAATGACATCGGTATGAAGAAAATAGAAAGACTTGAGGTATTATTTCCATTGAAAAGCAATCAATACGATTAAAGATCAACGGCTAAGACAAAGCTGGTTTTTAAAACGCTTCCTCATTGCTATAGGTCAACTGGAACATGAGACCAGAATTTTGTTTCCCAACTCTGCGAATCTTTACTGGTATTTTTTTTCATTTTTCTCTTCTGCTTTCCAGTCTCTTATGTCTGGAATTCTCCAAACTATGATTCCAACTGGATCATTCTCAACAAACTGTATCGGGGTTAAAGAATTATCTGTTTTCATAAACCTCGACAGAAGGTAATCAAATATTTATCATGGCTAAATAGCAGAATATCCAACAGGGGAAAATACCTTTTCAACCGGCCTCATGTTTTCCTGAGTGGCTTCTGATAGTGTAGCCTAAATAATTTTAGAAGAAATTCTCATCTCAATTTAGTAAGTAGATGATAGCAGGCTTATTTTATTGGCAAGGAGGCACTATAATTGGACTTTGAGAAAGGGAAAAAACACCATGATTATATTGTTTTGTTGTTGAATTGGTGAGAAAGGGGATGGACTTCAATTGATAATGTGAGTTGAACTTTTCCCATTTGTAGAGACCTCTATTGTTGAAATAAGTGAGTTATATGTGGGTTTTGTTTATTTCTTCCCCCAACCCTGGGTTCTCCAATCCCAAATAATTTTTTCCCCAAAGCTGCACGTACTGAGATTATAAATAATGTGAAGCATCCCAGATGGTCCTGGCATGTTTCCAACGCATAATCACCTGTCGTGTGCACTAATTCCTGCTATGATTAAGCCCCTTTATTCGCAGTAGGGTCTGACAGCTCTATTGTTTAAAATGTCACCCATTAATAGAACAGGCATGAGCTTGTTTATACTCTAACTAGTCTCCTTGCATATTTTCTATGTCAGCTTCAGTTAAGCTGTTATACCGTGTATTTGATGAGTCATCACTTTTCCTGGAGCCTGGTATTGTTAGTAAAAGACTAATGATATGTGAGACACAGCTTAGTTAGATATGGACAGATATGGATAGATTGATATGGATTCAAACAAAGCTTTCTAGAAAACATTAGAAACAGAATATAATAGATTCCAGACTAACAGAGTAAACACAAAATTGTCTTGGTTTCTTTTAAGATATATATATACACAAAAAAAGATATAATGCTAGGGCTTAAATATGACAGTAATGGCATTTTCCCTTGTTTTGGGAAAACAAGCTTATGGCTAAATCTGTGAAAAATTTGCCACTTGAAATATACGTTCAATATATGTTGCGATATATATGGTGAACATATTTCCAATGTATTACTACTAATAAAGGCAATCTTGTCAAAATATTTTTATTTTTTCTATGAAAACCCAACTCCAAATACTAATTAATGGGGTAAATCTTATGAATCAGATAACAGAGACACAGAGTTCACTTCAACTAAAAGAAGAATCCAAATACATTCTATAGGTGACCTTGAAAAATGGAAAATTACAAGTGCTTATTCTGTTTTCGAACTGGAAATTTTGTGTGATCTTAAAAAGCTCCATTGAGAAAAATTGGCACAGTTCTAAAGTGACCCAAATGGAGATGCCAGGAAGAATAAGGAAAGCTTTGTGTTAATGCTTAAGTTCCATCTCCCAACTATATCGTATTCAAATTCACGCATGCTTTGCTAATATCTTTCACCTGCTCCAGTTTGCATTTGTGATTGCAACTAGAGTCCTCCAGCCCTCAACCAAATAGCAGACTCGTTCTGTTTCTAAAACCCGCAGAGACCATGCAGTCATGTCTGCACTCGTTTCTGTTGTCTAATGTTTGCCCGCAGTTTGATCACAGACCACAGCAAGTTACAGTGATTGTGCAGAGACCCATCTGAAATTAATGCCTTTTTCAGATCCACCTCTTCCACCAGCCGCAAAGATTAATTGAGAGGGAGAGGTGGGAGAGAGGGGGAGGAAGATGGTAGGTCGAGATAGAGACATAGGTAGGTAGATATAGCTGGATGATAGATACATGATATAGATGATAGGTAAGTAGACACAGAGATAGAATCAGTACTCCTGGGCGCCTGGGTGGCTCAGTTGGTTGAGCGACTGCCTTCCTTTGGCTCAGGTCATGATCCTGGAGTCCCGGGATCGAGTCCCGCATCAGGCTCCCTGTTCAGCGGGGAGTCTGCTTTTCCCTCTGACTCTCCCCCCTCTCATGTGCTCTCTCTCTCTCATTCTCGCTCTCTCAAAAAAATAAATAAATAAAATCTTTAAGAAAAAAAAAGAATCAGTACTCCTAGCTCCAACATCTCCAGCATATGACCCATGTGCAGAGCTCTTCTGATTCTTGCCTCAAGAACTTCACTTGTTCACTTTTATTACCAAGTCTTAAACTTTGCTTTACATATAGTGAAGATGTTATCCCTAATGGATCAAAGAACTTGAAAGGCCAGTCAAAAGTTATTAACCCAATCAATAGGAAGTAAAAGACGTACATTTAAAAAAAAAAATACTGATTTGGCACCCTTGAGTCAATCTCCTAGTGATGGAGAGGAAGAACTGTTTGAAGGGGGAGCCTCTGGCAGTCTTACAAGATACCCTTTAAAAAGAATCGATACTCTGGGGACAAGATTTTAAGGGAAGAGAATTCTAAATATTCTGCCCTTTGCTCACCACAATATAAAGCTGTTTGACATGGTGTGCTTTTGTTCCAAAGCACACAGATGCATGGGTGTGGAGACAGCTAGGCTCTGTCGTACACCAGTTTTCCCCTTTCTCTCCTTCTCCTGAACTAAATCCCAGCACACTGCCAAGGGACAACTCCTGTGAGGACAGATACATTTCATCACTTGTAGAAATTAGGCAAATATGTAGATAGCAGAACAAATTGGTACTTAGACTCTGCCATGTTTCTAAAAATAACAACAGTAACAACTACCCCTGAAACTGCTCATTAAAATGTCTAAAACTCTTTCAAAAATAATAGTTAGGAATGCTATTGAATCATCAATTACTTTTTAAAGGCACTTGTTAATTGCCATAAAACCTCCTCTGTTAATATAATTTATTGCAGATAGTCTGGTACAGATGTAACATAATTTTTTACATAATTTTGGAAAAAATGCATACAAATCTAATTTTGTAAACTGTATAACATTTTAAGTATGCTTGGAGAGCTTTCTTATCTGAAAAAAAAAAAAAGCCCATACTGTGTCCATTTGAAGGTGAGAGCAAGAATGTAATATTGCAAATAAAAATTGCCTACTTATCTTTTCTGTACTGTTAATATCTTACTTTTTTAGAATTTCTTAAAACTAGTATACTCTTGTAAGGATGCATGTATGTATTGCATATTTATGTAATATAGTCACTTATTAGAATCTTGTAATGAGGTACACCAATTTAGATATATTCCCATTCAGGTTGTATTTCCCCACACATAACAACTCAATATGTTATATGGGCAGATTATAAAAGTGTGATACGGCTTGAGGAAGCATGGGCTCTGGAGTCAGCTATATTTGATTCTCACCTCTTTCAGTAGCTTTGGGAAAGTTGCTTATACACTCTAATTAAGACTCAGTTTCCACAACTGCAAAATAAGCAATAGTAATAATCCTATCCTCGAGGACTTATACCATATAAAAGCACTTTTGCATAAGACAAATTGATCAAGACTGTAATAGTCCCATGGCAGTCAGTTCTTGCTGAGATAATGCTGTGTAACAACTTCAAAATCTGAGAGACTTCAAAAACAACAGTCTGTCACTCAGGTTGCATGTCAGGAGCTAGTTGACCGCAGCTCTGTGGGTCTGAGGCTATGTTGCAGGCAGCAGGTGGATGATGGGTCAACTCTACATCTCTGCTTATGCTAAGAGCCAGGCTAGAGAAGTGTCCCCTATTTGATGCACATTGTTCACATGATGGAGGGCAGAAACTCAAGAGTAATGGTGGAAATATGCACAACGTCTTAAAAAATTCTGCTCAAACTGCCACCCTGTCACTTCTCACACTACACCTGGACCAAATGGGTCATAGGGCCAAACCCAAAGTCAATGAGGCAGAGATATATACCCCCCACCAGGAGGAAAGCAAGTCATATGGCAAAGGGTATATATGGATATTTAGTTTATTCAAGGTGAAAAGAGAAAATTTGTAACAATAATGCAATTTACTATATATGCCCAGTGACAAAAACAGCTTAATATAATTTGGTGGAAAAGGGGAATTTGCTGAAAAAGACCACTGATTAGAGAAAGGGATGAACAAGTAAGTCATGAACATGGTAGACACACACATGTACCTCAAGAACATGGGAAACAAAGTCTTGATACAGCTGGACTTCTGTTTCTCTCTCCCACCAATGGGTGTTCTCTTCATTTTTTTTTGTCCCCAAAGAAGATTAGATTCCATCATGTGGCAAAAAACATGGCTGTGTCTGGCTCCCAACTCTTACATTCTTCCCTTAACAATGAGTGACTCCCTCTCTTTACCACTTCTGGTTATGGAAGTCCTGAAGAAGAATACAGAATGAATCAGATATCTATGTTTTGGCCCAACCGGAATCAGATGCCCCATCAACTATCAGCCCGAGCTAGGGTCATTTTCCACAGGACCACATGATGGTGAAAGCTGGTGTGGGGACAAAACAAATGTTCACCATACCAGGACATAGTACCTGGATGTATTTAAGAGTTGAAAATCATTGGGGTGCTGGGTGGCTCAGTCATTAAGCATCTGCCTTCGGCTCAGGTCATGATCCCAGGGTCCTGGGATTGAGCCCCGCATCGGGCTCCCTGCTCTGTGGGAAGACTGCTTCTCCCTCTCCCACTCCCTCTGCTTGTGTTCCCTCTCTCCCTGTGTCTCTCTCTGTCAAATAAATGAATAAAATCTTTTTTAAAAAAGTTGAGAATTATTTATAGAACAGGTAGTATTTTGCTTTAAACACTTAAATATATTTTTATGTAGTATATCAGTTCTATTGAGCAATTCTCAGTAATACAAGTTTAAATTTCCATATACAATTCTGAATGACCTTTAGAGCTTTAGTGTACCTAGTTGAGAAGCAACCTGCCTTAGCTGTAAGATGGATATGAATGGAGTACCCTGTCATATGGTTTTGTGAAGGTGAAATGAGTTAATACATACAAGTGCTAGAACATTGCTTGGTCCACAGTGAATGCTCAGTAAATGTTTATTTTTTTAATTGATCTAGATTGATGTATAAGTGAAAACAAGTGTGTATAACTATATAAAAAGCATATATTTTAGATGTATAAGGGAAATACATATACGGGGAAATGGTCCTCTCACAAAGCAGAAGGCCCTCATGAGATTATTATTTTGTGCTGTATTACAGCAATATTTCCTGGGTCACATTTCATCCTAATGGCTAAGCAACAAACAAGGTGCAAACAGATGGTTATTCTGCTGTGGGTCCAGATGGCTTCTCTATAGTCCTACCGTGGGCAGTTTCTAGGTTCACCTTGAAATGTGTACAGCAACGTATTTCTCTTGATGATGCAATGACTTGAGAGCACTACGAGGGTCGGCCAGGTGCATGGTGGTGAGGATACCCCAAGAAGAGTGCTGGAGTATCACCCAATCCTCCGCATTCTGCGTGTGCCATCCTCAGATGAATTAACGTAATGCCTTCTCATAATTTTCAAAGTATCTACCATCTATCTGACCCCACTGAAATATTTTTGAAATGATTGTTTTTTAACTAAGATATACCAACAGAGGGGAACTATGGGGAAATTTCTGAGGTCTTTATAAGAAGTCAGTGTTTGACCAAAACAGAGGATCATAGGGGAAGGGAAAGAAAAATAAAACAAGACGAAATCAGAAAGGGAGACAAACCGTAAGAGACTCTTAATCATAGGAAACAAACTGAGGGCTGCTGAGGGGGGTATGGGGGATGGGGTAACTGATGAAAGACATTCAGGAGGGCATGTGATATAATGAGCGCCAGGTATTATATAAGACTGATGAATCACTGACCGCTCCCTCTGAAACTACAAAACACATTATATATTAATTAATTGAATTTAAATTAAAAAAATGAAATAAAAAAAGAAGTGAGTGTTTCAAATTCCTGACAGCTTTCCATTATTTAGAAAAATTCCAGTGGCATTTTAATAGCATTCTTCTGGCTGTGGGTGGGGGAATAGCTTCTCAATGGAGACGACAACATATTAAAACAGTTCATGAGGCCATGTTTTTGCATATTACCTGAATAATGTCGGTAGTCACTCTTAGATTATTTACATATTTTCTATTTTATATATGGAAATAGGAAAGTTGCAGCAAATAAGTTGGGATGCACAGGATAGCTATAGAGCATAGTGGGAAAGAGTAAGGACTTCAGCATAATTAAAAATAGGTATGGATCTTAGATCCACTACTTTAAAAAAAATTATTTTTGCTTATTTTGACACCAAGCAGTTTTTTGTTTTGATTATTTGCTAAAATTTTTGAAAATCTGTAGACATAACCAACATTGAATGGTACGATGAATGGCTGTATGCCAGGCTATTGTAAGCATCTCTTAAACATATGGATATTTTTCACTCAATCACAATGCCCACATGACCCCTAACAAAAACAACAATTCCTTGGTATCATTTAACATGGACTCCATATGTAAGTTTCTGCAGAAATCTCAAAATGTCTTTTTTCAATTAGTTCAAATCACAATCAAAAAAGAGATTACATGTTACATTTGGTTGCTATATCACTTGAATGTGTTTTTTTTAATTATTTGGTTTATAGAATTTACAGTAAAAAAATAAATAAGAAGAATTTATAGTAAAATTCACCTTTTTTCATGTACTGTTTTATGAGTTTAGACAAATGCCTAAATTTGTGGAGCCAACACCATAAGATACAGATGTTTTCATCACTACCAAAAAATTCCCTTTGGCTGCCCCACCATAGTGACACTCTCTTCAACAGCTACTGAGCAATATATTCTCCATCACTATAATTTTGTCTTTGCCAGCATGTCATAGAATCCTGAGTAGTATTCCATTGCTTACGTATGCCATAATTGTTTATCCATGAACCAGCTAAAGGACATTGGGTTATTTCCAATGTTTGGGGGGGATTATAAATAAAGCTATTATAAACCTTCATATATAGGTGTTTATGTGACTATTTTAATCCCTCTTGGGTAAATACCCATGAGTAGGATTGAATCATAAGGTGAGTGCATGTTCAACTTTGTAAAGAAATGGCCAAACTATTTTTCCAAAGTAGCTATATTATTTTCTATTCCCAATGGATGTGTAGGAATGTTCTAGTTGCTCTGCACCGTAGCCAGCATTTTGTGTTGTCACCATTGATTATCGTAGTCGTTCTGAGAGTGCGTAGAGCTACATCTTTGTGGTTTTAATTTGCATGTTCCCGAGGACTAAATAATGTTGAGAATGTTTCTATGTGCTTATTCGCCTACTATATATTTTCTTTAGTGAAACGTCTGGCCCAGCGCAGACACCACACAAGGGTTGGTCTGGCACTGGGGCAATGGAATTTAGTTCTCAAACACTTCGCTATGTGTATTTGGTCTATGACACATATATAGCTCACGGGGGACACCGAGACTTATGTCAGTTCATGCACAGAATTAGGGGGTGCTCTTCTCCAGCTCTCTGCAATCTAGGATTTGTCCTACAGTCTCTGGCCCCACGCTGTCTTTCCTAGTCCTCTATCCAGAAAGATGGACTTCTCGGAGTTTAGCCTCCTACACGGACGCACAGTTCCACACAGTGGAAGCTGTCCGTGTCTTGCATCATGAGTCAGGTTTTGACTTTTGTCCCCAGTCCACCATTGTTTATTTTTCAAGATCTTCAAGTAGCCGCATTTTATAGTCTGTTCAGAGTTTTTAGATGTGATCGGTGGTAGAAATGGGCTGTTGTCAGTTTTGTCCAACTTGGCCAACACTACAAGTCACTTCGAGTCTCTAAATCCAGAAAGTTCTCCCTCTCTTTTTCACTGTGCTGTTGGCTTTTTGAAGAAGCTGGATCAGTATATCTGGATCATGTCCTCTAGTCTGGCTTTCTGTGCTTCTACATATCGTTATTGACATTCTTTCATCCATTTATTTTCAGTAAACTAAATACTGGCTCCAAAGACTTGTTTAGCTGTGTGACTATGGACAGGTTCTTTTAGGTCTCTGGGCCTTGGTCTCTTCCCCTGAAGGCATAAGAATAGTAGTTATGCATAGAATTGCTATAAGGAGTAAATGGAACAGGATATGTAAAGAGCTTAACAAGATTTCTAAAATAGAATCATATATACTGTACAGAACCCTGAATCTAGTGATTCAACCAAATGGGTTTTCTTTTACTCAAGTAACGAGATGTGCAGAGGTACATAAACCAGGGCTGATGGTGCTGCCTAAGAACACCACCCTGGACCCAGCCCCATCTAGCTCTTGCTTCATCACTCTGTTACGGAAATGAGCCTCTGTGTATCAGCCCCTGGTCGTTTATTCCTTCAGGGCAGGCTGAGGCCCAACAGCACAAAAGCCTGCCAGTACCAAACTCAAAATTTTACACGTGCAATTATTTTAAAGACAGTCCAAACGAGTAGCCACTTAGAGCCTGCCTGCTTTGCATACTTCACAAAACCTCACTCCACATCTGCTAGCAATAGATGGTATAGAGCCTTGTGGTTATAAGACCTCCAGCTGTTATGGCCCTTGAGGGCTCTCTGACCCACAGACTCCCCACGGAGCAGCTGAGGGACATCAGTTGGGCACGAGACCCCTCTCCCATCCCCATCTCCTCTGGGAGTCTCCCTGCCCTCCTGCCCCTTCTGGGTAGTGGCCCCTCCTCACCGTGAGCTTCTGGACAGCCCCATGTTGTGAACCCATCTTGCGCAACCCTGTCCAAGCACAGCCCAATCAAGCTTGTTGTGTGTCACTGTGCCCGGTGGCCATATCTTTTTTCTTGATCAGCGCCCAAATCCCTCAAACCACGGCTACTCTTAGGGTATGGCTTTCATTTTCATACCCACAGGAGAGCTGCGCCTCTTTCTGAAGGCTAAACACAAAGGGCGTGGGTCATCTGACTTGATCATCAATTATCAGGAAAACGACAGTTCTACAAGTGCCCCTGAAATGTAAGTAGGCTCAGTTATATCTCGTTATCCAAAATGGCAGAAGAATCTGGAGAGGTGAGCATTTAAACCGCGAACTTCTTTATCCTGAACAAAGTCAGTTTTCTGTAGAGAGCAAGAGGAGAAGGGATATTACCTAGATAACTGGCAGGGTGGCTTTTTTTTTTTTTTAAAGAGAGGTGCCAAGTTAACAGCAAGGACACGCTCCATGTACTAGAAAAGAGTAACATGCTGGTTTTCTTATCACACATGTAAAAACATTACCCCACTTCACATACAGCTGGTTCAACTCCTAGGTCTTTGCATGTGGCAAACAAGTATCATTTTGTACTTTAGTTTTATTTCCCAAATTGTTTACAACAGTTATTTTCCTGTGAAAAAGAGTGGCTGGAGGGGGAGACATTTTTTTTTCTACCAGAATCGTAGCTTCTCATAGCTGCGTGATGGAATTCAACGGTACTTGTGGAAAAGGGGCAAAATCACAAATGTAAGCATATAGGCAAATATGAGCTTTTCTTCTTTCATCTTTTCCTTTTGCCTTGAAATAGCTATTAGTAAAAACTGCAGGAGGTGGAAAGAAGAGCTAGGGCTTGAACCTCTCCTCTCTCACTGGAATTCCAGTGATCAGAACATGCCCAAATTCAAGACTCTACATTCAAATCATTTTCAATATGGAACTTTTTGTTGCAAATACAGTAAACAAAAGAAGTTTTTGCTTGTTTTTTGTTTGTTTTGCCAAATGAGAGGTCTAAGTTTTCTTTTCTTTTCCTTTTTAAATTGAGGTATAGTTTGCCACATTTAAATGTGTACTTTGATAAAATTTGGTAATTCTAAACAGTTGTGTAAACACCACCAAAATCACTTATACAACATTTCCCTCTACCTAAAACTTTTCCTCTTGTCCCTTGTAAGTTAACCTCCTCTTCTTCCCAACCAACCCCTTGCAATCACCATAACCTTGCCTTTTTTGGAATTTAATACTTATGGAATCATCCATTACGTAGGGTCTTGTGTTTAACTTTTCTCACTTAGCAAAATGTTTTCAAGGGCCGTTCATGTTTTGTGTATTAATTTTTTGTTGTGGATTAAGGATACACTACACTTTGCTTATCCATTCATTAGTTGAATATTTGGGTTGCTTCCAGCTTTTTGCTATTATGAATAATGCTGCTATGAACTTATTTATTTATATACATGTCTTTGTGTGAACATATTTTTATTTCTCTTAGGCAATGCCTAGAAGTAGAATTGCTGGGGTTGATAGCATATTTATGTTTGAATTCATAAGATGCTGCCACATTGTTTTCCAAAGCATGTAAGCCAGTTTTGCATTCCCACCAGCAATGTGTGAAGGTCTACTTGCTCCACATCCTCACCAACATTTGGTATTGTTAGGCTCCTTAACTTTTACTGCTCTAGTGGGTATATGGTAGTATCTCATTTTTGTTGTAAGTTACATTTCTCTAATGACTAATGATGTTGAGCCTATTTTCATGTGCTTGCTAGCCATTGATATTACATTGTATCTATTCAAATCTTTGGTCTACTTTCTATTGGATTATTTACCCTTATTATTGAATTGTAAGAATTCTTGATGTATTCTGGATAAACCCTTGTCAAGCGTATGTTTCACAATTATTTTTTTCTGAATATGTTTGTGACTTGCTTTTATTCCCTCAATTATATCTTTCAAAGAGAAAGTGATTTCATCTTAACGCAGTCCATTTTACAATTTTTTTGTGTGTTAGAGTTTGGGCTTTTTATACCTGTTTAAGAAATCTTTGTCTAACCTAATACCACAAAGATTTCTTTCTATGTTTTGTTTTTGAAGTTTTATAATTTTAGCTCTTATATTTAGATGATGATACATTCTGAGTTAATTTGAGTGTGTGGCTTGATTCGGTGATCAAAGATTACTTTTTTTTTTTCCAGAGATCCAAGTGTTTCAGCAACACTTTTTGAAAAACAAAATTATCTTTTTCTCATCAAATCTGGCACTTTGAAAAAAAATGACCATAAAAGTGTGAGTTTATTTTTGGATTTTCTATTCTTTCCCATTTATTTATATGTCTAGCCTTACACTTGAACATACTGTCTTGATCACTGTACCTTTATAGTAAGACTAAAATTAGGCAATGTTTAATTTCAACCTTTTTCTTCTTTACTGAAATTATTTTGGCTATTCTGGGTCTCTTTCCTTTCCATATAAATTTAGAATTAGCTTGTCAATCTCTTTCAAAATCAGCCAGTTAAAGGGCGCCTGGGTGGCTCAGTTAGTTAAGCTTCTGCCTCTAGCTCAGGTCATGATCTTGGGGTCCTGGGATCAAGCCCCACATCCGGCTCCCTGCTCAGCAGAAAGCCTGCTTCTCCCTCTCCCTCTGCCTGCCACTCTGCCTACTTGTGCTCTCTCCCTATCTCTCTGTCAAATAAATAAATAAAATCTTAAAAAAAAAAGCAGTCAGTTAAGACTTTGATTGGAATTACATCAAATCTACAGATCGACTTAGGGAAGCTTACCATCTTAACAACGTCAAGTCTTCCAATCCAATCCATAAACATGGTACATCTCTCCATTAAGGTCTACTTTAGTTTCCCTGTGCAAATTATTCTAGTTTTCAGTGTAAAGGCCTTATGTGCCTTTCTTTAAATTTATTCCTAAATACCTTTGATGCTATTGCAAATGAGGTGGGTTTTTTAATTATTTCATTTTGTAATTGATGTTATATCTAGAATTTCAACTGCTTTTTATATATTGGCTCTGTATCCTGCAACCTTGCTAAATTCACTCATTACTTCTAATAGCTTTTTTATAGATTCCTGTCATCTGCAAATAAGAAAATTTTTATTGCTTCCTTTCTCATCTATATGCCTTTTATTACTTTTTCTTATTTTACTGCACTGGCCAGGATCTCCAGTGCAATGTTAAATAGTAGTGTTGAAAACCAAAATATTTGCTATGTTTTTAATATAGAAAACGTTAAGTCTTTCACCACGAAGTATATTAATTGTAGGTTTTTTTGTACATGCCCTTAGTCATGTTGAGGAAGTTCATATCTATTTCTAATTTGCTGCATGTTTTTACTGTTAAATTTTATCAGATGTTTTTTCTGTATCTATTGGGATAATTATATTTTTGACATTTATTCTATTAACATAGTAGATTTACATTGTTTAATGTTTAAATATTGAACAAGCCTTGCATTTCCAGGATAAATTCTGCTTGTTCATGATGTGTCATTTATATATATATATGAATTTCTGGATTTGATTTTCTAATCTAATATCTTATCAAACATTTCTGCATTTACTGCATTTATGTTCCTGAGGGATATTAGTCTGTAGTTCTCATCCTCTGTGAGACCTTTGGCTTTGGAATCAGGTTAAAATTGGCTTTCATAAAATGAATTAGGAAGTGTTTCCTTTCCTTCTGTTTTTTCTGAAAGAGTTTGTATAGGATTGGTATAATGTCTTCCTTAAATGTTTGATAGGATTCAACTGTGAAATTAGCTGGATTTTATTTGTAAAATTGCTGGAGTTTATTTTTTTAACAGGAAGTAGGATTTATTGGTGGGCATGAATAAGGAGGGGGCAATACTGAGGTTCTCATGAGTGCAGACCCCACCATTTGTCCAGGAGGCCATGTAGATGGCCCACAAGCCATCTGGGATGAGCTGCTTTTCAGCCACCATGTCTTCAAATTCCTCCACATTAAACTTAGTAAAGTTGGATCTTGGTAATATGGATCTTCCAGAAGCCAGGGAAATTGAACTTGGCCCTGTGTAGGCCCCCAATCACATGTTCCTTGTTGTGCAGCTCAGTACAGATGGACATGATGACTTGGCCCATGTGGAATCTGGCCACTGTGCCCTGGGGCTTTACAAAGTCACCCCACATAGCATACCTGTTGGGAGCATGTCAGCCCCAGCACAGGCCAACATCTTGTTGATATGGATGACGTGGAAGGGGTGGAGCCATGCTCGGATGAGAAAACCATCTTTTCTACAGCTTTTCACCACGTACTTATTGGCACAAATACTGGCAGCCTTCAGGGTTTAGAGGAAAGTTGCTCATATTCATGTGACACCACATGACCACATAGTGGGCATTCATTCACTTTTGCTGTCTTCCACCCGAGGTCAAAGATGCAGATCTTGGCATCAGGGACACCTCTGCAGAAGCGAGAGTTTGGATATGACTTTTTCTTACAATACTGTGACACCAGGTCGGGGGGGGTGTTCCCTGGTAACACCAGGATCTTCAGTGGCGTGCCAAGGAGAAAGCTATTTATGAAATTGTTTTTTAATTATCAAGTCAATTTTTAAATTGAGATGGCAGGGCTCATGTTTACTATTTCTTCTTGTGTCAGTTTTGGTCATTTGTGCCTTTCAAGGAATTTGTCCATTTCATCTAGGTTGTCAAATTCACTGGCATGAAGTCCATAAAATTTCCTTCTTATTTTTTTAATGGCTGGAGTTTCTGCAGTGGTTCCCTTGCTTTTATTCCTAATATTGCTAATCTGTCTGCTTTCTTTTTCCCTAATGAATCCAGTTGGAGGTTTATCTGTTACATTAATCTTTCCAAACATTAGCTTTTAGTTTGAAGAGTTTTAACTATTGTTTTTCTGTTTTCTATTTTATTGATACCAGTGCTTACCTTTATTATTTCCTTCTTTTTAGCTCGTTCTGGGTTAAATTTATTCCCCTCATGGTAGAAGCTTACTTTGATCATTTATTTGAGACTTTTTTTTCCTAATATAGGCATTTAATGCTATCAGTTTTTTCTCTATGTTCTGCGTTAGCTCTATATGTTTCTTAATTTCTCTTGTGATAGTTTTCTTTGATCCAGTTCCCTAGAAGTGAGTCATTTAATTTCCAGGATATTTTGGGTTTTCTTAGTTGCCTTATTTTAATATTTCTAATTTAATTCTACTGTGTTAAGAGAACCTAATTGATATGATTTAAATCTATTTAAATTCACTAGGGCTTGTTTTATGGGTCAGAAAATAGTCTATCTTAGTGAATCTGTAGCTGCATTTTAAAAGAATGTGAAATATTTATTCTGCCAGTGGTGGTGGAGTATGCCATTAAGTATCACTTCAATCAAAGTGATTGATAACATTGGATATTCTACATCTCTGAAGACTTCGTCTAATTTTATCAATTGCTAAGAGATAGCTGTTAAATTCTCCAACTGATGTAGAATTGACTGTTTCTTCTCTTGATTTTGTCAAATTTCCTGCATGTATTGGGTGCACACACATTTATAATTATTATATATTTCTGATGAATTGACCCTTTTATCTTTATGAAGTGCTTTTATCTCTGGCAATACAATATTGTTAAAAGCTATTTTATTTGATATTAACAGAGACCCTTGAGCATCCTTATGCTTTTTGTTTGCATTGCCTATCTGTTTTCCATCTGTTTACTATAACCTCTCTCATCTTTATATTTAAATGGAATCCTGGTAGAAAATGGTTGGTTTTTGTTTGTTTTGTAACCCATTCTGACAATCTTTTGGAGTGTTTAATCCATTAACACTTATTATAATTATTAATATAGTTTAGTTGGGTCTATTATTTAAGCAATCATTTGTCTCCCCTGCTTTTTGTTCCCCTATTTCTCCTTTCTTGCTTTTTAGATTATTTGAATATTTTTTAAATTACAGTTTAATATTTCTGCTGACTCTTTTGCTATGCTTCTTTGCAGCTTTTTCAGTGTTTTCTCTAAGAATTATAATATACATTCTTAAATTTTCATTGTCTACTTACTGGAACAATATTACTACTACAATAATAGTTGTTATCTGTGTTATAACTACATATGTTATAAACCCTACAAGAAAGATTATATTTTTCTTTACACAGTTCAATTGTTTACAAAGAAACTGGAAGTAAAGGGGGCCCCAAACAGTCTTTTGTATCCTCCAGATAGTCATCATTTCCAGTGCTCTTCTTTTTATTTCCTGAGGATTCAAGTTTCCATCTGCTGTCATTTTCCTTTAGCCTAAAGAACGTCCTTTAGCATTTATTGTAATGCAGGTCTTCTGGTGACAAATTATCTTAATTTTCTTTTACCTGAAAATGCCTTTTTTTTTTTTGGTCTCATTTTTGGAAAAATACTATGTGTGAAGAATACAGATTAAGTACATCTCTTAAGCCTTGCCTTTGAAGACTCTCTAAACTTCTTAATGAGATGGAGTGCTTAATTGAAATGACACTGTGCTTTGCACATGTTTTATGCCTATATGATAAGTCTTTTTCTCTCCTCCCCTCCCCTCCTCTGAATGAAGATTCTATCCTCATACTTTGACATACAATTCAAATATCATCTCTTCTTGTGTGCTGTTCTGCCCACTGTGCTGGCCAGACAAGTGCTATTTTCTTAGACTTCATATTTATATATTATATATTACATCTCAAATAGAAAAAGAACAAATCATAAGACAGATGGTGAGGATGTCCTAAGTGAGAGCATATCTTATCTGAACATTTCTTTTTACTTTCAATCCACTTACCCTGCACTGAGAATTTCAGCATGCAACTATGTTTTCCTTTTGTTTCTTGATCTGGTTATGTGTCCTCCTCCACTGATGAATTTTTTATTGTGACTTCCCATTGCTGTCACTATGAGGTCTTTGATTGCAGAT
This sequence comes from Callorhinus ursinus, assembly GCF_003265705.2. NCBI lineage: Eukaryota > Metazoa > Chordata > Mammalia > Carnivora > Otariidae > Callorhinus > Callorhinus ursinus. The sequence continues at coordinate 10,746,487 of NW_027397067.1, forward strand.
CTGTTGCATTTTTTATCTTTCCTATATCTATGTATATGGCCCTTCTTTAAAGATAGTGCTGGATAGTGCATTTGGTCCTTCACCCATGTCAATGCCAGTAAACAGAATGTCCAATGGAATTGAAAAGCATCAAGAATGTTCCAGAACACCTCATCATTACCCCTGAAACAGCATCTGGCTCTGGCCCCAGGTGCAAGTTTTTGCAGAGAGATCTGAGAGAATATACCACTGCTCCAGGGAGTTGCCTTCATTCTTACATGATATTTTCAATAAATATAGAATTCTAGTTTGACAGTTGTTTTTCTTTCAGCATTTTCAAAAGGTTATTCTATTCTTTTCTGTCTTTAAGTGTTTCTGATGAGAAGGTGCCTATTTAGCCATCACTGTTCCTCTATATGCAATGTGTCAGTGTTCAAGATTTTTTCCTATCTTCGGCTTTTAACAATGTGCCATGATGTGACTTAGCCTTGGATTTTCTGTGTTCACTGTGGTTGTTACTTGTATAGCATGTTGTACCTAAACATTTCTGTCTTTCATCAAATTTAGGAAGTATTCAACTATTATGTCTTCAAATATTTTTTTCTGTCCCATTCTCTCTCTCTTCTCCTTCTGGCATTCCTGTGTGTTTGATCATTCTATCCAATCTAACAAGACATTGTTTATTTTTCAAAATCTGGTTTTTCTTATTTTTCATTTTTGGTCATTTCTATCGCTCTATCTTTGCATTCACTTACTTGTTCCTCTGCCATGTCTATTTGACTATTAAGTTTTTTCAGTGAATTTTTTTTCATAATTCTAATTTTCAGTTCTGTAACTTCCATTTGCTTCTGACTTTATTGTTTTTATTTCTCTGCTGAGACTTCCCATTTCTCTGCTGAGATTCCCAATTACTGAAAACACATTCTGTCTTACTTCATAGACTATTGTCATAATAGCTGCTTTAATATCTTTATCTGTTCATTCCAGCAACTTGTTCATCTCCAGGTCAGACACAATTCATTGTCTTTTGTCTTGAGAATGTGTTTCATTTTGAGGGATCTTTGTACATTAGATAATTTTGAGTGTATCTTAGACCTTGTAAATGTTAACAGATCCTGGATACTGTTTTTTTTCACTCTGGTAGTGTTGTTTTCTTTGTTTTAGCAGGGAATTTTCTTGGCTGGTCTTGAAGTGCAGATGGTTGCTTAGACAGCAGTTCCATTTCAGTTCAGATCTTTTGTCTTTAGCTGAGCTGTTTTGAGATTGTTCCATGCATGCGTGTTTCTGGGAGCCATCGGAGATACTGTTAGACAGAGACTGGGGATCCCTCCTCTAACCTCTTTCCCTTCCAGCATTACCCCTACTTGCATTCAGTTTCCTGGCTTCACTATGGTTTCTCAGTAAAAGTACCCCTGCCACTGCTGTGTGAGCCATGCAGATCGCACTTAGCCCCATAGCTACTAAAAGCCATGGAAATGGAAACTTGACTGGATAGATCCACCTTCCTGAAAGCACATTTGCACTCCCTATCAGTCTGGGCTTCAGTTCACTGTCTGACACTATCAGGTAGTCTTTTCCTATGACCTGCTTGCACAGTGATTTTCTGCAAGGGAGGGAATCGTCCAGTAGGGTCTTAGTCTATCAGACTCATAAGTGGAAGACTGCATAAGTTTGTGTGTTTGTTTGTTTGTTTTGAGAGAGAGAGAGCACATGGGGGCATATGCACAGGAGTTCAGGGGGAGGGACAGAAGGAGAGGGAAAGAGAGAATCCTAAGCAGGCTTGATCTCAGGACCCTGAGATCATGACCTGAGCCAAAATCAAGAGACTTAACCGACTCAGCTACCCAGGCGTCCCTGCATAAGTTTATTTTTTAAATAATATTGTACCCAGGTGAAAAGTCTCTATTTTAAGTACTAAAAAAACACGTTTTAATCTAAATGTAATGTAAGGAGTTAAAAAAGCTACCTTGTTCACTTGCTGTAAGAAATCAGTAGAGATACCAAATCAATCGATAAACGCTTGGGAGGTGAGGTTCTATAATTCTCAAGGGGGAAGCAGAGGAGAATAATTTTCAAAATAGCAAATATTTGGAGAGTCTGGGTGGCTCAGTCGTTAAGAGTCTGCCTTCGGCTCAGGTCATGATCCCAAGGTCCTGGGATCGAGCCCCACATCGGGCTCCCTGCTCCACGGGGAGCCTGCTTCTCCCTCTCCCACTCCCCCTGCTTGTGTTCCCTCTCTCGCTGTGTCTCTCTCTCTGTCAAATAAATAAATAAAATCTTTAAAAAAATAAAAATAAAAATAATAAATAAAATCACAAATATTTATTGAGTGCTTATATTTGCTCTTCAGAATGGCATGATGACTTAGGTACTATCTTCATCCCTGTTTTACAGCTGAGGAAATAGAGGCATGGAAAGTTAAGTAACCTGACCAAGGTCACAGAGTGAAGGAGCCTGGATGTTTCAGGGGTAGCCAAAGACAGCCAGAGCTGGCCCTGGCATCTCCCTGGGCGAAATTTTAAGAGACTGTCAATATCCTCAGCAGAGTGTTGTGGTCAACAGGCAGAACAAAAGGGACAAATTAGCTTTGTAGAGATACTTGAAGGCAAGCTCAGAGACTGCCACTCACTCTTTTAGGGAGAACAGAATAAAAGCCCATCCTAGACAGGAGGTGCCGAAGTCACAGGAAAGCCGTCGGGTTGGGATGGGAAGGCTGCAGAGTGTAGGAACCCTCACAACCCGAGGCTCTGTGGAAACATGGCCAGTAGTGTGCACCAGCACAAAGTTCAAAACTAGCAGAAGGCACCTGCCACACCTCAGGGGACACCAGTGCAGGAGGCCCAGAAGAGGCAGCATTCTGTGCAGAGACCTCTTCTGCGATCACCATAAACCCTTCCTCCACTCAGAAGCCCTCAGAGGAAAAGACGGTGAGGGAAGAACCTTGAGAGACAACCCTGAAGGAAGTCTGAGCTTTGCACTGATTAAATACTCTCAAGACTTTCTAAAATTAAAAGTGACATATTAGCTAGCAAGCTTAAAGGTGTTTTTCTCCCCATTCACAGCGGATACGGAAGTTTTAAAGTAAGATGAAGTCAGTTACAGAAAACAAATTGTATGGTATTTTTCATGCCTGAGTCTTAGCATTTCATACATTGGGACCCTCCTCTCTTACACCAGCAAACAGACATTTGCGATACAATGTGTTAGTTGGTCCGTGGAGAACAGCAAAGTCTTCTGAGAAGATAGAAGATAACGGTGTCTAAGCTAAGACACTCCAGGGCCGGCAGTAGCAAGCCTGGGAGGAGAAGGTGTTTCATGATCTTGCCTTCAATTCTTTCAAGAAATTAAAGATTTAGAGGTAAACATGATTGGTCTGTGGTACTTCAAGTCTACTATTAGAGCTGGAATTTTCAGAAGGAGGGAGAAAACAGAAATGAGGGTAGAAGTTAGGAAGATGTAGATCATTTGTGCTCTGTTCCCCCAAAATTAAATGAATTACACAAAATGTTTTGTAAAAATACAATATGATTATTATGGAACTAGAAAGGCTGGCTCTAAAGTTGATAATGAAAAATACTAAGCAAGAAAACCAGAACATTTTTGAAGAGTAAGAGTAATAAGGCATCATTTATTATAACATATTACAAATCTATACTCTAACAAAACATAGGATGGTTCTAGCACATGGGTAGATTGATCAAAGGAATGGAATAGAAAGTCCAGAATTAGACTCAAATACATAAGGTAATTTAGTAAATGATAAAAATGATAATTAGGATCAATGGCGGGGAAGGAAATTGATTATTCCATCTACAGTGTCTGAACTTCTGGAAAAAATAATAACAAAGCTGGAGGTACAGGTCTGTGATTCATCAGTCTTACACAATTCACAGCGCAAACTGAGGGTTCTAGAGGGGAGGGGGTTGGGGGAAGGGGTTAGCCTGGTGATGGGTATTAAAGACGGCACATATTGAATGGAGCACTGGGTGTTATACGCAAACAATGAATCATGGAACACTACATCAAAAACTAGTGATGTAATGTATGGTGATTAACATAACATAATAAAATAAAATAAAGTAAAAACAAACAAAGCTGGAACCATACCACACACTTTTACCAAAATAAATGCAGAATTCTGATGAATAAAAGTTTTAAATGTCAAAAATAAAGCCATTAACATTCTGGAGGAAGCCATAAAATATTCTTTCTGAAACATAATCTCAGAATGAAGACGATCTTTCTCAGTGTGATGCAAAACTCAGAAGCCAACACTTTTTGATAAATTTGGTGACATAAAAATGTTCCTCACAGAGAAAAATGCCAAAAGCAAAGTCAAGATAATGACAAGCTAGAAAACACATATTTTTTTCAAAAAGTTATTCTGCAAAGAACTAATTTCTTTAATATGTAAGGAGAATGACCAACAGTATGATAGGTAATGGACAAAATATGTTTTCAGACAGTTCACCAAAAAAGGTAATATGAACATGGAATGTGTTCAACTGCTCTTTTTTTTTTTAAGATTTATTTATTTATTTCCTTATTTGTTTGTCAGAGAGAGAGAGCATGAGCAGGGGAAGGCGCAGAGGGAGAGGCAGACTCCCCGCTGAGCAGGGAGCCCGATGTGGGGCTCGATCCCAGCACCCTGGGATCATGACCTGAGCCGAAGGCTGATGCTTAACCAACTGAGCCACCCAGGCATCCCTGTTCAACTGCTCTTGTAAAATTTGTTTTTAAATGCAATTAGAACTACAATGGCACATGGATTTTTACTGCTCAGGTGGACAAAAGGCACACATGGGAGCTCTGTAAGCTCTCTCTGGCAGGGAAGCACTTGTCCTTTTGGGGGATGTGTGCCCTGAGCTGGTCTGGAAGGCAGTGATTGTCAACACAGATTGCACTTTAGCATCACCTTGGCCCTTTAAAAATTCCTGATGGCCAAAGAATAACCTGAGTCTTTGTGGAGAGACCTAGGCATCTGCAGTTTTAAGCTCTCTGGGGGATTCCTATGTATAGGCAGGTTGAGAATCGCTGCTGGAAGGAATTTAAGAATTCAGGTTGCAGATATACTTGCACACATAACATTATATGCAAAAGAGATGAGTCCTTGAGGCATGGTTTGCAGTTGCAAGGATAGGCAACACGCCTGTCACCTGTCAGCGAGGCACCAGTTAGATGACCCGATGCGTCCAGATGAGGGAAAATTAGGCAGAAGGCAATTCTGTGTAAGTTGGCTTGGAGCAATTGTGATAATGTACAGTATGGTTAGTGAGAAAAACCAAGTGTAAGAGTGTGGATACCGTATCACTGTTGGTGTGCACTGGAAAGACTGTGTGTGCATCAGCTTGTAAATGTCTGGGGACAGAAGAGAGCTGGTAGGTCTGGGGGACACTGGTATGGGAACTGCCTCAGGGAGGGCAGTAAGACGGGGAAGGGGTTGGGAGGGAGACTCCTTTTCACTATATAACTCATTGTTCCTCTTGGATTTTGAGCTGTGCGCATGTATTAACTATTTTTTAAAGTTAAATAATTTTTTTAAAGTAGATGTGGGCCCAATCTTTTAGGCAGATATGGATTGTTGTCCTGCAGAAGGTTTTAAACTTTTTAAATTCATTGTCAGTATTTAAAAATCAATAGCTATACTTTAAAACCACATTTTTGATGTTTCTTAAAAAAAAAAAAAAAAGATCATCTGGCAACACTGGCCCTAATGTCTGGGACAGTATCCATGAGCTGAAGACGGTGGGCGCCACTATCCTTTTCAGGCAGGGCAGAAGGCTCCCATTGATCACAGGAACCTTCCACAGGCTCTTGAGGCAGGAATTTTACTGTGTTTATTTCTTACTCGCCGAAGATAGTGTCTAGCACATAGGAAGTGCTCGATGATTTTTATTTTAAAATGGAATCAAATTTCCATATTAATTATAAATTCCAGTTTACGGGCTTGAACAAAGGGGAAGTGGTGTAAGAGGGGGTTGCTGCAATGAAGTAATTCTTATTTTACCCTGAAATGACAGCAGTACATGTGTATGGTATTCAAAGGAGGTCTGGTTGTTCTTCTCTAGTGGCATTGCAAGGCCTAACATATGCCAAGAAACACAAAGGTACGAGAACTGTGGAAATTTATGTTTCCAAATCAATGTTTCTAGGAAGATGGTGCTCCTCTTTCAGAAAGACTGTGTTATTTACTGATGTAGTCCAGAGAAACTAATTTGTAATCTGGTCAGGATATGCTATGAGTTTAATACATTCATTTTTCTCTCACAAAAAAAATTAAAACGCCTATCAACTAGTATACAATTCAGAGAATGGAAATTGGCACAGGAACTAATTACAGCTCACAAAGAAAAAAATCTGCTATTTTGATGAATGTGTGTTTCCCTAGCATTTCTGTTATTTCTGTTGGTAACTGCAGAAAATAGTTTTAGTGTGAACAATTGTTATAGTTCCCTATGTATTTCTATTCTAAGTTGTGAATAAGGCAGTGTTCCTGGCAAATACTTAGGGATCCATCTGGAAAGAGGGAATGACAAAAATTTCAGAAGATAAGCTTTCCTGGTTTCAATGTCTTGCCTGCTTTAAACTGCTCATGACATAAAAAATATACATGATGTGCATTATGAGACTCAGAAACTTAAAAACGTATGCTTTCAGCTTCAAGTGAACGAAAACTCATAGAATACTTAAATATCTATCTGAACATAAAAAAAAACTAAACAACTGTGTACTCTCGGTTTGTCGAATACAGGTTCGGATCAATTCAGAAAGTCTAGCCCACAATCAGCTGTTTTGTTTGGAGAGCATTAGGGACATTCTTTGGCAGACGGCATTCTGAGATTTTTTTTTTTTTTAAGTTCTTTTCCAGGGTCTTCTGCAGGCCCAGAGTCTACTGTTGCCCCAGCTGTTAGGATGATGAGACCCAAAGAACGTGAAAATGGAAGAATTAATATATAAAAGAGAGATCTGTTTTAAAACAGCATGGAAGTACCAGTATTTTATAGATTTATAACCGTACATTTTCAAATCAATTTCACAATTTATTCTCTAATGAGTTAAAACTCCTGCTTGCTACTGGCATGCATTTCAAATTTGAAACACGTTTTTCTATTCAATGAAAGTAGTAAATGATGCTGCTTGGAGCCTCAGAGGAACCCCTAAAACTCTTGAACAGTCCCTAGAGTTGCCAAAATACCACATATTTTAAATGAAACAAAAAAATAGTACAGAACCAAAACAAGTAAATTTGTATTTGAAATAGTTAACAATGACCTAAAAGGCAGTTTCACGAGATAGAAAGAAATTAACCAGAAGTAATGAAACAGATTAGCACAAAAATTATGAAGATCTGTTTCGTTCCTAATGTTATATGGATTTCCTGCCTCTTGATATAGGGGGATCATTACCCATATATGTGTGTTTATTCGCTTTAGTTAAGGTTGTGGAAAGGAGAGATTTTCCTCAGGCAACTGGGCACAAACTGAAAAGTGTAGGGGGTATGTATATAAATATGTAAGAGAGGGAAAGTCTTCTGTGAAATAACTTGAGTGGATGACAGAACCACAAATAAGAGCATAAATGAGCGTGAGTCCCTCAAGAGAAGGTAGCAGTCCACGAACTGGAGAGTGAGGTGCTGTCTGGGGTCTGCCTGTTGGTTGAAGCTGGGACCCAACTGACGGTTTTCAACTTTCTGTCCAGGGCTTACCATAGATCCAGGCATGTAGAAAGGGTTCACAAATATTTGTGGAATAAGTGAGTGAATAAATAATAGGCCAATGAATCCTGACCCCTGGGGGAGTCTGGTGTCTTCTCACACACACACACACACACACACACACACACACACACACACACACCCCTCCTTTCCTAAAGAATGGCAGAGGTGGGAGGAGCAGGGAGGTTGGGGGATGGGCAGGGTGGCTCTCTTGCCCACGGTGCCCTGGCTCCTCTCCACCAGTCCTTGGGGATATGCATCAGTCTTGGGCTGGACACCCTCCCTCAGTCTTGCTTCTCTACCCTTCAGGCTTTAAGGATACTTTCTAAGATTTATTCCTGCCCTTGACGGTGAGAGAGAAAGTACAGAAGAGTCGAGGCAATTTTTCCAGGGGGACGCAACAAAAATTGATATCTGACCCATTTGGGGCTGCAAGAGAATGATTGAGTTGATCCTGGTAAATTTTATTTATTTATTTATTTATTTTCACTTTTTTATTTTTTTATTTATTTATTTATTTAAAAGATTTATTTATTAGAGAGAGAGAGCAGGGGGAGGAGTACAGGGAGGGAGAGAGAGAATCTCAAGCAGACTCCCCACTGAGCACAGAGCCCATCACGGGGCTCGATCCCATGACCCTGAGATCATGACCTGAGCTGAAACTGAGTCGGACACTCAACCAACTGAGCCACCCAGGTGCCCCTGTGATGAATACTTTAAAGTATATTCTTATAATGTAATTTTCCTTACTAATGTTTACATAGTCTTGATAATAGGCATAAACTATTATATCATTTGGTAAGATCTTTACTGTAACCATTTTTCCATGGAGCAATGTGAGACGAAGCATGGTTAACTGACCTGCTTGTAGCTATTAAGTGACAGAACCAGGACTGGGGCCCAAAGAATCAGATCACAAGGTCATCACTCCTGCCACCTGTTGATAATTAGCATCCCAACATCGATCCAGGTACATGTTTCTATTGTAGGCAGAGCATCAAGCTGAGCCCAGATCTCGGCTCCACATCCTTTGTCCTCTCTCAGCTAGGCCTCCTTAAACCCTACCTGTAAACTTGGCTTATCTTGGATCATCCTGTTGCCATCAGCTGGGTGCCGGTCCAAGCCCTGGTCTCCAGGCTCAGTTATCCCCAGGCGGGGGCCTCCTGGCCATGCTTTGGGTAGCTCCCTCCCAGACTATGATGACCTGCTCTTGCCCTCCTCTGCCTCCTGTTCCTGGCTGAGGACTCATGCCCTGCTTCTACTCTGACCTTCCATTTTCCTCTCCACTGGCCACTGCCCACTGGTCTCTCCTCCTAGTATTAATAACATCTATTCAGCTTGGACTGAGCACTTGGAGGTACAGGTACGTTAGCCATGAGGACCCAGCAACAAGCAAATCAGAGCCCGGCCTTCATGAGGCTTCTAGTCTGCCAGGTACAACGGAGGTTGGACAAGATAACAAATTTGCTGACCGTCATAAAGTGAGGACCAGAGGGGACGACGAGCTGAGAGCAGAGGTCAGTCCAGGCTTCTTGGCAGACTTTGGGACGACACTATCATTTGCACACGCAGGGGGAACGTGCATGTCTCAAGCTGGATCGTGTGAGGTTCTGGCTTGTCCTCTCCCGCTCTTTGTCATCCTAAATCAGATGCCACTCTCATGTCAGAATATGACAGAAATAATATCTCTTCTAAACCCATGCCCTATCTGTAGTTTATTATTCATTTTTCTCCTTGAATTCGCACCTTTCCAAGACAAGTTCATAAAAGACAATTTCCCAGGAGTGGGCATTGTATAGATGAGTCACCCTACAGCAAACTGGCACACAAGGCTTATCGGAGGATAAAAGAAAACATTCAGGAATATATTACTGATTGGCTCTGTTAATTCAGTTTTTCAAATGTGGCTCACTCATCTGAACAGGAGTCGGCATGAGTCCATTCGTGGGCTTTCAAGAGGCACTTCCGAGCCTCTCGTTGACCCACTGAGTTCTCTGTGGGAGTAGCTGAGTGAGGACAATTTAAATTTCCAAGGTGCCCCAGCCCTCTTAGTGACTTGGAAGCATCTGGAGAACTGTGCTGGCCAGGTAAAGGCATGGAGGTTCTGGGGGGAGGTGGAAGAGGGGGATCCCTGCAAACCCCAGCATGCTCCTGCCAAGAGACAAGAGAATCACTGTGGGTGAGGCAGGGGCAGGGGGAGGAAGAGCAAGGCAGGGAACAGACAGAACCTAGCATGACAATGTAAAACTATAGTTTTGGCTCTTGGCTAAAGACAAGAAAGAGCCTGATTATATTGCATGTTTTAGGATCCTCTTTCTATTCCGCTGAAAATGAGGAGGCAAGAAGCTTCTCTTTGTCATAAGAAATCACTTTCTTAGCTGCCATTTCTGCTTAGCACAATGGTTTTCTGCTATATCCTTTAAAATGCCATTTGTTAGTGTGATTACAGACTGAATTCCGATCCATGTTTAATTCTTTAAAATCATCTTTTGCTTTTAAAGGGTATGAAAAAAGCATATGGATGAGCATATTAATCACAGCTACTATTTCCAGGGTCTGAGTGAAAAGAAGTATTTATGTTAATGGTGTGTGTGGCTGAGCATACAAGTCTAGAAATATTTCTGATTACCAAAATTATCTCTTTTGCTGCAACAAGAATATAACTGAAAGAATAAATCTCCATAAAGTACCATAGCACACCCCATGCAGGTTAGCTTTCTGAGCTTAAATTGTTGCTCTTCAATTCGGGGTTACAGAATATATATTACTAGTCACACCACTGAGGCTGTGATTGAATGAGCCAAAATGTTTAGCCACATTCTTTGGCTCTGACTCTGAATTAATTTGGAAAGTCCCAAATGCATCCCATTGGGCTCCCTGGAGAATCAAACCCTATGAAATTATTCCTTGTTCGCTTACAGTAGAATCTCTTGCAATCAGTACCTTAGTCAAAAATTGGCACCGGTTATCCATAGCATGCTATACATCACCCACACAGGTCACCAAAGCACTGGATGCCAAATATTGTGCAGTTGGAAATCTAACAAATCATGTCGGATTGGGCATGGAAAGCGATTGCACATCCTTCAGTGGCCTGGGTCCTTGAAGGGTATTTTAGAGCCACAGGCGGGGAAGTCTTGGGAATGATAAACCAGTGTCATTTATCAAAGTCACATTAAACAGGATAAGACCAACTGTCTTAGATGTCTTGTCTGCTATTTTGCCTTCCACAAGGTAGGACAAACTCTCCATCATCTGCATAAAGGATGTGCAGATCAGTATACAGTTTCCAGAGATGAAGAAAGATCCCATTCTTGTTACCTCTGAATTACAACCAGGAAAACAAGTGATTTTTTAGTCAATTTCAAAAACACTGTGGACAGCCAACACTATCTTATCTGTCAAAAAAAAAAAAAAGGGGGGGAAAAACTAATCCCTAAGCATCTAAGGATACCAGATTAGGACCACGGGAGCCTAAAATGATCAGACCCTGAATATCGGTTTCTACTGCTTCTGTGAGGTTTCAGTCAGAGGAACAAGATTTACCAAAAGCTTCTGAGATGAAGAGAGTGGCCGGCAACATGTACAGCTGAGGTATTAACCCCATTACTGCATTCGTCTTCAATTTATCAGAATAAAATGTTCATAAGCAAGGAGACCTTCACACAGTATTCCAAATTACTAAGCAGGGCTTTTGCTAGCACTGTGTCTATTGTCCAGAAAAACAATGTTCTAAAGAAAGAAGATGACTGAAAAGTTTTAGAAATACCACCAATCAAAGAGGTCGCCACACAGCACATCTGTGGACCTGAACGATGGTAATGAGAACAATGATTATTGCCCCATCAGCAGAGAAAACCAAGATGCGACTCTGCATTGATGCAGCAACAGGCAGGAGGCTGACACTCTGGCTAACTGTTGTCATCCTCAGCATCCTCATAGCCAGCATGCATCTTCAAGCACCTACTACTTGCTTTACCTCTATGATTTCATTTCATCCCTATGGCAACTGTGTTTGTTTGGGTCCTTCGCGGAGCAGACAACAAGACGGGATTAGATCTGTAAGAGATCTAAGGGGAAACAGATTTGAGGGGAATGGGAAGGGAGCTGGGGAGGTCATGATGCAGGCTACGCTGGAAAAGATTGGGCGGGAAGGAAGGTTGGGTAGGAAAAGTCTTAGAGTACAACACACTTTTTCAGGAAGACTATGGAGAGTCCCTGAGCCAGGATTGCCTGTCCAAGGAGCCCACATCAACCAGGAACAAGCATGGCTCCCTGTCTGTGCCTCACTCGGTCATTGGCGGTGAGGAGTGTGGCATTGACGAGGACACCGTGGCGTATCAGAGCATAGCAATGGGACCGTATGTCCCATTAGGGATCTGAGAGGGACAGTTTCGTGCGCCATCAGTCTGGGTCCAATTAGCAGAGAGGAACCACATCGTGAGTTAAACAGGAGAAGTTTAACTTAAAGAATAATTAAGTTCTGATAAAAGAATGATTATAAAACCCAAAGACACTCTGTATTATACACAGGGATTAAGGAGACAACCCAAGAGAGGACAGACTTAAAAGGGCCCTCGCCCCAAGGCTGGGGTTCAGAATTCATTGCAGAAGTAGCTCAGCCCCTCAGGTAGCAGGGGCATTTGCTGGTTTGTCCCAGCTAGAGCTGGGCTGCTGTCACCAGGCAAGCCAAAAACAGCCCTCTGGGGCACACACGGGGTGCTGGTGATCAGCAGAGAGAGCACTAGCTCAGAGGGAAATTGTGGGTGTAGGCTGGCCAGCCACACCTGGCCTGCAGAGGGAGCCGGGGGCCAGCACGGGCAGGAGGCCTCCGGACTCTGGTCAGCGTGTTGAGAGTCATGGGATCCGCCAGCTGGACGGAGGGTCTGGGCAAGAGGCTGGGGGCAGAGCTCCACTAGATTCTTCACCCTCATGCTGGGACCCACTGTGCAGAGTGTCCTTCCTCCTTCAGTGTCCCTGCAGGGCGTGGCCCTGAGAAAGTTCACCAGCCAGCTCACTGTGAAGGAGAGATATTTAAAGGAATGCTGTCCATTCAGGCAGAGCATCCACAGAAGGTGAGCCTGGATCCGAGAGGGGTGATAAATTGATAATGACAGCAGGTGGTCACCTCGGGAACCTAGGAGGTTAGTTGTCCCTTTCTAGAGAGGAGAAAACGGAGCCTTGGGGAGGTTATATAATTTGTACAAGGTCACATACATAGCAAGAAGAGGAACAGGGGCTCCAACCTAAGTCTGTACGATTCCAGAACACATGTTCTTAGCCACCACGCTGTTTTATCATGATTCATCACAGAAGATACTAGAATCCTTCGTAAAGCCCCTGATTATGACAGGAAACTGTTTTCTAATAAGCTCGGGGATTTGTTAGTATACCATCAAAATAAGTTGTCTTTTCCTGCAGCCTTGAGAAGATATTCTTCCCTTACAATCTGTAATCATTCAACTCTGCCAAGAACACAGAGACAAATGTTTAACCAGATGTGAAGAAAGTAAACCCTACTCATATAAAAGGATCAAAGATGAGAAAGCAAGGGGGACCAGTGACTACAAGGAACCAGTCGAGGCCCTTGGCTATTCAGACTCAGGGGGAAACAGGAAAGGAGTGATGATTCAATATGGCGAAGATTTTCTGGATTGAGAAACCCAACAGCTGTTCTCCTATTCCCCTGAGGTCTGAATCCAAGGAAATGAGCTTGCTGATTTCTGCTGCATATGAGGAGGAGCTTCTTAACCATTACGATGATGAAACACTAGAAGAAAATTCCCTGTGAAGTATTAAGAGTCTCCATTCCCAGAGATATTAAAAAAGGAAATCAAGACTATCTATCATGAATGATTTAGACACTCCTTTAGAGGAAAATAGTAGTTCCTTAGGGTCCTTCTGTGTCCCAGATTGCCCATATGCCTCAGTCACCTTTAATTCTTCCTTGTGACTAGAGGTAAATGCCTTCCAAGGGCATGAACCAACAAGTGGTATCACTAATAAGAGTTCACATCTGCTGAGTGCTCACGTTCACCAAACGCTGTATGCCTATTGTCTCTCATCTTTGCAACACTACAAGATAAGCCCCATTGTTTCCAGTTTCCAGATTCTGAGGCTCAGAGAGGTCAAGTAGCTTATAAAAGATCACATAGCAAATAAACGGTAGTCAGAATTCTAACCCAGGACTGTCTATGCACAAGCCTGTATGACCTCATGGGCAAACCATGCCTTTTTAGCCCGTCACCAAGTAACTTAGCAGCAAACCCTCATAGGCTTCCTCTACTCCTGAAATCTCCCCAAATCTGCCAAGTCTAATTTGTACAACTCATTTAATACTGCATGCCTGGAAAACTAGCAAATAAGTAAGCCACAGATGGAAAAAGGAAGATAAGTGATAAAGACAGAGAGAAAAATTAGAAGCAAAAGTTTCAAGAACACGCATGATCTCTTATCTCCACTGCCCAGGCTCTCATGAAATAGCAAAGAACTGACTCGGTTCACAAACCTCATCTGAAGGGAGAAATACATGATGCAGCCCTAGTCAAGCATGAGAAAACTGTGACACCACCCAGCCCCATTATTTTTGCAAGGGGAAGTGTGAAAACTGAGTAAGTTTTGTTTTATTGTATGTGTGTAGAGAAACGGGACCATCTGAAATACACAACCTCATGTGTTTCTCTAAGGGATTGGGTTACGGTGTTTTGGTAACTGAAGATTCTTTCTTAGTCCCTTGTCATTAATCTTTTGCATCTGAGGTCACAGAACAAGGGAGCAAATCCCTTTCACACAGATGCCTCAGTGGGCTAACCCCACCTGTCATGAGCATTAACTAAGCGTGGTGGCTGGTACCCTTCCCAAGAAGCAGGGCTCCCTACAACCTCCCCAGTCACGTCAGCTGGCTGGCTCAGGATCCCTGTTACTCCCTCTGTCCAGATGGCTTCAAGCTGGAAGTTCCTTTATGAGAGCTCTACATGAAATGTATTTCCCAAAATGTTCTTTAGCTGCCTTGAAAGATTTTTTGCAAAATACTCCTAAATGATCAACCAACAAAATATCTCTGTTCTGTACCTCTCTCAACATTAAAATAAACAAATGACATGGTGGGGATTTTGAAACAAAGATGAATAAAAGACTCCCTTGCCTTCAAGGAGTTCACAAAAGCAGTATAGAAAATCAGAATGACGGTAACCACAGGAAGATGTGGGGCCCTGATGAATGTGTTCAGGGATGGCATGTCAGCAGAGGAGAGGCACCTAGCCTTGGATACTGGAGCACACTCTCCAGGGTCTGAGGTTTGAGCAGAGGCTTCTGTATCAGTCAGCTCAGGCTGCATAACCAAATGGCTTCAACAACAGGCATTTCATTTCTCCCACTCCTGGAGGCTGGGAATATGATATCAGAGTGCCAGTAAAGTTGGTTCCGGGCTTTCCCATGGCCACCTTCTCACTGTGTCCTCACACAATGGGGAGACAAAGAGCTCTCCGGTGTCTCTTCTCATAAGAACATTAGTCCTATGGGGTCAAGGCCCCACCTTTATGACCTCATCACTTCCTAAAAGCCCTATCTCCAAACACAGTCACTTTGGGAGTTAGGATTCATATGAATCCCATAGCACCTTCAGAGTGGTAGGAGTTGGCCAGGTGGAAAGTAGTCAGATCAGGAATGGCATCCCTGGCAAATACATCTGTGAGCACAGGTTGAAAGGGGTAGGCAGACACAGCAGGTTAGGGGAATGGAGATCAGTCCCACATGGCTGACAGTGGAGGGGATGGTAAGGGAAAGACAGAAGGGAAAGTCTTTAATGTTTTTTAAGCAGTGTGTACTTTATCATGTGGGCACTCAGGATATTTGCGGGACGTTTTATTTATTTATTTTTTTTGCAGGACTTTTTAATAAAGGAGTTGAACAGATTTGCATTTTAGGAAAAAAACCAGTTGGTCCACATTTGAAAAATAAGTAGTAGGACAAGGAGGATTGGAATTTGGGACCCAAGCCACAGACACTGCAGTAATTCCAGGAAAGATAACAAGGGGTTTTTGCCAAGATGTAGCAATTTAGGTGAGGATGAAGAAACAGATTTGAGAGTTATTTAAGAGGCAGCATTGCAGGAATGCTGGCTAGAGAATGGGGAAGGGAGAGGTAGAGTCCTAGCTCTCTGGAATGGGCGCCTGAGCGGTACTGAGGTTTCTGTACGATCACTACAGTTGAGTTAGGGCTACATGCTCTGCTTTTTGCCCTCACTGTTGTTACTCCCTTCGCAGTCCTCCCCATCTCGCTTAACCCAGCGGTGGGGCCAGCATGTAGATCAGAGGGTAAAGACACAAACAATAACCAGTATAAATATTAGACTTAAATACTTAATAACGGTAGGAAATGTGATGAAATACACAACAGTATTACAACTTGAAGACCACATGTGCAAATATTTTGCGTATTACACTAAATTCATGGTAATTATAGAAGCTTATACTGATTAAGTTAACCCAATATACCAAAAATTGTGTCGGGGCGCCCGGGTGGCTCAGTCAGTTAAGTGTCTGCCTTCAGCTGGGGTCATGGTCCCAGGGTCCTGAGATTGAGTCCCGCATCGGGCTCCCTGCTCAGTGGGGAGCTTGCTTCTCCCTCTCTCCCCTATCACCTGCTTGTGCTTTCTCTTGCTATCTCTCTCTCTCTCTCAAATAAATAAATTAAAAAGATAGTGTCATTTCACATGTAATTGAAATAAATATTATTGACAAAATATTTTATGTGTTTGTTCTACTTTGTCATTGAAGTCTACTTGCTATTTCATCCGGTGAGTTACATTTCTGGTGCTCCGTAGTCATGTGTTGCTAGTGGGTTCCATGTTGGACAGTGCAGGTCTAGACCAAGAAAAGTTCTTGAGACAAGCATTAAATATCAGACACTAATATTTATGAATCAAAAGATCCAAGTACAGTTAGTAGTTTATTATAAAAATGTGAAACAGTAAATGTTTTAAAGAACATATAATTATTTTAAAGACAAGCTTCCTAAAGCTATATAATAAGCCAAAATCTAATGCTCCTGTTTTTAAGTACATTTTCTCACACATTGCTTACAAAGCCTTCTGAGGACATGTAGTCTGTGATTGCCCAAGGGCATTTGATTAGACTATTTACCTTGTTGCAGAGATAAAGGAGATATCCTCTACCTCCACACAGATGAGCCAGAGGACTTTGGGGGATAAAAAAAAAAAAGTCTACTTTTATTACCTGCATAACTTGCTATTGAACACAGGAAATTCGTAAAGCTCCATGGATATCTGATGCGATGAGGTGGTAAATGTAAATTAGTTTGGTTTACCAATATTTATTTGTCACAATTATAATAATCCGGTTCAAAACAAATTTGACAGTAATCCTGGGGTTGTTCCTACCAATACAACTTGAAGTCTTTTTTTCAACGGAAATGATTTTAGGTAGGAGAGAGTTTTGAGTTGTGTTAACTCTTGATGAAACAATTAAAGAAAAAATTTAAAATTGTGTACTGGTATAAAGAAAGCAAAACAAGTTGCCATCTTCCAATCTTTTTTCTGAACATTTGCCACTGCTCATGAGTCCATATGTATATCATAACCTCTAGCTATAACCTATATAACGTGTATAGAAGCCAGCTTCTGTGTCCATGCAAAGCAGAGAACCAGAGACCCTACTGCCTTGGGAGGATGTTCTTTCACCAAGGCCTTTCAATGTCACCCCTGGGTGCAGGCCAATACACCCACCATCTGGTTTTACCTAGCACTGATATTTAGACCCAATCCATCCATGAACTAGGCTTAGGCTTTTCCTTTCTCTATCATAAGAGATCCCCTTATAGGGCAGCAGATGTAAGCTGAGCAAGAGGTGATGGTGTAGCCATGATTGATGACATGGGGTCTGTGCTACCTGCTTATTCAGCTTCTGGGAACACAGCCAATTGCTGTCCAAGATCAAGTTCTGGTCTCAACCGGGGTCCAGTAGCGTGCTTGGAGCTGTTTATAGAAAAGTTTGTGATTCTTCTGTAATGCAATCCTCTAACATTCAAGGCATCTGTGTGCTGATTCTCTCACTGAGGATTGCCATAATGCCACGTATCATCTTTTTCCACCTCTGACAACTTTACTATAGTAGGTCAAGTTGACTAGGTCATATGGCCCAAGTGGCAGAGCTGTGTGTCCTGTGGTCTGGACCTGCTCCTAAGCCCTTTGCTACTCTGGCTCCACTCAGAGCTGGCAGTCCCTGTGGCCTCTGTGTATGAGTCGGAACAGTTTACCCAGGTGTGGTGTATGCTGTCTCTAGAACGTGAAGAAGCCTATCAGGCACCGTGCATCCTTCCTGCTCATAATCAAATGTCCGTGTTATGTACGAGTGACCTCTGGGCTCTGTGTTCTGTTCCACTGATCTATTAGTCTCTCCGATCCGATTCCACACAATCCTAACTACTGTGGTTTTTCAGTAATTCTTGATTTCTAGTCGGGTAAGCCCTTCTATTTTGTTCTCCTTCAGCTATGAGACTATTCTTGGCCCTGTACATTTCTGTATAAAGTTGAGAACCAGCTTATCAAGTTACAACACACACACACACACATATCTGCTCACACACCATTGTTACTGTGATTGGAACTGCTTTGACTCACAGATCAGTTTGGAGATAATTGACATCTTTAAGTATTTTTTTTTTTTTTAGGATTTTATTTATTTATTTGACAGAGAGAGCACAAGCAGGGGGAGCAGCAGAGGGAGAAACAGGCTCCCCACAAAGCAGGGAGCCTAATGCGAGGCTCGATCCCAGGACCCTGGGATCATGACTTCAGCCTAAGGCAGATGCTTAACGACTGAGCCACCCAGGCGCCCCTTAAGTATTGAGTGAGTCTTACACATAAGTGAAATACTTTAAAAATTAGGTATTCTTTCCTTTTTCTCAGTAATGAAGTTCCACATAAAGATGTTATACATATTTTGCTAGTTTGACTCTGAAGCATTTGATATTTTATATTACTGCAAATTGAATCTTTTTAATATTTATTTTCTTACCATTTATTGCCATTATGCAGAATTGCAATTAATACTGAACTTATATCCAGAAACTTATTAAATTTATCTGTTAATTCCAGTGATTTATCTCTAGATTCTTTTTAACTTTCATGGACATAATTGTATAATCTGTGAATAAATAATAGTTATTTCTTCCTTTTGGTCATTATACTTTTATTTCATTAATTAAGTTAGTTAGTGGGGTGCCTGGGTGGCTCAGTCGGTTAAGCATCTGCCTTCATTCAGTTAGGGTCATGATCTCAGAGTCCTGGGATCGAGCCCCAAGTTGGGCTCCCTGCTTGGCAGGGAGTCTGCTTCTCCCTTTCATTCTCCCTCTCTGCTCTCCCCTCTCTGAAATAAATAAATAAAATCTTTTTAAAAAATTAAGTTTGTTAGTTGTTTGCTTTACTGCACTGATTAGAACCTCCAATACAATGTTTTTATTTTATTTTTTTAAGATTTTATTTATTTATTTGAGAGAGAGGGAGAGTGAGAGGGAGAAGGAGACTCCCTGCTGATCAGAGAGCCCGATGTGGGACGGAGCCGAAGGCAGACACCTAACCGACTGAGCCACCCAGGCACTGTACAGTGTTTTTAAGGTAGTCAGAATAAATACTTGTGTTCATCCTGGTCTCAGAGAGAAAGATTCTAACATGTCACTATTACATGTGCTACTTGTAATTCTTAAAAATTCTTTTTTGGTAGATATGAATTAAGGAAACTCCCTTCTTTTCCTAGTTTGCTGAGGGATTTTATCATGAGTGAATGTTAAATTGTAGTTAATGTTTTTTCTGCGTCTACTGATATATGATTTTTCTCTTTATTCTTTTAATATAGTGACATTATTTTTAAGTATGAAATTAACCTTGCTTTTTAAAAAAATAAATCCAATTTGATTTTGATGTATTTTTATTTTTTACAGATTTTGGATTCTATTTTGATTAATTTTTTACATCTTTCCTCATTAGTGATATTGATATTTCAATTTTTTATTGTAGTGTTGTCCATTTTTAGTATCTGAGTTATGCTGGCCTAAAATAATATATTGGGAAGAGCTCTTTTTTTCTATTTTCTCAAAGAATTTTTAAGATTGACATTATGTATTCCTTTAATAATTGACAGAATTCACTAGCAATGCCCTGAGTGTAGAGTTTCACTTCTGAGACTTTTCAATTACAGACAGAATTGTTTTATTAAAAATCCCAGTATTTATATTTTCAGTTTCCTTTTGTATCTATTTTAGTAACTTATGTTTCTAATAATTTACTAACATTAATTTGCTCAGATTTTCTTAACTATTTAATGAATAGAGAATCTATAATGAGGCCCCCTTTTTCATTCTGACATTGGTTATTTTTTACATTTTACCTTTTCCTTGATTGGTAGAGGTATTTGCAATAAATTTAACAAAAGATGTGCAAGATCTTTGCACTAAATACTGCAAAACATTGCAGGGATAAATTTTACACCCTTAATAATGGAGAAAAAAGGGAGAGTTATACCATGTCCATAGGTTGGAAAAATCAATAATGTAAAAATGCAAGTTCTTCTCAAGCTGATCTCTAGATTCAGTGCAACTCAAATCCAAGCACCAATAAACATTTTTGTAAAAACTGACAAGCAGATACCGAAACCTATGTGGAAATTAGAGGGATACAGAATACTCACAACCATCTTGCAAATGAAGAACAAAGTTGGAGGGTTCACACAAACTGATGTCAAGACTTACTCTAAGGCCAGAGTAATTATGATAATGCTCTATTATAAACAGACCGATGAACAGAGCAGAATTGCCTTCAGAAATAAACCCACACAGAGATGGTCAACTACTTTTCAACAAAAGCACCGATGAAATTCAGTGGAGAAACAAAAGTATTTTCAACAAATGACACTGAAGAACCAAGAGAGCCGTGTGGATACAAGTCACGACCCGTTTCTCACACCACACACAAAAATGAACTTAACATAGGTTGTACACACAAGTGTAAAAGGTAAATAAAGGTCTTAGATAGAAATATAACAGAATATCTTTGAAAACTTAAAATACACAAAGATTTTATTTCTTAGGTCAATTTCAAAAAGTAATATCTTTTTAAAAAATGATCAATGCTACTTCACATAATTTTAAAACTTTGGTCCTCAAAAGACACCAGTTACAAAATGAAACATCAGTTTGCAGACTGGAAGAAAATTTAGATGATAGATAGGTAGGTATATAGATAGATGATACATATAGTCAATTCTCATTATTTGCAATAGTTAAATTCTATAAAGTCATGAAATTAGCAAATGCTAAAATATTGGGCCTAGAGGAAATACAGGGTTAGGTTCCTACAGGCCTTTGGTCACAATATTTTCATCACCTGACTAATACGTAACCTTGTTTCGTGTGTATTTCCCTTTAAAGACATCACTTGATATAATATATATTATTGATTCACTCTAACTCCTGCCTGAATGAGGCTTCTCTAACACATGTATTTTCTCCATAAAGTACATCACAGCATTCCTGCACTTTGGAACACCAGACAGCACTTCAGCCTTCACTTAGGGGCCATTTAAAACAACAAAATCATCGGCAGATGAGATAACAAAAATGTAAAACTTGGCACTCAGTAGGCTTTAAAAAGGACCCTTATTTATAGAATGAGCTGAAGCAAGAAAGCAGAGCATTGCTTTGACCTCATCTGGAAACATGCACATTTGGTGACTCAAAATTTTCACAACTCTCCTCACATTTGTAAGAGACCACAGAAGTGCCCTGAGTTTGATTTTGAAGTTGCAAATTCATTTTAGCAAATTATGGAATCCATGAATAATGAGACTCCACTGTGTATATATATTTGTATGTGTGTGAGTATCAAAGAACATGTCTCTAGAATATATAAAGAATTTTTAGAGATTGATAATAAAATACAAAAAGCTCAGTAAAATGGACAAAAGGAAGACACAATTCAGAAAAGAATAGAAGTGTATGGGTGCCTGGGTGGCTCAGTCGGTTAAGCGTTTGCCTTTGGCTGAAGTTATGATCCTAGAGTCCCAGGATTGAGCCCCTTGTCCAACTCCCTGCTCAGCGGGGAGTCTGCTTCCCCCTCTCCCTCTGTTGTTCCTCTGTTTCTCCTGCTGTTCCCCCGCTCGTGTTCTCTCTCTCTCTCTCACTCCGCTCTCTCTCTCTCAAATAAATAAATGAAATCTTAAAAAAGTTTTTAAAGAATTTAACAATGATTCATAATTAAAACTGCTAATTAACTCAAAATAGAAGGGAACTTCTTAACCTGATAAAGCGCATCTATAAAAATACATTAATCATCTTGAACCAGAAAGTATTATCAGTATTCTCTTAAAATCAGGAACAGAGATGTGCACTAACATCACTCCTAGTCACCTGGTAGTAGAAGTTCTAGTCAGCCAAAAAGCCAAGAAAAAAAATTTTAAGACATAAGGATTGAAAGAGAGAATAAAAATGTAATTATGTGCAGGTAGCATGACTGATTAGAAATATTTAGAGACTTTAGCAAAGCAGAAAGATGTAAGGCCAGTATATAAAGCTCAATTGCATTTCTACACATTAATCAGCAACAAACCATTAGAAAGTATGATTTGAAAAGATGCTATTTATTATAGCAACAATATTATAAAATACCTAGTAATAAATCTAACAAAAGATGTTCTAGATCCACTCATAGAAAATACCAAAGCTTAAAAAAAAAAAGAAAGAAAGAAAATTCCAAAGCTTTATTGAAGGAAATTAAAGAAGACTTAACAAATGAAAAGATGTTCTTATCCATAGACAAGAATACTTAATATTGTAAAGATAGCAATTTTGCCCCAAATGATTCATGGGTACAATGCAATTCTAATAAAAATTCCAACACATGCATCTTGAAACATGACAATTTGCTTCTAAAAGTTACATTAAAGAGCAAAGAACCAAATAAGAGATAAGACAATGTTGAAGAATGACTGGCCCAGTGGGATAGAATGGGGACAGACTGTCCTACTAGACGTAAAGAGTTCTCACACAGCTGTAGTAACTAAGAGATTATCACATTGGTGGGAGATGAAGAACACAGAAGGAGCAGAACAGAAAGTCCCCAAAAATGACACGTAAGAGCCAAATTTAAATGTTATTTAAACTGACAAAAGATGGAGTCCACAACAAAGACCTGATGACGATTTGGAGTCCCTATTGCTAGGTAACATAGCTTTAACATTAACAAAACAGGAAGAGAGCATGAAAAACAGGAAAAACACAGTGGGAATTATTCAGTTCCATTAATTTTATCTTTATCAGATATATACATCAAAGGCATATAAAACTTAGCATAATCCTGTTGATCATACATGCATATATTAAATGAAAAGAATTATCTTTTCAATATATATTATATACTGAAAAGAAATATTTTTATGTATTGAAAAGAGAATTCCCACTCATTTTAAGTACACATGATAATACATTAAAACCAAAGTCAATTACAAAACAAGAAAACTAAACTCTACAACCCGAAAAGGATAATTTTCTGGGAAAACATAATTTATTACAACCGATCTCAGAATATAGCAAAAATATAAACTCACTATTTTTCATAGAAGAATAAAGGAAATTGTCAAAGGATTCCTCCCCATCAAAAAGCATCAGGTCCAGATGTGTTCACAAGAGAATTCTATAAACCATATAGATAATTTTAACGTGAGTTTAAACTGTTCCTGCATATACTGTAAAGGGGACTTTCCCAATTATTTTAAGGAAAGTATTTTATTTAAACCTTGATACCCAAATTCATAAGAGACAATGCTGGAAAAGAAATCTAGAGATCAACCTCACTTAAAATGTTTATGAATGGGGCATGTGGGTGGCTCAGTCAGTTAAGCGTCTGCCTTCCGCCCAGGTCATGATCCCAGGGTCCTGGGATCGAGCCCAGCATCAAGCCCCATGTAGGGCTCCCTGCCCAGTGGAGAGTCTGCTTCCTCTCTCCCTCTGCCCCTCCCTGTTGCTTGTGCTCTCTCGAGTGTTCTCTCTCTCTCAGATAAATAAATAAAATCTTTAAAAATATATTTATGAAAAAATACTAATAAAATATATTTAACCAAAAGAATCCATGCATACTATAAAACAATATTGCATTCAATTAAGCAGGGTTTATGTTAGTAATACAAGGTTGGTTTAACATTAGGAATCACCTAAATAGATGCTGGCTATGAAAACATTTTGTAAAAAATTAATATCCATTTTTAATATTTTTTAAGTCTTAAGGTAAGTATAAGTGTAATTTTACTTAAGATGAATAAATGACTGTGTATACACACACGTCACAAAAGGTTTAGTGGAGAATAGTAGATACATTTCTATTACACCAGCAGCAAGACTGCAATGTCTACTCCTACCATTATTATTTAACAGTGCTAGTAGATACTAGCTAAAGCAATCAAAAAGAAAACAAATAAGATATATAAAACTGGAAAAGCATAAATAAAATTGTCATTATTGTAGATAATTTGGTTGTAAAACTGAAAAATACTTGAGAATAATTTTTAAATAATAACAAAAATAAAGTTTCGTAAGATGTCAGGGTACAACTTTAGTACCCTGGAAATTGGTACAATCTCCGTACATAGAAATTTGGTAATTGCTACTGAAATTTAAAATGTCGATGACCTTGGATCCAGAAATTTTGCCTCCCTGAAAATTTGTCCCTCAAATACACAAGGCATACATAAGGTCGTTCAATGACCAATTATTTATGATAGTAAAAGGTTGAAAATAACTTAAACATTCAACAATATGGGTTATTGAAACAACATCTGCATAGCTATAAAACATACTCCTTTAACTGCTCAAAAGAAAGAAACTGGTTTATTTATATATTTTTGTAATGGAACAATCCTCAAGATATATTGTTAAGTGAAAAAGAAAATGCAAACCATTCATGTAAGGTAAAAAGAATACGTTTTACATGCTTGTATAAGCATTGATTACCTCTTGATATGAAAGAAGTTGATAATCATGAGTGTATCTAGAGAGGGATCCTGGTGGCTGGTGTTATGAGAGATACTTTCTTTCTATGCTGTGAATTTTTAATGTCTGTACTATGAACATGTTGATAAATGTGTTGGTGGAATACAGGACCACTTATCTCAGTGGTAATAACCACAGTTGTTATGGTAACTACTCTTGGTTCATCCAACTGAATAACCGCAGAAAAAAAAATCACTTAAACTGTGGGAGATAAAATTAAACTTCCCATGGGACTAATTTATGCAAATTTATACTAATTTTCATTTTTTGAAAATACTTTTTGAATTCTCTCACCAAGTGTACAAAACAAAAATATATTAAGAAAATACAAATCTTATTATCCAAAATAATTGTTAATGTAATAATGTTACCAGTTAATTTAATAAGGATTTTTTTAAGTAACTATTCAATATTCAATAGAATTAAGTACTGCTAGTAGGTACTAACCCATGGCCTAATGGCCTTTATTTCCCAATTATACAGAAAAGTAGTTCATCTCTCCCAAATAAGAAACACAATCATAAAGAGACCACACAAAGACTCTGGGCTTTGACATATTCAAGGAAATATTTCCAAGTGTCTTATTAATCAGTTTGAAATGGATAACCTATTTGTTTCTAGAGCCAAATAAACCTAATGAGACTGTTGCGTTACAACAGACTCTTACTAAGATTTCACATCTTACCATCTTATGGCCAGTGTATGAAACTTGCAGTTACCTGTGCTAGGTAACTGCTAAGCCCCCAAAACTTGGAGCCTCAGAGGTGGAAAAAGTGAGACAGAAAAAAAAATGTTAACTTTTTTGTTTCATGAACAAGAGATGGATCTCAAATAATAACATTCAGCTACAAAACTCAAACCTTGTGCAAACTACTTCTTCCCTCTGAGTCTTTCCTCATTAATGGTCTACTAATAACACAGCACTCAGAGCTAGACCTTGGTGTTTTTCCTTTGAACAGCAACAACTTCACAGAACATTGACATCAGAGAAGGTCATTCTGTGACCATGATAAAGTAGTAAAAAAAACAAAAACACTTCATAATTTTATCTAAGGACAGACAAAAACAAGGTCACTGTGCAAACTACAAAACCACCACCCTCTCCTAATATAAGTGATGGCTACTTCTTTCCTAATGACAACATTGACCTCACTCAAGTTGCCCAGCTCTGTTGATAAGCTTTATTAAGATAGCCAGTCATAGGATTATCTCTGCTTCCAGACAGTTCCAATCCAGAGCAAAGATCCAGTTACTTACACCTTCCCCCAAATTACCAAACATCTTGCCGAAATGCCCACCATTCTCCATGGTGTGTGGTCTCCCTCACTGTAATGAGCAACAAACCCAGCTTGCTCACAGTATATTCTTGGCGGTCTCTGGCTGGAGAAGCAAGAAAGAGTTGCCTCACCCAGTGACTTACATTATTCTTCAATTCTCTCTTAAATGCACCCCAGTCTTTCAACCGTACCAAACCACTGAAACTGCTCTTCAGTGTCACCAGCGAATTCTAGGTGATCGGATCCAATGGTCAATTCCCAGTGCTCATGTTACTTGACCAATCAGTAGCATTTGCTGCAGATTACTTCCTCCTACTGGTAATCATTCGCTTGGCATCCATAACACCTGATTTTACTCCTCTTTGGCCTGCCACTCTTTATTACTCTTTTTTCTAGATTCTGCCTCATCTCTCCAACTTCTAAGCATGCTATACCAAGGGCTTAGGTCTCTGACTTCTATCTGTACTTATTCCCTTCACAACCTCTGGTCTCATACTTGCGAATATCATTTATGCTGATGACTTGTGTGTGTGTGTTCATTACTCCATCCTAAAATACGTATATCCTGAAATACAGAAGTCTGACTAAACTGGAATAAATATGTATTCATTATATATTCATTCAGTTCAACTCCATTTACTCTGATCTCCACATAATGGCTCTCTGTATTCAGCATTTAAAAACATAAGTCAGATATCTCAAACCCCTGCAGTGGCTTTCATCTCACTGGTAGAAAAAGCCAAAGTCTATACAAGGATCTACATGATCCACTCCCCTCACACACATACACAGACCTACCTCTAAAGCACTGTTCAAGTTCTTCAAGGCAGAATTCAATTATTCAAATGCATTCAAAAGACTGCAATTCAAACACAAAGTTTTAGGACAAAAAAATTTTTTATTCAAATCAATGAGCACGATGTAGGATTTTTTACTTAGATGTTCTTATGAAGCTAGGATTAATGAATGACTGCCAGACATACTGGTAACCTTAAAATATGTCAGGGCTCTTGGGATTATGGTGTCCTTCCCACTCCAGATGTTTGATGAATCATCTTCTTCCAGGATCCTGAGAGCCTCCCACAACCTACCCAGTCCCCTTCTTCTTCCTCCGGCTACTCAGGTGTCATCTGATACACCTCTACCACACCTTCCCAGAAACAGCTCAGCAAACCCTCACCAGGTTCACTTCCAGGGTTAATGTCTAACAGCTGCTTTGCACCGAGACTTAATCTAGCAAACGTGAAATGAAATTTCCCGAGCACAGCATTTTCTTTATTCAACAAAAAATATGTTAAGTTAAAGCAACAAGAATGATAAAGAATCACAAAATGTTAGATCTACATTAGCTCTTAGATATGATCTAGCCCGGGGTTTTGTCTGTGAAGGGCCAGATAATAAATATTGTAGGCTTTGTGGCCCATGCAGCCTCTGCTACACTGACTCAGCACGGCCAGTGTAGAGCAAAAGTCACAGAAAACATGTAAACAAACGGCTGTGGCAGTGTTCCAATAAAACTTTATTTACAAAGCTATACATCAGGCTGAATTGGGCCTCGAGGATATAGTTTACAGACTCCTGATTTAAACCAACTCGGTCATTTCATAAATATAGACAAAGTAATTTGACACAAAGAATAAGGGTGACCCCTGCTCCTATTGACAAGGATAATCTCAGTATGTGCTTGTTGTCTCGATATCATTATTAATATGCCCCTTATCACTCTCAAAAATCATTCTGGTTTGTATAATAAATTATACAGTCACCTTTTATAATATCATGTCCTTCAACTTATGTAAATCTCCATGTTTCTGGTGTATTACTAGTTCCTCAAAAATGATTTAAAACTGAGTAAACATATAGCACAGATAACACTTTAAAAAACCACTAAAGTTAGGTCGAGGGACTGCCCGCCTCATCTATTCCGGGCGCGGGCCGCGGCGCGGTGGGCCCCACAGCCAATGGGCGGGGCGGGGGGGAGCCCGCAGCCGTGGGACGCGGCTGGAGGAGGGGGCGGGCTCCCAATCCGGTTCCATCCGGTTCTCCCACCGCCCCTGCGGCGGGTGGAGCGGTAGCGGCCAGGCAGCCCAGCTTCGCGAAGGCTCTCGGCGCGCGGCGGCCCGCAGGCACCCGGCACGCGCCCGCCCCGTCGCCACTATGCCCAAGAGGAAGGTCAGCTCCGCCGAGGGGGCGGCGAAGGAGGAGCCCAAGAAGATGTTGGCGGGGTTGTCTGCTAACGCTGCTCCTGCAAAAGTGGAAACGAAGCCAAAAAAGGCGGCAGGAAAGGATAAAT
This sequence comes from Callorhinus ursinus, assembly GCF_003265705.2. Taxonomy (NCBI): domain Eukaryota; kingdom Metazoa; phylum Chordata; class Mammalia; order Carnivora; family Otariidae; genus Callorhinus; species Callorhinus ursinus. Next base: position 10,774,805 of record NW_027397067.1, read on the forward strand.
CTTCAGACGAAAAAGTGCAAACAAAGGGGAAAGGGGGAGCAAAGGGAAACCAGGCTGAAGTGGCCAACCAAGAAACGAAAGATTTACCTGCAGAAAACGGAGAAACTAAAAATGAGGAGAGTCCAGCCTCCGATGAAGCAGGAGAGAAAGAAGCCAAGTCTGATTAATACCATAAACCATGTCTTATCAGTGGTCCCTGTTTGCCCTTCTTGTACAATCCAGAGGGATATTTTTATCAACTATTTTGTAAATGCAAGTTTCTTAGTAGCTCTAGAAACATTTTTAAGAAGGAGGGAATCCCGCCTCATCCCATTTTTTTTAAGTGTAAATGCTTTTTTTTAAGAAATCATTTGCTGGTTGTTTATTTTTTGGTACAACCAGGAAATAGTGGGATATTGAATGTGGGAGGCTTTGATTGTCTTGGGTGTCAGCTCAACATTCCATAGATGGGGTAGTTTTTATATCCTATAATACTAAATGGTAATTTGGAGTCGGTCGTGCATTTACTATGTCTTGAATATTTTAAATTACTTCTATTCCCATGTTGTTTTTGGTAGAATTGTTTCCGAAAGAAAACCACTCCTAGATCTTGGCTCTCCCGGTCAGAATTCTTGGGCACTCTGTAACATCTTGGTCGTGGTAGTTCAGTTTTCCTAGTAACTCTGGTAATGTACTGTGCAAGATTGAGAATTTGAGTATGTAGTGTATGATATTAAATCGCGAAGTAATGGGACTTAACAATGTAACAGTGTATCAACATTTGAAGATCTTGGTACTTGATATACTGTTAAGGAAAATTTGCCTCCAGATTTTAAGCTGGAAGGTCACTGGAATAACTTTTAGAAAAGAATCACAACTACATGGTTTTTTTTAGATTTTCAGTACGTACGTTAAGAATTGTGTACAAATTGAAATGTTTGTACTGACCCTCAAAACAACCAATAAAAACTCAATTAAGGAAAAAAAACTAAAGTTAGTTGAAGAGGTCCAATTTTTAATAGCCCAATGGGAATCTATTTCTAAAACTCAATAAGTAATACTGGATAATGGAACAAAAGATTCAATATTTGTTGTATGTTATTTAAAAATAATGTAATTATAACTATTCAAGAAAAATTTTAGTTTTCTTGGAAATGTACAAACCATCTTTCAAAATACTAATAGCATTAAATATTTAGAAAACTCTATGCCCGATATTTGCCAAGTTATCTTAAGTTATAACTTCAAATTCTACCCTTTGACATATTCCATGAGTTTGCTTCTTCCTGTTGGACACTCTTCCTTGATGTTCTAACATGGCCTCAGAGTCAGGCATGGCCATGGATGGAAACACTTTCTAGTTTTGAATGCTAGAGCAAGGCAATCAGCTCTGAGAATTAAAGAGAAGCAGAAATTTTGTGGGATTGCATTTCTTTCCTGTGCCCCTGACTCTTCCACCAGCCTGATACAGGCTTTTAGATTGGGTCCAGAGTCTCAAAGACTCAACACAAGATGTGGTAAACCCATGATTATGGACTGAATGTTTGTATCTCCCCACCCCAAATTCATATGTTGAAGCCTTAGCCCCAAATGTGATGGTATGTGAAGATGGGGCCTTTGGGTAGGAATTAGGTCTAGATGAGGTCATGAAGATGGGTCTTCATGATGAGATTAGAGCCTTTATAAGGAAATACCAGAGAACTCTTTCTCTCCCTCTCTCTCCCTCTCTCTCTCTCTCTCTCTCTCTCTCTCTCTCTCCCCTTACCATGTGAGGATACAGCAAGAAGGAAGCCATCTGTAAGCCAGGAAGAGGATTCTCACCCGGAACAGAATCTGCTGGTACCTTGATCTTGGACTTCCTAACCTCCCAGACTGTAAGAAATAAATGTCTTTCACTTAAGCCCCAGGTCTATGGTATTGTTACAGTAGCCTGAGCTAAGATAGCCAGCTTTCCACCAACAGCATCTGTGAATGAGCTTACCACAACCCATTCTCTGGCAGATGTAGGATGGATTTTGTCCTTCTGATAAAGCATGAGGTTTGAGTTGGGACATTCAGTGATAACATACCTGTAGACATTTTTTAATGTCCCAGAGGAATTACAGTTTTAAACAGTTTTGAAAAGTGTGCTGATTTATGTTTTTAGAAGAAATTGTGTTTTAAAAAGTGATTTTACTCCTAGATAAAATATTTTATTTTCATAACAGAGATATATGGAATAAGCTCGGGGTATCATTCCAAATAAAATGATAAAAGTTTTTTTCACAGTTTAAAATATTGTCAACATTTTTAGCCTATCCTATTAAACTTGGGCCTGAGGCTTGCACATCATTCAGTTGTCATCTGCCCAAAATAAAATCTTATCTTTCAAGACATCTGTGTAAGTGGCTAAAATGCTAAAGGACATGCAGTTATTCATCGCTATTGTTCCCAAGTTTGAAGAGAAAGGGAGAAGCAACATAGCCTCCTTTAAGATCATCAGGTAGGGGCAGATTATGTACTGTATAATTTCTAAAACAGGCTGTTTTTTCACATTTTCTAGAAACCACTCTTTTTTAATTCCATGCTAATTTCCATGCTAAGCTACTTGAGAGCAAGATCATATTTTGGATTAAAAGTTTATCAGTAGGGGCACCTGGGTGGCTCAGTGAGTTAAACATCTAATAACTCTTGGTTTTGGCTCAGGTCACGATATCACGGTTGTGGGATCAAGCCCCGAGTGGGGCTCTGTGTTCAGTGCAGAGTCGGCTTCATAGTCTTTCTCCCTCTCCCTCTACCCCTCCCCGCTCCCAGGTGTGTGATAGTCTCTCTTTCTCGAATAAATAAATAAAATCTTTTTAAAAAGTAAAAATAAAATAAGTAAAATTTGTCAGTAGCTCCCTAGTTATGCCAAGAATACTGGTTGGCAATGACTGCCTAGCATAATTCTCTGAAATTCTTTTTTTTTTTTTAAAGATTTTATTTATTTGACAGAGAGAGACACAGCGAGAGCAGGAACACAAGCAGGGGGAGTGGGAGAGGGAGAAGCAGGCTTCCCGCGGAGCAGGGAGCCCAATGCAGGGCTCGATCCCAGGACCCTGAGATCATGACCTGAGCCGAAGGCAGATGCTTAACGACTGAGCCACCCAGGTGCCCCAATTCTCGGAAATTCTTAACTACCAAAGGTTTTATTTAAATTATCCAGCTCTCAGTGAATCTGTTCAAGTGCATTAGAAGGTCAATGCACACTTCTTAGCTCCGCCAGGAATTTTCATACCTAACAAATATGCCACAACTTAATTGTGAGGGGATTTACTCAAGGCACTGGACATTTCTAGACCACATCTGTGTGGGTTAAGGGGAGAAAAATGAGAAAGGGCTAGCAGGTCTATCAAATATAACCTTTGCCCCTCTAACACTAGTCAGTGAAACAGAGCCATGACGTAGCAACAGCATCCTCTGGTTTACATCATCCCCAACCTGGGAGCAGTATGGAAACTACCTAAGATTCAAAGGGAGAAAAAGCAATCCTTTGTTTCCTCTCCCTACATTACTACTCTTGTATTTACTAGAGGGAGATTCAGAAGAGTTAATCAATGCTCAGGGAAAAGGACGGTGTTATGGAGTCAGTTGAGTGTCCAACCAAAATCTGTCTTGCTTTGAGCATATTTCCAGGCTATATTATACAGTCTTCTTTTCAGTTATATGTGACGGTGTGGCTAGATTCTCCACAATTCCACTTAAAAAAGTGAGATATGCTATTTCTATGGCGTCTGAACCTTACTTCTTTTTCCTTTGTGAAAACTGGAAACTACTAGAAGGATTAATGTGAGTAGAAGAGGTAATCAACCCCAATCCCAGCCCATACACTTAGGACTTCTGCTTCTTCATGAGTTATTATAAAGGAAACCTCCATTCTTTCTCTACTTCTCACAGGTTTTTCCAAATGGAAGGGGAGTGATTCATCTGACTAGTCAAATTGAGCACAAGATTCACTCTCTATGTCTGGCCTGGTCTGGTGGCTCTTATTCTGGATACTGTGCTATCCTCAAAGTGTTAATTTTCTTTTTAGTTCCTTCTATTCCTAGCTAATAAATATACCTGGGTAAAGAGAATCAGCCTCCCTGGGAAGACCAGGAAGCCCATCTTTTTTGGCTTCTGCTTTCCTAGGCTTGATGAGTACAACATAGGCTACCACTTTCAGGGCAGCTATCTGGGTAAGTCCCATTATAAACCATGCTCTTTAGACACAGCCCTTTCCAGTAGCAAGCCACCAGTACAGATTGGGAAGGAGCAGGGGAATCATTGAAAGTTCTTTTTTGACTTCAGACCCAAACACAGTCTCTGTTCAACTCATGGGATTTCCAATATTATGTTCACCAACTGATTTCTGGGTGTACTTCGCAATTTGTTTCAGAACTTTCAGAGAAAAAAAGGATGTAATTGTTTGGCACCTTTAAACCCCAAAACGAGAGGGCAACACCTCAAAGAAATATTACAAGGCCCAATAATTATTTATTTTATTACATTGCCTCTGTTGTGAGAAGTATGAATTTTGACTCATTAGGTACGTGAACAAAATCATTCTGGATGATTTTCTAGCATGATCTATGAACAGTATTAAAAATGTGCTATGGCTAAGAGAGCTACAGGTCCACCACAGATTCATGTGTCCCTTCACCTAGGGAGGAATGACTAAGGTAGGCAGGGTCATTTCCAATCCCTCTACCATCTAAATGAGGCCATGGGACTCATTTTCACCAGTGGAACATAAGCGGGTGAGAGGAGCATCATTTCTTTGCCACACAGGTTAGGGGGTGTGCTTTCCCCATCTTTTATTTCTCCTTCCACTGGCTGGAGCAGACTTGTGCAATAACCCTAGAGGGCTTGTCTGGAAGATGGTGGAACTCAGTACCACCAGAGGAGAGAGGCACATCAACACCCACGTTGAGTACTGAGTAAGAAATAAACTGTATTTGAGCCATCACAAGTTTTTTAGTCTACTTACTACAGCAGGTAGCCCACTCTGAAAATGGTATTGAAGCCACAATTCTACCTACAGGCAGTGGACCAAGGAAATAATCACAGATGCACAAAAAAGTCATGTCCAACCATGTTACTACAGTATTTTATGATCATGAAGCCACTTGGAAGCAACCAAAAGGTCAAACAGAAGTCAGTAAGTAAATTTATTTATGATGGGATATTTTTATCATTTAATGTAAATTTTAATTTCAGGTCAAAGGATATAATAATAATAATTCTAAAAACAGCTGATTAATACCTATGAAGTAGTTGCCACATTTCAGGCACTGTTCTAACCAGTTTAATCTTTACAAGAACCCTGCTGTGTGCTTTTTATGGATGAGAACACTGGGGCACATAGGCTAAATAATTTAACTCAGGTCACACAGCCAATACATGGGGGAGCTAAGAAATGCACATAAAATAATATGTGAAAATATTTATTGGATACGAAGATTAAGAGGCAGAGAACAAAATAGGTGTACATTCTTGACTATTTTGTATGAGTGGGTCAGGTCAGTTGGGGTCATTCATGTATCATTCATTTATTCATTCATCCATCCATTCAAAAATATTTCTTGAGTGCTTGCTACTTGTCAGGCACTACTCTTGAGCAGCACATGACACTGACTTCATAAGCCTTCCATTCAAGTAGGAAAAACATAAGAAACAAATAAATATGTAATAAAATGTTGGCTTGAGAATCGCTGTGAAGTGAAGCCGGGAAAGGAGACTGATGGGTGAGCAGGACACTCTCTTTAGGAAGGGTGGTCAGAAAAGGCCTGAGAGAGAAGGAAGTAGGTCATGCAGAATTCTGGGGGACAATTCTGTTCTGGGCAGAAGGAAATGCAAAAACCCTAAGGACAGAACAAACCTGCAGTGTCTGAGGAAAACCAAGGGTGGCTGTAATGGAATGCATGGAAAGGACCAAATGGGAAGAGGAGGATGGAGTCAGGCAGGTCTAATCTGCACATGGTTTTGCCGGGAGGGAGTCTGGATGGGTTTTGAAATGGGAAGTATGGCAGGTTGAGTTCCCTGAAATAGACTCCGAGGTGGAAATGCATTGGGCAGGATGTTTCTGGGAAGGGATCTTAGGCATCTATAGCTACAGAAGAGTGAAAGAAGCAGGACTGGCAGAGGGAGAAGTCAAACTGTGATGTAGCCTATTCCACTGGGAACTTGAAGCTAGAAAGGCTAAAAACGCAGGCTCGGTATGCCTGCATCAATCATCAGTGGACGCAGGTGGCCATGAGGGGGGCTTGGATGAGGTAACACTCTTCAGCAGAGCAATTCCTAAAGAGACCCAGCAGAGGGTTGTCAGCTGCCACCCATCCCAGAATCTGAGGAAATTAGTACTTCAATCCTGGGGAGGGGTATCTGGGCGGTGCAACAGAGCATCCACTCCAGGAAGCCATTGGAAGGTTTTGATTGGAATTATGTTTCTAAGGGTCACTCAGGCTGCTATGAGAAATTATTGTGGGAGTAAGAGAAGAAGCATGGAGACCAGTTAAAAGGTAAGTGGCCACTTTGGGCATCTGGTCTTGCACATTCTAAAAAATAAACCAGGAAGCAGTGTGAAGCCTAATAGGCATCCAGAGTAATTTTTTTTAAGAGCACTTTTTTTTTTGAGACTTATTTTTTCATCCTAGAAAGAGAGAGAATGCGCACACCAGTGTGGGCATGAGCCAGGGCAGGGCAGGCAGAGAGAAAGGGCGAGAGAGAATCCTCAAGCAGACTCCCCACTGAGCATGGAGACAATACAGGGCTGGATCCCAGGACCCCGAGATCATGGCCTGAGCCAAAACCAAGAGTCCGCTGCTCCACCGACTGAGCCACCCAGGCATCCCAGCAGTTTCTTGATTAGTCATATCAGAGAATCAGAACATCCTTTGGAGAATTCCACTTATACTTTTGACATGAGCAACAAAGTCTGAAGAAAGTTACGTGGATCTCAGGAGGCAACAGCAGTCCCACTTCAGAGAGAGACAATGGCATAATCACTTTCTACAATTGTAATAATAAATTGGCTCAGAAAACTGATGATCTTAAAAAAGAAGGACCTGAACCATAAGGGTGACTTTGCTATATCCCATTAAGAAAGTTGGGAAATGGTGTGGCTGTTAACTGAAATTGACAATACAGACAAAACAGGAATTTCACACCCTGTGGAGGTGCCATCTCTTGTCCAAGCTACAGAAAACTTTACTGCAATAGGTATATATATGCAAAACTCCAGATCAAAAATTTATGTGAAATCATATGCTATATGAACTTATCAGATCATAGACTTAATTAGTCAATATTTTGCCAATTTGGATCTTAAAATAGCTCTCATTAAGGGAGGAAAAAATGAATCAAAACAAAACTGGAGAGGGAGACAAACCATAAGAGACTCTTAATCTCAGGAAACAAACTGAGTGTGGCTGGAGTGGTGGGGCGGTGGGAGGGATGGGGTGGCTGGGTGATAGACATTGGGGAGGGTATGTGCTATGGTGACTGCTGTGAATTGTGTCAGACTAATGAATCACAGACCTGTACCCCTGAAACAAATAATACATTATATGTTAGTTAAAAAAAAATCTCATCAAGAAAATGGTCTGAAACTTTTCTGTGCCTGAGAGCCACCTCAGATGCTTGTTTAAAATACAAGCTCCAGGGGCATCTAGGTGGCTCAGTCCCCTAAGCATCTGCCTTTGGGTCCTGGGATCAAACCCCACATCGGGCTCCCTGCTCAGCGGGGAGTCTGCTTCTCCCTCTCCCTCTACACCACCCCCCACTTGTGTATGCTTTCTCTCATGCTCTGTTCTCCCTCTCAAATAAATAAATAATCTTTAAAAATAAAAATAAAAATAAGTAAAATGCAAGCTCCAGGCTTCAACCCTGAACACTTGATACAGGTCTAGGTGTGGCTCAAACACCCAGGATGATTTTGATGGAGGTGGTTGATGTGGTGTCTTCGAGAAACTGTCTAAGGGAACATTCACCAAAAACAGAGGGCAACTAGCATTCTAATGTGGTCAGGTTATCTTGGTAAGTAGAGCAATGATACACAGTTGTGAATGGATTTATGGCCATTGTCACCATAAATATCCTCTGCCCAACACAGTAGTATGTCACCTTTCAACATGCCTGAGTTTAAAATAGTCCTCAGCCACAAAATCCTGTAAACCCAAGTTCATAATGTTAGTGCCAGAAAATAGCTCAGCTGAAAGCCATTAGCCAAAGGAAGTGCCACAGACAAAATCACAGGAAGACAGGTAATCACTTGTACTTATCACTACATCTGCCACATTGCATAAGAAAGTTTTGGGTTCACACCCACAGTGAAAGAAAAACTTGAAATCCCATAAATAATACATTGAAGAGAGCAAAGTTGTTCTAATGCAGTGTCTGGAGAGGCCCTGCTAAGATAAAAGGCTCTGTTCAGTGTTTATCTTGCTGGCAGAGAACAAGGCAGGCAGTGAGGCAGACTTGTAATTGACCCAAAAGTGTATATGAGAAATGAACCAAGAAGAGTGTGGATTTCAAAGCTTCATAATAGAAAGAGTGCAGTAAGATAAAAGTCCAGCAAATCTGCAATTCAATGATATGAAAACACGTTTCATTCAATATTCTGATGCACTGAATTTGTATGAAATTCGACCTTTCATCCTAGGGTATATGGCAAGGTACAAAAATAAATTTGAGGTTAAAGTTTTAGCATCCTTTTTCTCTGAGAGACACTAAAGGATACAATTAACCAGAACAGCTGGTTACAAGCTTTATTGGACCCTCTAGGAAGCCAGTACATTCCACTACTAAACCTAAAAGCTGAAATCTACAATAAATATTGAATTTGTAAGCCAAGATGCTTATTAATTCTGATCAACAGTCTTCTGATAAGACCATACTATTAGTGTTAGAGCATCTCTTTGATGATTCTTATATGAACAGATATTTAAATCTGCCTTATGACCAAAGTCCTATTATCAAACATAAAAAAAAGAAATTGTTATTTGATAAAAAGCCAGATATAGAAAACAACATTTAGTATAAGATAGTCAATTCTTTTTTTTTTTTGGAGTTAGTACTTTTATATTCTACAAAACAACCACACAAGTATAAACTCTTATTTAATATACATGAGGGAAAATAATAGTCATTACATGGAATGTGGTCTGAGCAAGGGAGTTCAGACTACAAGACTGGGATTTTTCCTAGATCTTCCCATGACAGTAAGGAGTGAGAGGAGAAGCATACAAATCCAACCATTGTCTTCAAGTTGGACAATTGGAGGTGTTTACACTCATGTGTTTTCTTTTTTCTTTTTTTTAATTTAATATTATTATGTTATGTTAATCACCACACATTACATCATTAGTTTTTGATGTAGTGTTCCATGGTTCATTGTTTGTGTATAACACCCAGTGCTCCATGCAGAACGTGCCCTCTTTCATACCCATCACCAGGCTAACCCATCCCCCCGCCCCCTCCCCTCTAGAACCCTCAGTTTGTTTCTCAGGGTCCATAGTCTCTCATGGTTCGTCTCCCCCTCCGATTTCCACCCACTTCATTTTTCCTTTCCTACTATCTTTTTTTTTTTAAACATATAATGTATTATTTGTTTCAGAGGTACAGGTCTGTGGTTCATCAGTCTTACACAATTCACAGTGCTCAACATAGCACATACCTTCCCCAATGTCTATCACCTAACCACCCATCCCTCCCACCCCCCCACCACTCCAGCAACCCTCAGTTTTTTTCCTGAGATTAAGAATTCCTCATATCAGTGAGATCATATGATACAGGTCTTTCTCTGATTAACATATTTCCGTTAGCATAATACCCTCTAGTTCCATCCACGTCATTGCAAATGGCAAGATTTCGGGTTTTTTGATGGCTGCATAATATTCCATTGTATATATACACCACATCTTCTTTATCCATTCATCTGTTGATGGACACCTTGGCTCTTTCCATAGTTTGGCTATTGTGGACATTGCTGCTATAAATATCGCGGTGCACGTACCCCTTCGGATCACTACATTTGTATCTTTGTGATAAATACCCAGTAGTACAATTGCTGGGTTGTAGGGTAGGTCTATTTTCAACTTTTTAAGGAACCTCAATACTGTTTTCCAGAGTGGCTGCGCCAGCTTGCATTCCCACCAAGAGCGTAGGACAGTTCCCCTTTCTCTGCATCCTCACCAACATCTGTCCTTTCCTGACTTGTTAATTTTAGCCATTCTGACTGGTGTGAGGTGGTATCTCATTGAGGTTTTCATTTGAATTTCCCTGATGCCGAGCAATGTTGAGCACTTTTTCGTGTGTCTGTTGGCCATTTGGATGTCTTCTTTGGAAAAATGTCTGTTCATGTCTTCTGCCCATTTCTTTATTGGATCATTTGTTCTTTGGGTGTTGAGTTTGATAAGTTCTTTATAGATTTTTGGATACTAGCCCTTTATCTGAGATGTCATTTGCAAATATCTTCTCCCATTCTGTCAGTTGTATTTTGGCTTTGTTGACTGTTTCCTTTGTTGTGCAAAAGCTTTTTATCTTGATGAAGTCCCAATAGTTCATTTTTGCCCTTGCTTCCCTTGCCTTTGGCAATGTCTCTAGGAAGAAGTTGCTGCGGCTGAGGTCAAAGAGGTTGCTGCCTGTGTTCTCCTTTAGGATGTTGATGGACTCCTGTCTCACATTGAGGTCTTTCATCCATTTTGAGTCTATTTTTGTGTGTGGTGTAAGGAAATGGTCAGGTTTCATTCTTCTGCATGTGGCTGTCCAATTTTCCCAGCACCATTTGTTGAAGAGACTGTCTTTTTTCCATTGGACATTCTTTCCTGCTTTGTTGAAGATTAGTTGACCATAGAGTTGAGGGTCCATGTCTGGGCTCTCTCTTCTGTTCCATTGATCTATGTGTCTGTTTTTGTGCCAGTACCATACGGTCTTGATGATTACAGCTTTGCAATAGAGCTTGAACTCCGGAATTGGGATGCCACCAGCTTTGCTTTTTTTTTTTCAACATTCCTCTGACTAACTGGGGTCTTTTCTGGTTCCATACAAATTTTAGGATTATTTGTTCCATTTCTTTGAGAAAAGTTGATGGTATTTTGATGGGGATTGCGTTAAATGTGTAGATTGCTCTAGGTAACATTGACATCTTCACAATATTTGTTCTTCTAATCCATGAGCATGGAACGTTTTTCCATTTCTTTGTGTCTTCCTCAATTTCTTTCATGAGTATTTTATGGTTTTCTGAGTACAGATTCTTTGCCTCTTTGGTTAGATTTATTCCTAGGTATCTTATGGGTTTGGGTGCAATTGTAAATGGGATTGACTCGTTAATTTCTCTTTCTTCTGTCTTGTTGTTGGTGTATAGAAATGCAACTGATTGTGTGCATTGATTTTTTTTTTCCTGCTACTTTACTGAATTCCTGTATGAGTTCTAGCAGTTTTGGGGTGGAGTCTTTTGGGTTTTCCACATAAAATATCATATCATCTGCAAAGAGTGAGAGTTTGACTTCTTCTTTGCCGATTCAGATGACTTTTACTTCTTTTTGTTTTCTGATTGCTGTGGCTAGGACTTCTAATACTATGTTGAATAGCAGTGGTGATAGTGGACATCCCTGCCGCGTTCCTGACCTTAGGGGAAAAGCTCTCAGTTTTTCCCCATTGAGAATGATATTTGCTGTGGATTTTTCATAGATGGCTTTTCTGATATTGAGGTATGTAGCCTCTATCCCTACACTCTGAAGAATTTTAATCAAGAAAGGATGCTGTACTTTGTGAAATGCTTTTTCTGCATCTATTGAGAGGATCATATGGTTCTTGTTCTTTCCTTCTTTTATTACTGTGTTGTATCATATTGATTGATTTGCGGATGTTGAACCAAACTTGCTGCCCAGGGATAAATCCCACTTGGTTGTGGTGAATAATCTTTTTAATGTACCGTTGGATCTTATTGGCTAGTATTTTGGTGAGAATTTTTGCATCCATGTTCATCAGGGATATTGGTCTGTAATTCTCCTTTTTGATGGGGTCTTTGTCTGATTTTTGGATCGAGTTAATGCTGGCCTCATAAAATGAGTTTGGAAGTTTTCCTTCCATTTCTATTTTTTGGAACAGTTTCAGGAGAATAGGTATTAATTCTTCTTTAAATGTTTGGTAAAATTCCCCTGGGAAGCCATCTGGCCCTGAGCTCTTGTTTGTTGGGAGATTTTTTTTTTTAAAAGAATTTATTTATTTATTTGACAGAGAGAGACACAACGAGAGAGGGAACACAAGCAGGGGGAGTGGGAGAGGGAGAAGCAGGCTTTCCACAGAGCAAGGAGCCCAATGCGGGGCTTGATCCCAGGACCCCGGGATCACGACCTGAGCGGAAGTCAGACGCTTAACGACTGAGCCACCCAGGCGCCCCTGTTGGGAGATTTTTGGTTACTGCTTCAATTTCCTTAGTGGTTATGGGTCTGTTCAGGTTTTCTATTTCTTCCTGGTTCAGTTTTGGTAGTTTATACATCTCTAGGAATGCATCTGTTTCTTCCAGATTATCTAATTTGCTGGTATATTGTTGCTCATAATATGTTCTTATAATTGTTTGTATTTCTTTGGTGTTGGTTGTGATCTCTGCTCTTTCATTCATGATTTTGTTGATTTGGGTCATTTCTCCTTTCTTTTTGATAAGTCTGGCCAGGGGTTTATCAATCTCATTAATTCTTTCACAGAACCAGCTCCTAGTTTCGTTGATCTTTTCTACTGTTCTTTTGGTTTCTATTTCATTGATTTCTGCTCTGATCTTTATTATTTCTCTTCTCCTGCTGGATTAGGCTTTATTCGCTGTTCTTTCTCCAGCTCCTTTAGGTGTAGGTTTAGGATGTGTATTTGAGACCTTTCTTGTTTCTTGAGAAAGGCTTGTATTGCTACATACTTTCTTCTTAGTAAGATAGTCAATTCTTAATTATCTGCAAGAATCAAGAAATGAAACAAAGCAAAAATATTTAACACTTGACTCTAATATCTATAATATTGTATAGATTTATTTTATCAACTGTTTTCTCTTAGGAAGAAAATACTTCCTTTAAGATATGTTTTACTCTTCTATCCGGAGCACATTTACAATGACTAGGGATTGGCCCAGGGAAGAAGGCATTGGGATAAATCGTATTGAGATTTAAAGCTTACCCTTGATCATCTGGAATCAGAATACGGAAGTTAAATATAGAACTTCCACCTTGCATCTTTGACAGAGTAACTAGGAGATTTGCCCTCCCACAATAACAACCATAAACTAGACAAAATATATGAGGCAATTGCTTTCGGGTATTGAAAAATAGGTAGCACAGAACTATGATCCCTGTGAGAAGGAAGACACACAAAATAAGCTCCACAATAACCCAATTTTCTGCCTGGGGGTGAATTCCTTCTGGGGCAGAGAGGTGGAACCCAAGCAAAGCAGCAGTCTCAGTGAGCTGAGATGAGCAGAACAGACTAGACTGCTGAGACGGCTGGAATTTGCAGGACAGATTATTAGAGAAGCTCAGAGGGTCACTCCATACATCTGCAGAAATCTTGAGTCCTGGGCCCAGGGCTATGCATCTGCAGGTATATCTGTGAAGCAAGGCTCCCGTGCCTTGGAGCTGCGACCCATATGATGACATCAGAGGTTCAGAGTGCTAAGAAACATTGGCACTCCAGTCCAATCAGAGTATAGTCTGCTTGCTGAGCAGCCACACACTCAAATAAGAGAGGTGCCTTAGGACGAAGTTCAAAACAAAAGAGAGTCTCCTAATAAAGAATATAAAAAAGATGCATAGGATGATAAGAACTCACCATTAATTCAACTGGCTACCAAAACAAAACTCAATACCCTTTAGAGGAAGGTAATGTAATCCAGACTCTATAGAACATATCCACACTATAAAATACGCAACAGAAATGACAATTATAAAACAATAATAAATACAACAGATGTTTAAGTAAGCAGGAATGCATAGCTCATAATTAAAGTAAAAAAGAAATTCAAAGAAAGAGAGCCAGTCATGATCCAGATGTAGGGAAAGATGAATGAATGTACAATGGTGAAAAATAGCAGAGAAATGGGAACTATAAAAAAATCAAATGGATAGACAAAAATGAGCTATAAGGGGTTGTATACATCCCCCCTGCAATGCACCAGTGGGGGACGTGGCAAAGACCAGAGGTTCAAGCCTCAGTTTTCCATCCTGGGTGACTTCACATGGCTCTTTTTCTCTAGTCCTAAAGCTGAGAAATGTCTCTCCTAAATCTTCCTTTAGAACACAGTCCAAATTGAATTGGACTTGGGTAGACTACAAAATGTTTACTTCCCAAAATTTTTTACCTCAGTCTTGGAAGTTCAATTCCTCTGATTTTCCCCAGGGCCAGGGATTGCCCATCCTCCTCCCTCCCCCAGGATAAAATGACTAAGAGTCAGGAGCAAAGTGAAGGGAAGAAACATAATTGTTAGGACCTTTCAAGAGGGAGGCAACCATGGCTATTTACTCTGAAGCTTTTCATTCTTCTAAAGAATAAGTGAGGGTCTCATATTTTAATATCCACACTTTCATTTGCCATTACATTATTATGATCCAATTAGAAACTGTATTTTCTAAATTTAAGTCTCGTTTAGAACAAATGTGAAAATTAACACCTATATACATCAAATGTTTTGGGAATGTAGTAATTTATATTGTTTTACTGATTATATAAAGGGTAACTGGTTGCTCATTTTATCATTCATCCTTATAGTTTCCCTTCTGAAGTTTTTCAACCAGGCACAAGTTACTGCAGAGTGGAAGGTCAAATGTAAGGACACACACACACACACACACACACACACACACACACACATCAAGTGGAAATTATAAAATTGAAAAATACAATATCTGAAATCAAAAACTCACCATATGGTTTTAACAGCAGGTTGTAAGCAGCAAAAAGAAGTGCTTAAACTTAAAGATAGATCAATAGAATTTTTACAATATGAGGATCAGAGATAAGAAAATCAGGAAAAGTAAATATCAATGCATGACCTGTGGGGCAACATAAAGCAGTCTAAATGCAATTGGAGTTCCAGAAACTCAGGGGTGGGAAAATGGAGCACAAAAATACTTGAAGAAATAAGAGTCAAAAATTACCTATATTTAATAAAAACAAAACAAAAACAAAAACCCAAAAACTCTCAGATCTAAGAAGCTGGAGAAAACCAAACAGAATAAAGAACAGCATACCTAGGCACATTGTAGTCAAAGTACTGAATGCAAAAGACAAATACAAAACCTTGAAAGTATTCAGAGGAAAAAACATAGCTTTCATAAGAAAAATAAAAATAAGAATGTACAGGGGCTTGTCTTCAGAAATCATAAAAGTCAGAAGACAATAAAATAATATCTAAAGTGCTTTGAAAATAAACCCCTGCTAATCTAGAACTCAATGCTCAGTGAAAATATCCCTCAAAAATGCAGACAAAATAACATTTTCAGGAATAAAATAGCTGAAAGAGTTCATCGTTAGCAGAGCTGCACTACAAGAATGGAATTGCTACCAAGAGGAACTTAGGATCATCACAAACAATGAAGAACACTGGAAGTGGTAAAAATGTGGGTAAATATAAACTAATTTTCTTTTCTTTCAATTTCTCTAAAAGATAATTGATTAATTAAATAATAATAATATAGCCTATATAACATATGTAGTAGAGTAGTATAATGTATGACAAAAATAGCAAAAAGCATACAATGGGTAAAAAATGCATAATGCACTGTAATGTATCACATTATATGTGACATGATATAATATACAAAGCTAGACGATAGTAAGTTAATGATGCTTATTGTAAGCCTTCGAGCAACCACTTAAAAAAATAAGAGAGGGGGGCGCCTGGGTGGCTCAGTCAGTTAAGCACCTGACTCTGGATTTCAGCTCAGGTGATGATCTTGAAGTCCTGGGATCAAGGCCCATGTCAGGCTCCCTGCTCAATGGGGAGTCTGCTTGCCTCCCTCTCCCTCTGCCCCTCTCCCTCTCTCTCTCTCTCTCTCTCAAATAAACAAATAAATCTTACAATAAATAAATAAATAAATTAGATATAGCTAATATGTCAATAAAGGAAATAAAATCCATTATTGGCAAGCACTGAATTAATCCAAAAGAAGATGGGAATAGAGAGAAAAACTCAAAGAACAAATGAAACAAATGGAAAACAAAATAGCAAGATGATAGGTATAAGTCTATCCACATGAATAATTAAAAGGCTTTAACACCCCAGTAACAAGGCAGATTGTTAGATTTTCCTTGCACCTCAAAAAAGGAAATTTGTCTAGGCAGAAAAATAATATGACTGTGAAAGTTGTTCTACTTGTGCTTAAATTTAATCTTAGAAGTACTAGACTCCTCACCTTCTCTTCAGGTTGTTGCTCTTTTTGATCATCACCAAAAGTGTTCCATGAGGTAGGTTTAGTCTTCTGACATTACCATTAGTGCGCCTGTTGATATAGTCATTAAGACAGACACTACTAATCCAACATTACCAATGAAGAAACTGGAACTTAAGAAAAATTTATTTTGTACGTTCCCAGTGCTAGTTCTTAAAATAACCACTCCAATTTTTTTTTAATTTTTTATTGTTATGTTAATCACCATATATTACATCATTAGTTTTTGATGCAGTGTTCCATGATTCATTGTTTGTTCATAACACCCAGTGCACCATGCAAAACGTGCCCTCCTCAATACCCATCACCAGGCTAACCCATCCCCCCACCCCCCTACCCTCTAGAACCCTCAGTTTGTTTTTCAGAGTCCATCATCTCTCATGGTTCATCTCCCCCTCTGACATACTCCCCTTTTCTTCCTCTCCTGTTATCTTCTTCTTTTCCTTTTTTCTTAAAATATGTTGAGTTATTTGTTTCAGAAGTACAGATCTGTGATTCAACAGTCTTGCACAATTCACAGCGCTCACCGTAGCACATACCCTCCCCAATGTCTATCACCCAGCCACCCCATCCCTCCCACCCCCAACCACTCCAGTAACACTCAGTTTGTTTCCTGAGATTAAGAATTCCTCATATCAGTGCGGTCATGTGATACATGTCTTTCTCTGATTGACTTATTTCACTCAGCATAACACCCTCCAGTTCCATCCACGTCGTTGCAAATGGCAAGATCTCATTCCTTTTGATGGCTGCATAATATTCCATTAACCACTCCAATTTTTAAATATATACAACCATTAACCAAATTCCCAAAATTTGAGGTGTAGGCAAATCTTAAATAAACTATAAAGTTAAATACGATGGCCTGCTCAATGCTTTAGTGCTTCATTTCTTTATCACTGTTCTTACGATTTTAAAGTTTAGTGAAGGAAATATTTGCCCTGAAAAAACTTTGTCATCATGGATTTAAAATATGAAAAAATTAATGCCAATAACAGCCAACATTTACTGAACATTTACTATCTGTGAGGCTCTATGCTAAGCATTCTACATATAATATCTTCTTTGTACTAAAAGAAAAAAAAAAAAGCAACCAATCTCCATTTTAAAGATGAGTCTTAGAGATATTAGTTGACTTGCCCATGATCACCTGAGGTGATCACCAGAGGTGGAGCTTGAGTAGTTTTCAATGAAAAACAGCTGACATGAGAGCCTGTGTGGTTTATAGCTTTCTTCATTCTTACCTTTCCTCATGTGCCTCTTCCATCTTCGGAAAGGGTTCCTATGAATATGATCTGCCAAAATAAGCAAATTGTGAAACTAATCAGTTAGGTTTCAGCCAAAAGGGAAAAAATTGTCACTTGGAGATTGAAATCAGGCTAAAAATTGAAGTATGGAAGCACTCTGTGTCATTCTAATGAGGGGTCTTCTGCAAATTAAACCACAGGTGACCACCCCAAACACCTTGGGAAGAAATGAGTCAGGGACACAGAAGTGTAATTTGCTATACTACTGAGTTTTGGCAACTCAATCTCTAATGTGAACTCTGTGAATCAAAGAAGTCAATTCACTGAGACAGAAGTGTTTTCTGTCTCTTGTGTGCTGACCAAGAGTCCATCAACCCTGTGTGCCAAACAGAATGCCTCTGGCAAGGTCATCAACAAAGTTACCCTTAAGTGATTGGGCTCGGTTGATTATTACATAAACACTCATGGCTGACTGTAGAAATGTTGAAGGCTGGTGTATACTAAACAATCTGAGAGACTGGAATTTAGAAAATAATACCACATTTGTCCTGTTGAGCAATCATTTTATTGCCAAAAGAATATAGTTTATGACCAGCAAAATAGAAAATATGCTTGGAAAAGACAAAAATTGCATAATTTCTTGTCACTGACTAGACTTTGATGATTCCATCTCAGTGACCCAAACTAGTGATCACACAGCTGTACTCTGAATTGATACAGGTACAAAAGCACCACATTTCCTTTAGAGTTTCATGATAACTGTGCAGGCAAGTGAAACATAGATAATTAATTTGCAAACAATTGTGATTCCAGTTGAAGAATATTATTTGCTCATCATAAGAGAATGAGGTCTTTAAGCAAAAGTAATCATTCATATTATATCATTCACATATCACAAGTTGGAGAAGTATGATGGCATGGTGATTCCTCGGTATTTCAGCAGCTGACTGTGAGCTCGTTTAGGAAATGCTTGGCTGTATAACAAATAGCACCTTTGAAAATTCACTTTAGTGAAGAAAAATGGTCTTTTGATATGATATGGCTCCATTATTCCAGCTCACTAACTTCTATTACTCAAGAGCATTCTGTATCTACTTATTCTTGGAGAGATATAGGAAGAGTCTAGGAATAAATAAATTAAGTTTTTTCCTTCTCCAAGTCAGGCTTTCCTAAAAGTAAAGTGAAACCATGGTGATTACTTATTAAACTGGGATCTTTTTTTATTTTGAAAATTTTTTTTGTTTAAATTCAATTAACATATAATGTATTATTAGTTTCAGAGGTAGAGGTCAGTGATTCATCAGTCTTATATAACACCCAGTGCTCATTACATCACGTGCCCTCCTTAATGTCCATCATCCAGTTACCCCATCCCCCCAACCCCTCCCCTCCAGCAACACTCAGTTTATTTCCTATTATTAAGAGTCTCTTATGGTTTGTCTCCCTCTCTGATTTTGTCTTGTTTTATTTTTTCCTATCTTCCCCTATGATCCTCTTTTTTGTTTCTTAAATTCCAAATGAGAGTGAAATCATATGATAATTATCTTTTTCTGATTGAATTATTTCACTTAGCGCAATACCCTCTAGTTCCATTCACATCATTGCAAATGGCAAGATTTCAATTTTTTTGATGGCTGCATAGTATTCCAGTGTGTGTGTGTGTGTGTGTGTGTGTGTGTGTGTGTGTGTGTGTGTACACCATATCTTCTTTATCCAAATGGATAGAAGATGTCGATGGACATCTAGGCTCTTTCCATAGTTTGGCTATTGTGGACATTGCTGCTATAAACTTTGGGGTGCACGTGCCCCTTTGGATCACTACCTTCGTATTTTTGGGGTAAATACCTAGTAGTGCAATTGCTGCGTCGTAGGGTAGGTCTATTTTCAACTTTTTAAGGAACCTCCATACTGTTTCCCAGAGTGGCTGCACCAGCTTGCATTCCCACCAACAGTGTAGGAGGGTTCCCCTTTCTCCGCATCCTCACCAACATCTGTCATTTCCTGACTTGTTAATTTTAACCATTCTGACTGGTGTCAGGTGGTATCTCATTGTGATTTTGATTTCTATTTCCCTGATGCCAAATGATGTTGAGCACTTTTTCATGTGTCTGTTGGCCATTTGGATATCTTCTTTGCAGAAATGTCTGTTCATGTCTTCTGCTCATTTCTTGATTAGATTATTTGTTCTTCAGGGGTTGAGTTTGATAAGATCTTTATAGATTTTGGATACTAGCCCTTTATCTGATAAGACATTTGTGAATATCTTCTCCCATTCTGTCAGTTGTCTTTTGGTTTTGTTGACTGTTTCCTTTGCTGTGCAAAAGCTTTTTATCTTGATGAAGTTCCAATAGTTCATTTTTGCCCTTGCTTCTCTTGCCTTTGGAGACATGTCTAGGAAGAAGTTGCTGTGGCTGAGGTCACAGAGGTTGCTGCCTGTGTTCTCCTCTAGGATTCGGATGGATTCCTGTCTCACATTTAGGTCTTTCATCCATTTTGAGTCTATTTTTGTGTATGGTATAAGGAAATGGTCCACTTTCACTCTTCTGCATGCAGCTGTCCAATTTTCCCAACACCATGTTTTGAGGAGACTGTCTAAACTGGGGTCTTTTAAAGACCAAAAGCTTTTATTGTTGATGAAGTCTTTCTTATTTATGGATTGTACTTTGGATATATAACTAAGATATCTTTACCTCATCCAAGGCCATAAAGATTTCCTCTTATATTTTTTCCTGGAATATAGTTTTGGATCTCCCATTTAGGTCGAGGATTCATCTAAGTTAACTTTTGTGTGTGATGTGAGGATAAGAGTCTATGTTCGTTTTTTGGCATATATATATATCTCCAATTGTCAGAGATCCATTTGTTGAAAATACTATCTTTTCCTCATAGAAATGTCTTTACACATTTCTCAAAAAAACAATTGACCAGAACTAGAATAACTAGAACAACCTTAAAAAAAAAAAAGGATAAAATGGGAGGAATGTAACTCTCCATTATTAAGGCCTAGGATACAGCTGTAATAAGTAAGACACTGTGTATCAGCAAAGCCAGTAGAAAAATGCAAATTAAAACCACCATGAGATGCCATTACGTACCTTTCAAAATGGCTACAATAAAAAATGGTGATAATACCAAACATTGGCAGAGGTGCAGAAAAATTGGATCACTCTTATGTTGCTAATGGGACTGTAAAATGGTACAGCTAATCCAGAAAGTAGTTTGCAGGGTTCTTTAAAAAATAAGCTGCAACTATTATAAATCTGGCAGTTGGGACATTTATCCCAGAGAAATGAAAACTGTGTTTATTCAAAAACCTGTATACAGGGGCGCCTGGGTGGTGCAGTCAGTTAAGCATCCAACTTGGTTTCGGCTCAGGTCATGATCTCAAGGTCATGAGTCTGCACCCCACAATGGCCTCTGTGCCGGGCATGGAGCTTGCTTAAGATTCTCTCTCCTTCTCTCCCTGTCTCTCCCCCAAACTCATCCTCTCTCTTTCAAAACAAAACAAAACAAAAACTGTATACAATTCTTCTTAGCAAACTTTTTTTGTAAATAGCCAAAAATGGACACAACCAAAATGTCCTTTAACAGGTGATTGGTTACACAAATTGTTGGTAGATATATACATTGAATACTGCTCAGCAATAAAAAGAAAAAGAAAAATTCAGCAGTATAAAAAAGAAAAAGCTATTGATGTACCCAACAACTTGGATGAACCTCCAGAGAATGATGCCAGCTGAAAAATCCAGTTTCAAAATGTCATATATGTGATTTCATTTATATAGCATTTTTGAAATGACAAAACTATAGAAATGGAGAAGGGACTAGTCATTACCATAGGTCAAGAATGAGAGGCGGGAAGAGAAGTGTGTGGGACTATAAAGGAAACAAGAGGAATTTTGTGGAGATGGAAATGTTCTCTGTCTTGACTATATCAATGTCGGTATCCTGGCCATGATATTATACTATAGTTTTTCAAGATGTTACCATTGGGGAAACTGAGTAAAGAATACATGAGATCTCTCTGTATTATGTATTACAACTACATGTGAATCTGCAATGATCTCAAAATAAAAATGTTTAATTATAAAATATTAATGACTATTAATGTAACAATTCATTTCTAGACTCTGAATTCTGCTTTTTGATTTACATATTTATGCAAATTCCACACACTCTTGATTCTGTGACTTTATAATAAATTTTTAAATTTGGCAATGTAAATGCTCTGACTTTGTTCTTGTTTTTCAAAAAATGTCTTGGCAATTCTAGTTCCTTTGCATTTCCATATAAATTTTAGGATCATATAACCAATTTCTCCAAAAAAAATCTGCTGGGATTTTGATAAGGATTCTATGGAATCTATAGATCAACTTGGGGAGGATTGACATCCTCACTATTTTTTTCCAATCCATAAACATGGGATATTTCTCTACTTACTTATATCTTTTTAGATTCTCTCAATAATATTTTGTAGTCTTCAGTGCACAAGTCTTTTTCTTTTTGTTCAATTTATCCCTAAGTATTTATTCTTTTTGATACTCCTGTGAATGATATTGTTTTAATTTCATTTCCAGATTGTTTGCTGCTGGTATTTTGAAATTGATTTTGGTATATTGATCTTGTATTCTGTAACTTTGCTAAATTCATTTATTAGTTTTAGTAATTTTTGTTGATTCCTTCGGATTCTCTATATACAAGATAATGTCATCTGACAATCAAAAAATAAAAACTGTTTTACTTCTTCCTTTCAAACCTGGGTGACCCTCCTTCCAACCTTCCTTCTCTTCCTCTCTTCTCTCTTCCCCTCCCCTTCTTCTTTCTCTTTTTCCTCTCTTTCCTTTCTTTGTTCTTTCTGCTTTTTTATTATTACATGTCTTAGAACCTCCAGTACAATGTTGAGTACAAAAGGTGAGAGTTAATGTCCTGTCTTGTTCCTGATTTTAAGACAAAAACATTCAGTCTTTTATGATGAAATATAATGTTATCTATATGTTTTTCATAGATTCCATTTATCAGGTTAAGCAAGTTCATGTCTATCTTCATTATCTAATTGAACTCTTGGATATTTGTCATCAAATTTGGGGTGTTTGGTCCTATTTCTTCAAATATTCTCTCTGCTTCTCTGTTTTCGCCCTCTGAGACTCCCATTATTATGTTGGTAAATTTGATGTTGTCCTACTTATCTCTGAGGGTCTGTTAATTTTTCTTCTGTCTTTTCCTTGTCTGTTCTTTAAATTGGATAAATTTGGTCTATCTGCAAGAGCAGTGATCCTTTCTTCTGCCATATTAACTTTGCTGTTGAATCTGTTTAGTGCATTTTTCATTTCAGTTAATATCTTTTAACTTTAGTTTTTCCATTTGTTTCTTTTTAAAAGTTTCTGTTTTATTGATATTTTATATTTATTGAGTCATTGTCAGATTTTCCTTTAATTCTTTAAACATGATTTCCTTTAGAACATATTTATAATAACTGGCTTTGACATCTTGGTCTGCTAAATACAACATCTAGGCCTACCATAAGCATTATAAGTTATAATGTTGGCTTTCTTCTCTCAGTGTGGGTCACACTCTCCTGCTTCTCTGCATGATTGCATAATATTTTGTAGAATACTGAGAATTTTAGGTAATGTATTATAATAGGCCTGGGTTCTGATTTTGTGTGTGTATGTAAGAGAGTTGTTGTTGTTGGAATTTTTTTGCCTGGTTTTTTTGTTTGTTTGTTTTTAGTAATTTTCTCTGGACTAAATCTGCCATATCTGTAACCCCCATGATGTACAGGTGCTGATATCTCTGGTTATTTTTTATAATCTTATTTTTACATCCTAGTCTGACTTTCTAGAGTTTGCCTATGTGTCTGCATGGCTTAGTAGTCAGCTAATGATTGGTTAAAGACTGTGCTCAAATATCTGATGCCAATTAGGTTCAACCCTATGCAGATGTATCCATGCGTGGTTTGGAAACACATTTGAAGTTCAGATGGCTTCTGCTTTCTGCCAGGCCCTCTCACATCTTCCCTAAGCATGCATATAGCCTTCCAGTCAGTGTTTGGAAAGCATGTCCTCTCTCTGGTCACTCCTGCACATGAATGCAGCCTCCCAGTCAGCCAGGAGGTAAGAAGACCTTATCTACCACATGGCTCATTGAGTTTTAGAGATCTCCCTGTTAAATTTCTGGACAGTCTATTAGTCCGCTGCTCCCTCAACCAGGGTTGCAACCTTAGATCTGCCCTATTCATATGTTTACAAGATTGTTACTTTTACTGGCAATGCCTCTGAGTGTGGATTTTTTTCCCCCTCCACTCTAAATCAAATCAGCCCCCACAGTAGAGCTGCTGGTTTTCGTCCTTGTAGAGGTGGGGTAGTGTTGGGCAAGGCAACCTCCCTGGACAAGAACACCACAGACTTTTACTGTTCATACCTGAAATTCAGAAGTTTATCTGTCAATAAATGTGTCTCAATTTATTATTTACTTGTGGTCAATTTTTAGAGCCCGAAATGTTTTTGACTATTCTGTTCAGTTTTATCATTAGTTTTGTAGAAAGGATTTGCCAACCTCTTCTGTCACATCTCTCACTCAAAATTTATTCTTTATTCTCTGGTTTACTATCTCATTATACCTGCCCTTATCAACCTTACTATTTCTCAGCTTTTGTTTTCTGAATCTTTTCTAGCCTCTCAGCTTTTACTTTCAGTTTTTTACTGTATTCCATTGGAAAGCCTGGAATGGAGAGAAAAGCATCATCTATGGATAGTGTACTATAATTATAATGACACAAAATGCATGTTAAGATAGAAAGAGATGTACAAAAATGTTAAAATGATCATTAAAGGGTGTGAGATTGTGGGTAATTCCTTCCTATTTTTATTAATGTTATTATATTACTATTCTTTATAAATGATGGCTACTGGGATACTATTTTCCTCCAAGAACTTGGGAATAAGGAGCATCAGGCCACCACTCAGGAATTAAGTTTATAATCAATGTGTAGTGGGTCAGAGAAAAGATATGTAAAGGTAGCTATAAATGAGGGGATGGCTCCCAGGCCACCTAGTTTGATGGTAACTAAAAGGATGTGCTAATGTCTCTAGGGGCAGTTTGTAAGGGATCAGCCATGGAGGCATAGAGAGGTAATGTTAGCAGTATCAATCCAAGCACTATCCTGCAAGAGGGTGTTCTGGTGCAAGGACATGATATATCTAGTCTAAGTAATACATTTATCTTTCTTATGGAGGTCAATGTATCCAGCTAACTTCTCTTCATATCATTAGACAGCTCAATTCTATAATTAATTCCCCTGTTCTGATGCCATATACACCAATCATCCTTCTGATTACAATTTGGCTTCCCATTATCTTGCCTTCGAGAAGCAAATCAGCTGGCCACAGCACAGGTATCCCCTTGACAGAGAGTTTTCTCCTTTTAAATTAGAATGTTGGCATCCTGGTGAAATGGAGCATTAAGATAGTGTGGGATAAATTTGAATCTCTGGAGAAGGTCTGAAATTAGGGAGATGAGGCAGACAACAATGGCAGCAGTTGTGATATGAAGTCAAAATGACCTTAACAGAGACAATTGCAGTCAAGTAGAAAGAGAGAGAGAGAGAAATACAAGAGACATTATGCAGAGAGAATTGACAGGAGAGTGTCCCATTGGACATGGGATAGAAAAGAGGTAGGACTCAAGAGTGACTCTGAGATTTGAAATCCAGGTGAATGAGAAAATGAGAGGCATGAATAGAAACCAGAGTCCTAAGAAAAGCCAGTCTGACAACGAAGTTCAATTACTGAATTCATTCAGACATGTTGAATTTGAGCAACAGGGAAGATGGAGGAAATATCCACTAGGTTGATAAAAAAGCAGAAGCGAAGTCTGGGAAACACAATAATAAGAAAGATTCGGGTTCTGGATATGGATCAGAGATTGGATCATGAAACAGGGGCCTTACTTATCTGGGTGATTTCTAGGTGGTCTCTTTGGAAGAAAGCGGGAAAGAAGAGAGCAAGACTGGAAGAGTGTAATGTAGGGAGTATCCACATTAGGTAGAGGAGACAGATGGGGAAACATCAGAGTTACAAGTCACGCAGCCCAGAGTGACCTAATTTGCCTGATGTTCAGAGTCATCTATGTGGTTTATTAAAATTACAGACTACCTGATCCCAGCCCAGACATATTGTACCAGAAACTTCCAAAGATGGACTCAGGAATTGACACTGCAACAGGCTCCTTTTTTGATTCTTTGGAGTGGGCAAGCTTCACCAAAAAATATCTAGCACCGGATTAGGCAAGTTTCTGAAAACCACTGAAGGAGAATAGAGTGAGCAGAGAGGAAGAAAAGAAGAGGGAACTAGGGCATTAGAAATAAGACCAAAAAAAAAAAAACAAAAAAACCCCAAAAAACCCTTTTTTTAAATTTAAATGGGAAAACATTTAAAACAAAAGAGGACTTAAAAAAGAAGTAGAAATGGAAATGTTAGGTATAGGGTGGGTGATGTCGGGAGAGTAATGTGCTGAGCAAAACTAGGATCTCCATGAGAGTAGGACCAAGCTGACTTGTTCACATTGGTCCCCAGCTCTCTTGCAAATGCATGGCATGCTGTCGGCTCTTCATAAATAACTAATGCAAAAATGATTCCAACATGGGGATCAGTTAATAGAAGGGTTAACGGTACCTAGGAAAATGAGTTTGTCACTTTCATGCTACAGGAAAGGATGAAAAGATGTGTGCACATAGTTTAAGGGACAGGAACAAAACAAAGCTGATCTTTAATGGACAAGATTTTTCCAGTTAACTAAAGAGAGGGCCGTGCATTGAGAAAGACACAGGGGAAACACGATAATACAACCATAGAGAAATGTATACACTTGTATTCCTTTTAAATGCTGCTCTCTCTTCTGCACTGTTTATATTTTTCTGATGGTGTAAGTGGTCACTATCTTACAAACAAAACACCTTGTCCAATCAGCAAAGGATCTTAAAATCACAAATCAAAGATCAAGATATTCTAAACTCTGGTTTCTCTTGAGAGAGGGCAGAAGTAACAGTAACTTGACTCCAAAGCAATGGCTTGGCTGAGTGCCGTGGAAACAGAAGCAAATTCTGGCAGTGATTAGGGGGAAGATATTACGGAGTTAGATCAGATTCTCCACATTTCCTTTTCTAACTAAAAAGAAAACCAACAGGGGGAAGTTGTCCTGGGTTTTGCCCGTTGTAGTGTGAACAGAAGGCAGGACAAACAAGACTGCTACCTAATGGTGGGTTCCTGCTAGCATTTATTTCAAGACGGGATGCCCACGGAGAGCAGGAGCAGTGTGGTGTTTCATGAAAGACTGAGCAAACTGAGGACAGTAATGCTGAGCAACTCCGGCTTCCAGGACGCTGAGTTAAAACAGACAGATGATCCCTGCTGACAGAGCTGCAGATGTCGCTGGGGCAGATGTGGAACCTCAGTGCACATCCGAAAGGAGCCAGCAGCTCGGATCTCCGAAAGGAGTACCATCCCAGCCTGACTACCTCACAAGGGCGTTTTGATCTGGGAGAAGACAGAGGGGAAAAAAATCCTAACATCTAAGGATGAAAGTACATTGGAAGCCTAGCCTCAAGGGTAGATAGGTTGCAATTTGAGATTTCATACTGGTTACCAGTTCAAATGGGTTATCCATAGGTAATGAATTTTTTTGTGAGCTTATGTGATTATATTCTACCATCAGATCATTTTATTTGCTCATGACTGAATTGTACCACTCATGAAAAGAGAAGCCAGTCACAGCTGACTCATCTTCTGAGGAATCAGGAAGAATCTGGAAAACTGAAACAACTCAAAAGAAAAACAGTAAGGTATATTCTAAATATGTCACTCATAAGCACTTTCAGGTAATCTCAGATAATATTACATTTTAGGTATATAGTAATTAAGGATATTATGAGGGGAGCAAGTACCCATAACACTGCCAAACAATAGTGAGCCGTCTTGCGAGAGTATAATAAAAGAAGTATGTTGGATAAAAAAGTAGATTGATCAGTAAAAACTTCCCCACCACTGCTGTTTGAAACTCAAAGAATATGCCATTTTGATTGGGGATCATTTTTTATCCCAAAAGACAGTTTATTCTAATTAATTATCCCCAAACTCTCTGAGCGACTGGATACAATCTTCCACTTCATCCCAGAATCTTCCACTTTAGATGAGAGAACAGAAAATTCATTCATTCTACAATAAAAAATAGCCAAGCATTCTATTTAGTGTAATACAGATTTAACCACACTATATATGTTAAAGCAGACTTCATTTACCACTCAACCTAAATAATGATGATGATGATGATGATGATGATGATGATGATGATGATTTTTAAAAGATATAATAGAAATGTACTATTTCGCAGAGTATATTGCTGAAAAGTTTCGTGTAAGTTAAAGTCTTATTAATCAAACTGTGTTTAAATTACATGAGAATTTTATGATAAATTCTTTTGTAAGTGAAAATTGCTTTTGAAGAAGAATAATTCCCTTATCTGTCTTTTATAAATTTGGAAATTGTATGGATATTGTCTTTAAAATCAGGGAAACACACACTTTTGCTTATGTCATTTTATTTCCTGAAGCCTTATCCAGTATAGCCCCCACCATCTCTGCCAGAGGAGAGTGATTTTCCTTGGCAGCCAGGAGGTGCTGAAATAAGGGGGTGAGTGTGAGACACAGTCGGATGGGAGGGAGGGACTTCAAGCATCAGGGATAAGATCAAGTACAAACTACAATGAGGAAAAAGGCAAAGGGTTCGGATGGAAGGAGCCCTGAGATGTCTGGGAACGAAAGCACAGACAGGTCAAGCAAACCATTCCACATATAGACTATGACCTACGTGAGAAAGAGAGAGAGAGAGAGAGTGTGTGTGTGTGTGTGTGTGCATGCATATATGGTGGCCATTGTGAAGAAGACAGTGCACATTTAAGTCATGTACCAACTCTAGGCCATAAAAGCAGAGTGGCTTATAACACACAGAGCTGAAACAGAGACTGAACATTCTGACATATTCCTGGAGGTTGAAAATGACCATTGTAGACAGGCTTGACAGGTGTCTCATATCAAACACCAATCAGTACCACACGTCAGGACCTGGTGTGCTAAAGCAAGAAAGCCAGAGGTCTAGCACAATCCTAAAATGTTTGACAGAAACATTATGATTGTTTCCAGCCTACAGTTAGGATGACTTCATCACCAATAAAAATTATGTCCATATAAAATTCTTGGAACACAGGGAAAATAAACGTAAACTTCTATCTAGATAGAGCATGTTCAAAATAAAAATGAGGGCTGGAAAAGCACAAAGCATCTCTGAACAACCATAGGAAAAGGTGAGAAACGTGCTGTGGGATGCAGGCACGGGAGCCCTAACTGCGGAGGAACAGCGTGAGAACAAGGTCCAGAGTTCCTGCGGGCTTCCTCCCAAGGCGAAGAAAGAATGTTGGAATAGCCTCATTCTCTCCCAAGGAAGCTGGTGCTGTGCACTGGTATGACTCTGCATCCACCCAGGACCAACTCACCCACCAGAGCAAAAGGGAATTACTTCTTCCTATTTGGGGAAAATTCATGACAAGCATACTTGGATTTGAAGTCTGTCCTGATGAACCCCACTGTTTTCCCCACTCCATTCCCTAGCATAGTCCCCTCTTTAATTATCTGTAGGACTAACTGAAAATATGGGTTTGTTTTGTAGTCTTATTACCTATGTCCCTGTAGATGACATTTGTTTTGAATTGTCTTCACCGGCTACACATTCAGCATTTTCTCATAGTCCTTACTTCACATGCTGTTTCTGGGGAGCTCCCCACTTAAAGCGAAGTCCTGTGAGGGTAGGATCTTAGGACTTGTTCACCCATGAAATCCTCAGCCTGGCATTTACTTGGTGCTCAACAAATAGCTGACAGATGAATGAATTCTATCAATGTTTGGCGGGGTTTCTCATAGTAGGATTCTATTTTTCTATGCCCTCTTTCAAAAGTTCAAAAGACTTTCTGTTTGTTTTGTTATTTTTTCAAATAAAAGAAAAAGATCAAATAGAACAAGAATAAAAGCACTCTATTCTAGCAGTTAGAGGATGACATAACAGGAAATGATCAATAGTCATTTATTTTAGTAGAACCTATTATACTGTTGACTTCATGTTTGAACAAAAGACTCAACAGTAGACAGACAAGTTCAGGGTCAGAAGGGATGTTTGAAGTGATACGATAGAGCAAAGGATTTGAAATTTCCTTGCATCTTCATGGAAAATGGGCTAAATTTTAAAACTTTATCCCACAAGTAAAATATCTAAACTTCTTAAGCCATTCCATGCTTTCTAAAGCAGAAAGGGGAGCTCTAGACAAAGCAAGTGGAGGAAACACAACTTAGTCACTGTGCAAAGCTCACTGGCTAGAGAGGTTCAACTTTTGGGGATCTTTTCCACAAGATATTGCATATCCATCGACATCTGCCCTCCCAAACCCACACATTAGGATCAGAAGCTATTAAATGTATACTGTAAACAAGTTAGCATGATATTTTTCTTACAAAAGACTTATTTGGTTATTGTATTATGACTATATTATTGCTGAAAGGGAGAAATGAAACTCATAATTTACTGATTTGTGTTTCAACCCTGCCTCCAAATTAAAATCGACCCAGTATTTTTTTTTATTGAAGTATAGTTGACATGCAATATTATATTAGTTTCAGCTGTAGAATATAGTGACTCAGTAATTACATACATTACAAAAACAATTGAGTCTTTTTAAAAATTGTACATACCATGGCTCTAATCCAGACATTCTGTCTAATTGTTCTGGGGTGGGGCTCAGCAACTATGTTGTCAAGGCTGAGACCCATGCTCTCCACCATTACTAATTCCATCTAGAACACATAAGAACTCTTCTGTCTCTGCTTGAACATCACTAATAATAGCAAACTTACATGTTGCATTTACCCCATTTTTCAGACAACTCGTCCCTAGGAAACTCTGTCTTCTGTGTAACCACAATCTTCCTGCCTATGTGTACATTGGTTGGTCTTGTCCCACCTTTTGTTGCACACTCATACTCTCCTCTGTAAGAGACAAGGATTCACACTCCGCTGATTCTGGAGAGCCTCTGCCCTTCCCTGGTATTTTTGCAATGATGAAGCTCATCAGGCTATTGTCTGCTTCAGCGCTTCAGTCCAGTTCCTTGGAGCTCTCAGGCTTCAACCCACTTTGCTTTCTAGCGTCATGGCCTGCACTCTTCTTCCTTCTTCCTAAATTCTCTTCCTTCTCCAGGCCACTCAAGTATCATCGGCCTTTGTTCTGAAATTGCCTTCTTCCGCTGGCAAATTCCTACTTATCCTTAAAGTCCATGAAGGACAGCTTCTCCCTCCCCCTCCTTCTCATTCTGGAGCTGGCCTCCCTGGTCTGAGCACCACAGTACCATCTTCACATCTTTAAGAAGCAGTTTCCAAGCTCATGCTCATTCCTGTGTATCTCACTGCCTCCCCACTAGAATTTGACATCCTCATGACAAAATATGTATCTTACTCCCCATTCAATCTTGAACTCATAGCCCAGTGCCTGGCTTAAGTTAGAAACTTAAGAAATCCTTGTGGATGGGCGCCTGGGTGGCTCAGTCGGTTAAGCCTCTGACTTTTGGTTTCAGCTGAGGTTGTGATCTCTGGGTCGTGAGATCAAGCCCTGCATCAGACTCTGTGCTCAAGATGGAGTCTACTTGAGATTATCTCTCTCCCTCTCCCTCTGTCCCTTCCCCCACTTGTGTTCTCTCTCTAAAATAAATAAAATCTTAAAAAAAAGAAATGCTTGTGAAGTGAATGAATGAATGCTATATATTTTCTAAAACAATCACATAACTTCCCAAGCTTCCATTTTCTAGCCTAAATGGTATTTGTTCTTCAACTCTTCCCAAAGTGTCATGGTTTTCAGGCCTTTAACCAACCGTGGTTGCTCTTCTCTTAAAAATAAAATTAAAACTAAAAGCTAAAAACGGAAAAAACCCTCCCATTCCTGAAATCCTTCTTAAAATATAAGATTTCAAACTGAACACAATACACAAGACATGATTTCATGATGCAGGACACAGCAGAAATAGTCCCTCTATCACTGTCCAGAATTAGCTTACAAAGGAAACTTTATGTACAATTGTCTTGTTTCTGGCAATCTAATCACCGTCATATTGAACCTGCAGTCAGCTAAACCGCCAGAGTAAATCTCACATGTGCTGATGTCTAGTTAACCTCTGTGATGAATTTAGTTTGTTTTAATGGTCAAAGGAATTTTTTAATATGGTAAAATATAGATAACATAAAATCGACCATCTTAGCTATTTTTAAGTGTTGTGTTTACTGGCATTAAGTACATTCGTATGGTGCTACCATCACCATCATCTTTCTCCAGAACCTGTTCATCTTTCCCAACTAAAGCTCTGTACCCTTTAACAGCTACCCACTACCTGCTCCCACCAGCCCCTTAAAACCACCATTCTACCTTCTGTGTATGAATTTAACTACTCTAAGTACCTCATATAAGTGGAATCATACAATATTTGTCCTTTTGTGATGGGCCTATTTCTCTTAACATAATGTCCTCATGGTTGATCCATGCTGTAACATGGATTAGAATTGTGGCACCTGGGTGACTCATTTGGTTAAGTGTCTGCCTTCAGCTCAGGTCATGATCCCAGGGTCCTGGGATGGAGCCCAGCATCGGACTCTCTGCTCAGTGGGAAATCTTCTTCTCCTTCTCCCTCTGCTTACTGCTTTGCCTCCTTGTGCTCACTTTCTCTCTCTCTGTCAAATAAATAAGCAAAATCTTAAAAAAAAAAGACATGGATTAGAATTTCCTTCCTTTTTAAGGCTGAAGAATAGTCCATTGTATGTATATGCCACATTTTGTTTACCCATTCACCCATTGATGGACACTTGCATTGCTTCCAATAACTTTTATTATATCAGGCCATTTATTCCACCCCCTAGACCTACATCTAGATCCTGACTCTGTAACCCCAAACATGTCGGTATGTGTGCGGCTTCTATTCACTTTGGAGGTGTCCTCAACCCCTTTATCAAGTCACAGTGCTGCTCCTAGAGGACTTTGCAAGCCCTCAGCATGCTACTTCCTTCCCAGCCTTGAATGTTGACCATGGCTTTGGTCTTTCTCACATTTAAGGACCCTATTCAAACATCAGCTTCTCTCTGAAACTATCTCTCTTCCCAAGACCACACTGAGGTTCCGGAAGTCCTTTCTGTTCTGCAACAGCGCCAGTTGTGATAAATTGCAAGTATTTTAATTATGTGTGCTTCCTCCTCTCTACCATAGGCTCACACTAAATATATCTTTAAACCCCCAAGGCTTAGTTCAGTAGATGGTACATCCTTGGTACTCAGTAAATGTTTTTTTAATGAAGGAATAAAAACATGACTCCTCACTGCTTTCCAAAATTGAAAAAGTAAATTGAAAACCATATATTGTGTGAGTAATTTTCATCCTCTGTCCTCTAAAATGGCCATGTTGTTTTTAGTTTTTCCTACATTACAGCATAAAGCTGTCAGTTAACATGATATAGAATCCCAAGTAAAGATTTGATTATTTAACAGAAGAAAGATTTGAAAGAGACATAAAAGGAGAAATAACAATGACAGACTAACATAGCAACATTGTCTTCTCGTAACACTGTCTTTCTTCTGTCATTTTACCCGGCACCTGGGTACAAGTCTTCAACTCAGAGAACTGTAATGACTAGATCTTTATGCATAGCTGGTCCACCCTGAGAGTGTGTAACTTACTTTGTTGACTTCCAACTCCCAATAGCTTCAGATACAAATAAGATGGAGCTGACATGATAACACAGAGGTGCAGCCCATCAAGAAATGGCTCTGTCAAGCAGCAAGTAAATGGTACACTTTCAACTGCATAAAAATGCTACAATTTATTTTGTGGTCAGGGCATGGTAGCAATGTATAATGAAGATTAAATAAGCCTTCCAGCCTGTCAGTTACTGTAGATACTCCTTCAAAGTTTCAGTTGCTGTTTGGAAATATTGCTAATGTGGACCCAATTTGCCATAGCTCGCAAGAATCCAACATTAGAAGTGTTTAAATTACAAGAGAGATGCACTGACATAAATGTATGGAGAAAGGGCATACAAGGTCGGATTCGCCGTATCTAGTTTTCAGTCAATAATTTTCATGTTCTTAGTGACCAAATTTACCCAGATATTGAAAAAAAAATCATCTTTATCCATTAACCCTAAACTTCAATATGTCCTTGAATATATGCATACACATCTGCTACTATTAAAAGAAAGACTATAGCTTTTACGTGGTTATGAAAGTTAGGTGGTTACACGGTTACGTGGGTTTTGTGGAAGTGTCTTGGTTGCCATAAGCTGCAGGAGAAGAGGGTGTGAGAGGCTCTAACTCGTGGAACCTCACTCAGTACAGCAAGTTCATTTTAGTTGCTTCACACATTGGTTATCTGCAAAAGAGACCCTATGACTTCAAAAAACCTGAAAATCATTATACTAAAAAAAATAATATTTTAAGGCAGCAGAATCTTATGAAAAGGACCCAGGGCTCAGATTTAGGAGAGCTGAGATCCAGCACTAATCAGATCAATGACAGAAACTGTCTGGGTCTCGATTTCCTCATCTGAAAACTGATGCAATGAGTAAGAATCTGTAGTCCGTTTCAGCTCAAAGATTCTGAAATGCCAATGAAAATCGTTGAATGATATTAAGGATCACTTGTGGGTAGGTAAACACACTCTCTGTTTCAGATGTTTTAAAATAAATTTTATTTTTTAATGCAATGGCATTCTGTATAATAAATGTAATGTGTGGGAGTCATCTATCTTTAGATGGTGTTTCTCTTAATTGGTGCTTAATCTCAATACTTCCTTAAAATTCTGTCCCTGTTGTTTTTGGTTGCCTGATTGAAAACTGCAACCGTCTGAACGAGGCCTCCTATTCAGTTTGCTCAACTTATTAATTATTTAAATTATGTGGTTCAATTAAACTGAAGTGGAGATACCTAGCTCCCCAAGGTGATGAAGGAAATATGAGATCTAATTCATAGTTCAAAAATTATACGATTGAACCCAGGAGCTCAAGGCCATTCCATATGTCACAGCAAGTATTTCTCTCTGTTGCTAATAAAATCTTGAATATACTGCTAAGTAATAATATATTTGACTTCCTTGGGTATATCACCTAAGATAAGCAAGCATTAAAAACCACACACACACACACACACACTCATACATATATATGTATCCATACATATATACATATGCACATACCTGCAGGATTTTCAGACATCTTTTATAATTTTCACAACAACCCTATGAAATGATGTGTGCATGTGTGTGTGTATAATTAAGAAATTATCAAAGAAATTAATTACACTGCCCAAGGTCACATCTAGTAAGAATCAGAGATCCAGAATTAAGCACAGGTTTTGAGATCCCATTCATTGTTCTATCCACTTCATCGTCATCTTGACAACAGAATTTTCTAGGGTAGTGGCAACTCTTAAGCATCTAATAAGTGTAATCAATGTAAGGGCATCACGGGGGATGTCCTTACCTGTGGTGCTCTTGCCATCAAGTTGACAGGCAAAGCACAGAGGAGGCACCATATGACAAAGGCAGCATTATTGAAATGCCCAATGATCAGTATGACCTCACCGGGGCCGTGAGAACTCAGGAAAAGGGAAATTATGGGCTGCGGTGAAGAAAAGCATAATGCAGGAGGTAGGACCTGACCAAAGTTTTGAAGGGACATGGAGGAGCACCGGAGGCATTCCAGGCAGGGGCAGAGGACATGAGCCAAAGCTTGAGAAGCAAGAATGAAAAAACATCACACAGGTGGACACAGTGGTAATGCCCTGGCCCAAAGTTGGGGGAGAGAAGGAGAATCATAGTGTTCATGTTATTGCTATGCTTCAAAACAGACATACATATGTTATATATATTCTTTTGCATACAATTGTTATACAATAAAACTTAAGCAGATTTAGCAAAGTATTTTCAGGGAACAATTAATAGAACCTTCTGGGGATACAGGGCCTATAATTTGAGGAGAGGAAAAGGAGATTTGACAGATGCATTGAGGTCAAAATGAGAACTGACTTGAATACAACAAGAAAACAATTAAGAGTTAAGGACAATGAATTCCATCGGGAAGCATTAAAAGTTCCATGTAATGAAGTTATTATAATATCTTTGCAACTATGAAAACACTCTTTTGTTCACTGATTGCAGCAAATTATATTTAATTAATAATCCTGGATAATCTTACATATTTCCTTGGTTCTTGTCCACACAGTGGTTGCTGGCAGTGCCCATTGAATAGCGCTTAAAGCAGACACTCTACTCATGTGCTAGGACATATGTATGTGCCCTCAATCTTCTTATCTCCAACATGCCAGATACATAAATCTTATAGACATGTAACCATCTAATAAACAAAATGATTTATGGGGCACCTGGGTGGCTCAGTCAGTTAAGTGTCTGACTCTTGGTTTCAGCTCAGTCATGATCTCAGGGTCATGATCTTGGGGTCATGGGATCGAGCCCCCCATTGGGCTCCACGCTCAGTGTGGAGTCTGCTTCAGATTCTTTCTCCCTCTCCCCCCGCCCCCGGTGCATCCCCACTCTCTCTCTCTCTCAAATAAATAAATAAAATCTTTTTTTAAAAAGTGATTTAAACTAGTTGGTGTTCTAGAAGCCAGAGATGATCTTTGTCTACCTCACTGTTACATCCCTAGAGCTAGGATTTGAATTGCTATAGTCAATTAATACTTACTGAATACACAGATGAAAAAGAGGAAAAGGGTGGGAAGGAAGGAAAAACCACTTACCCTCCATTTCCTTTTCTCAAGTACATTTTTTGTTTTCTTTCAACAAGTATTTATTGAGTGCCTTTTACGGGCTAGTCACTGTTCTACATGTTGGGGTATTAGCAGTGATCAAAATGGACAAAAACTGCCTGCCCTCATGGAATACTTTCTAATATTTACACTCAGAAATAAGTTCTTTTTCATTGCTGCAGAATGTGATTTCCTGTAATGAGCCTTTTTTAATTAAGCAATGTGTATGTGTGTGCGTGTGCATGTGCCCATGTGCGTGTGTGTATCAAAGGATTTTACTAGTTTTCAGATAAGAGATACTAAAACATTTTTTTCCAGTTAGTCAGATCTTCCTCAGCTTTTGCAGTTAAAAGCTGCCACACATAGATAATATTGGTCTGTTGTTGGAATGGTGTGTTTAGGAAAAGGAATAAAGAAATCCATTTTGTTATTATAATGGTATTTTCACATTTTATAAGGTTCTAGTACAGAAATGACACCATAACTCTTTATAATAATTGGAAAGGAGCTAAAATAGTTTCAGCCTAACAAGGTCACATGAAAACTAAGCTACAGCCTTCATTCCATATTTCTGAATATGGTGAGTCGCACAGACCTCTGGTTTCTTTTCAGCAGATCAACGAGGGGGGAGCTATTGGAGGTATGCTCAGTAATGTGACTCAGTCTTTCTGCAATCACAGGCAAACTCTTGTTTTATTGATTAAAAAAAGGGATTCTTGGATGGAATGATTCAAAGTTATACATGCTAATGTGAGCTGGACTCCCAACGAATTTCTCATGAATATACCAAACGCGATTCAGAACTTTGGTTACAGATATATTTTACTTAACTCTAGTGCCAAGATACCATTTCCTTAATCTTACTTCCTTCTCCACTGTAAGGGATCACTGTGTTGTGATGGAGGACCATCTGCATGCAAGATCAAACCTACGAAGCAGTACCATGAGCTAAATACCATGAGCATCCTATAATTTTCAAGCATCTCTTTATCCCACTAAGACACACATGGATACACACGCTTCACCACTGGAGCCCCATAGCTTAACTAGGGGTTGTTAACAAAATTGCTTTCTTCAAAATCTTAACTGAATTTTCATTTCTGGCTTTGTTTTCCTTTTGTTAAATTACAAAGAAGAAAATAATTTGCCACTATATTTGTCTTAATTCCTAAAATAATTTTATTAATAGGGACATCTGGGTGGCTCAGTCAATTAAGCATATGCCTTCAGCTCAGGTCATGATCCCAGAGTCCTGGGATAGAGTCCCACATGGGGCTCTCTGCTCACCAGAGAACCTGCTTCTCCCTCTGCTTGCCACTCCCCCGGCTTATGCTCTCTCTCTCTCTGACAAATAAATAAATAAAATCTTAAAAAAATAATTTCATTAATAATCTAATAGATGGTTTTCAGTTCAAACAAAAAGCACCCAGATAGGACCTCCGTATGACTGTACGATATCTTGTACTTCGAATTCCTGCTGTCCTGTATTGGAGAATTCTTCCTAGAGGCACAAAGGATGAATGTTTAAAAGCTCATTAACTCCTAGGCAAAATAAATCCTTGAAAAATGTATCTTAATCATGTGGAAGGTCCAAATGGCTTTTGAACCAAAAACATCTTGGACTCCTCCATCATCTTATTAATCACACATTAAAGTTTGTAAATTGTCCGACCCCACTCCAGGAGACTATAAATTCTATGATGGCAGGCAACGTGCCTATGTTAATTCCAGGCCCCAAACCTCACCAATGTGGGCCATATAGTAGCTGCTGAGTAAATGTATGCCCCAAGATGAACATTTTCCTAATTTATATTGAAAGCATAATTTTGAGTAAAGGATATATGAATACATAAATATAAATATATATACTACTTTATATATAAATGCAAATTTACACATGTATTATGGAAGACAGAATGGCTGTTATTGTTCTGCTAAGAAAAGCAAATGACAATCTCACAATTTTGAAACCTTTCACTGTTTTGCAAGGCTGTGCAAGTTTCTCGGGCATCCAAAAAGAACAGATTATTTCATTAAAGGTAGAATGATTAGCAGAGAGAAATTCTGACATATCAGAGCAGGGAAGGAACATAGAGCAAGCAAAAGCCAATGTTTTCTAGAACTCGGTTGGCATAAGAACTTTCTACATCAAGGATGAAGAAGAAGACACAGATGGTTTTGTCTTTCCTACCATCTTTCATCAGGGGACGACAGGGATTTCTCCCTCAAACCTCTTTGTTTTGCCAATTAAGCATACCAGTGTTATCGTTGATGCAGGGAGAGGGGTAAGTCCCTAACTTAAGATAGCCAGATTTGGCAAATAACAGTAGGAGATGCCTGGATAAATTTGAATTTTAGATAAACAAGGAATAATTTCAAAGTAAATGTCCCAACTGTTCTATTTGAGAGTCCTGTATTTTCTCTGGCAATCCTTCCCCAATAGCAGATACATTTGAATTTCAGACAAGCAAGGAATAATTCTAAAATATATGTCCCAGCTGTCCATTTAGGAATCTAGCAATCCTACCCTACTTCCACCATGCTTCTCAAGAAGGACATTTCCAATCGTAGGCTTCCTAGAGTCCATTTCTTTCTTTATATGGTATACCCGTCACATTTTGACTCTCTAAGGGCTGAATCATTAACCACATTGGAGATTTTTAAGCATTTTCTCGGGATATCGTATCCATGTCATGACGACTTCTCAATTTTTCCAGAGAAAAAGAGTCCTCTCACCAACCTGTGAGCATCTTCCTCTTGTGAGCTCTCTATAGTAGCGTCAACTTCCCAAATATTGGCATAAAGGGAAACCCTGTTAACACATTTTTTCAGACTTGATCAAACAGACTTCCTCCCCTAAAAGAAGTCTGCATAGCTTTGTTGCCTTTTGGCTTAGAGTGTAGAAAGAAGAAAGGAGGCTAGTCTTCAGGAAACGTGGACTTCACTTCTGGATCTTGCAGTGACTTTCTTTTTTTTTTTTAAGATTTTATTTATTTATTTGAGAGAGAGAGAGAATGAGAGATAGAAAGCACGAGAGGGAAGAGGGTCAGAGCGAGAAGCAGACTCCCTGCTGAGCAGGGAGCCCGATGCAGGACTCGATCCCGAGACTCCAGGATCATGACCTGAGTGGAAGGCAGTCGCTTAACCAACTGAGCCACCCAGGTGCCCTTGCAGTGACTTTCTGTGTAGACATCAGGCAAGTCATTTCAAGATTGTTATGGCCTCCCAGCATTTCATCACTTGGGGGCTGATCCTCCCAGCATCTCCTACCTGAAAAGAGTACTACAAGACTAAGATGAAAATTCTTTGAAAAAAGTGAAATTTTGTGGGACAACGTAACATCACTTGTTTTAGAAAATGCCTGCTTCTCGGGAAGGTCTCAGGACGGCATAAACTATGTTTAAATATGAACCCTCTTTTAAAATAAGATGATGTCTCATTTCCCTGGCTTTTTCGGAGAGTGCTCCATAGTAAGTCAAGATTTCAAAAGGATATGTCTAAATCTTGCATCTCTGAGCATACTGGGGGAAAAAAGAAATTCGCATTTTCTTGATGATTCGAGGGCAACATTAAAAACATTGGTTAGTGTGCTGCGCTAAGTGAAACAAGTGAACAAGGAACAAACACATGAATCAATTTTGTACGTCTGAGAGCTTCCAGAGCCGCTGTGACATGGAGGATCATTTGCCCTTGTGCTAAACGGCCCGGCTTGCTGGGTTTTACAGAGCTGTCTCTCAGCTGCAGACATGTCTCCCATGGCTGTCACGAGCCATCATTTCTCCATGCCATTTCTCATCTCTTCCTTACTTTGCCTGCGGTTTTATTGGAAGAGGCACACATCCTATAACAAAGCATGTGGAATTTGCCACTTAGAGGCTACTTCTGTTTTGCTGCCTATAGTCCAAGGGGTGGAGATCGGCAGTTTCTGAAGGACTCTGTTATATATCTTCATGTCACCCCTGGGTCCTGTGGTCCTGTGTACA
Organism: Callorhinus ursinus; assembly: GCF_003265705.2. Lineage (NCBI taxonomy): Eukaryota > Metazoa > Chordata > Mammalia > Carnivora > Otariidae > Callorhinus > Callorhinus ursinus. The sequence continues at coordinate 10,815,330 of NW_027397067.1, forward strand.
TAAAATATATTTAACAATCATTGATCTTTATCTCAAATGTTGCATGGTTAATATACCTCCCGATACATGAACAACTCCCGTATTGTTTTTTGAAATCGTCCTTTACCAAAAAGCAATGAAATTTTATGCCTGACAGCTGCTAAACCAGTCAGCTGAATTACCATATTCCTTCATGTTGAGCACGCCTGAATAAACATTTTACTATTTCTTAAATTGAGAAATATCTACAATTGGTGTGTGTATTTAATCTGATAATGTTACTTTGGTTCCAGAAAAGCTGCTATTAAGAATAATACATCTTCAACTAACAAAGTCATAGATGAAAGAAATAGGAAACTTTTTAGAGATTTTCCACACAAGTTCAAAGAGGTGAGTAATACCATGAGAGAAGAAGTAATATTACAAATAGTACTAGTACAGCTTTTATTCATCATCACATCTTATCTCTATATCATTATTTGCCCCCCACCCCAAAGGCATGTATAATTTTGAAATATAGGCTTCCATTCCATTTTTCTATTTTGGTGTGTAGCCTCTCATTCCATATATAATATAAATTATCTACGCTTATTGTATGTGTTTTATATTACAGAATGATATAACATCGTCATGTAATTTGTGTGTATCATTTCACATTATGTTTTGAGAACTTATCAATATGTGTACAGTTCTATAGGAATATATGCAGAAATAGTTCATCACTTTTAACTGAAGTATGACTTTCCTGTAACTTAACATGGTTTATAAACTCATTCTTCTATTGATTGATATTTAGTTTGCTTTACATTTTTAGCACTACCATCAATCTTCATGATGGTAGTGTCTTTTGTGCTCATGTGCCAGAATGTCTCACAGTGGGAAGCTAGACACATGGGACACTCAGGTGACCCATGAGAGCAGAAGAGAATACATCCCTTTCCTGCTCTGCCTGTAGTGATGTTACATTGGTAGCTTGAATATGACGATGAGAGCATTTACGCCATGAAAAACGGCAAGCCTACAAACCAAACTCTCCATCTCCTAGACAGAAAGCCAGTGAAACATTTACCAGCAAACCATTGGCATTTTCTAGCCCAGCACTAGATGTATATTCCCTGGAACAGAATTGCTAAATATTAGAGTAAGCTTGTTTGCATTTTTTCCAGATGCAACCAAAGTTGCTTTTCCACCTAGTACTACCACTAGACAGTGTATGAAAGTACTGCCTTTGACATATCTTTACAAAGGCCCGATGTTGCAAGATTAATTTGTGCCTACATGATAGATAGAAATTGGCATCCGACTACTGGCTGCATTTACAGTTTCCCACTAACCAATGAAATGGAGCATATTTTCCCATGCATAGTAGATATTTGCATTTCCTTGCCTTTAAATTGCTTTGTGCGTCTTTAAATTGGCCAATCTTTTTCTTATTGAATTATAGGCGTTCTTTGCATAATCTGGAAAATTAATCTCTTTCTGTTAAACAATTTACAAATATCTTTTGTCAATTTGATGCTTGTCTTTTAACCTTGTTTATGGTGTTTGTTGCATACTAGTTATGTGACTTTGAGAAAGTTACTTAGTATCTGTATATCTCATATTTCTTTTTTTTTAAGATTTTTTTCTTCTTTATTCATTTGGGACAGAGAGATACAGAGAGAGAGAGCATGAGCAGGGGGAGGCGCAGAGGGAGAAGCAGATTCCCCGCTGAGCAGGGACCTGATGTGGGACTCGATCCCAGGACCCCGGGATCATGACATGAGCCGAAGGCAGAAGCTTAACCATCTGGGCCACCCAGGCGCCCCTATAGCTCATCTTTCTCACCTAGCAAATGAACAGTCATTGAACCCACCTTGTTGGTTGTGTCGATACATGCATATAGGTGTATCAGTAACTAGAGATTCTTGTTGTTATTACATTGCTCTATGGAAGTTCTTGGTTTTGAGGTAGGCTTTTTTAATGGTTGCTTGTTGAGGAAGTAGTTCCCAAATACAAAAGGTGGGGAGATAGACAACTCTATTTTATTTTTGTAGTTTTAGAATTTTTCACATTTAAGTCACTTATACCTTTGACTCTGCTTTTCCCTTCCCTTTATTCTGAGTACCTAGCCAAAAGTCCTGGAGCCAGTAGGTACTCAATAAGTGTTTACAGAAGGAGGAAAGGAAGGGAAGGAGAGAGGAACTAGCACTAGTTTTTATATGTGGTCCTGATTAGAAACCCAAGGGCGGCGGGGGGGGGGGGAGATGAAGGAAGAGCTGGTAGCATGAGTTACTATTAACCGTACTTAACAACCTATTAAAATGGAAATCCCTTATTCCCTTGTCATATTTATGTCAAATCTTCTAGAAGCTTTAAGAATTGATAACTTCCAAGACAACCAAGGGCACTTGGTATTCTTGCCTTGAGATGTTTTGTCCTGTACGTAATAATGAGCTCTTCCTTTATGTCCCCCTCCCAGATAATATTTAATTCTTGCACCCTAAACTATCTCTCCCTGAATCATGGTTTTCTCTACGAATTCTTGGGATTTGGGGTGAATTCAATTTAAATTTACAGTCAAAATGTAGGATGGGAGAATATACTGACTGTCAGGCCTCTCTTCCCCCCACCAAGGCCCTACCCAGGGAGCACAATCCATATGGATGAGCCAGAAGACGAGTACACAAAACCATCAAATCTACTACATCTTATACCAACTGAAAAGTTAATGGTACCATCACTATAGCAGCTAGGCAGTTCTCGTACTCAAAAGTTTGGGAGCTACCAAACTAAATGACAAGTACCAGGAAAGATGGATTTTCAAGTGCTTCCCTAGATTTGAGAATTTCAAATTCATGTCAAATGGGAAATTCACAAAGTTCACTGTCAGGTGATTTTAGCTTACTGACACGTTCTGTGTGCATACCTGCTTTTATTCTATCAACCAACTAATTTGCTCAAATGCTAAATTCTTTGGGATTAGGGATCTTATTATTTTTCTAATAATCTTCTCCATTCCCATGAGTTAGGTACATCTCTAATGTCCAGCTTACCACGTTGTACCAAATTAAAACGATCTGGCTTATAGGCAGCCCTTGACTTCAAATTACTAGCCTCTCTTACAACCAGAATTTTTGTGATCAAACATCATGGCATCTAGGGCACTTTTTTGTAACCCATGGGAGTTTTCATACGTCAGTTCCTAAATGCATACATAATTCACAGTGCAATGCAGGGTATCTCAGGCAACGTATGCACTTGGGCACAATTCCCACCTTGATCAGTCAGCAGTCCGGGATGCAAATGCTAGAATCTTGCATTAAAGTTTATAAAAATAGGTGAAAGTAGAAAAAATAAGAGTGTTGATACTAAGGAAAAGATCATTGTGACAGGAGTGAAATTGCTATCACACTAAAATTAAAACATTTAACACTTTCAATCAGATGTTCCTTTGTCTTCAGGTGGCCCTTTACTCATTCAGTTCCTAATGGAAAGACTAATATGAATGTGTAGAAAATGTTAGAAATACATAGAGGGAAGTGTGTCCAAGGGGTGATCTGGAATTGCAGATTTGAAGAAAGTATTATGTCTACAACTGGAAGATGGTGTTCTGAAGACATTTGTCCCCTGCTCCTCAGGAGAGGAAGTCCGTTTAATTGGTCTTCAACCCCAGCACCAAGCACAGTGCTATCTCCTGATAGGCGCTCAAGAGACGTGTGTTGAGCCAACTTGTTTAATTGTGTACAAGCCTTTATTTCTATTCACCCAAGATATCCAAGACCACTCTCATTATATAAAAAATGTGAAGTACTTCTTAGCACCTAGAGTTTTCCTTTGTTTCTGTTCACCCACAAGAAAGCATTTCCCTCTCGGCTCCATGGCTAACCCTCAACCAAGATGCACCTGTTCACATAGTCTAAATAGATGCTGAGGGGCACCTCAGTGGCTCAGTCGGTTAAGTGTCTGCCTTCGGCTCAAGTCGTGATCCCAGGGTCCTGGGATCGAGCCCCACAGCGGGCTCTTTGCTCAGCAGAAAGGCTGCTTCTCCCTTTCCCTCTTCCTGCCGCTCCCCCTGCTTGTGCTCTCTCTCTCCCACTATCTCTCTCTCTGTGTGTGTCAAATAAATAAATAACATCTTTAAAAAAACAAATAAATAAAATAAAATAAATAAACAGATGCTGACTCCTCTGTAAATGCCAAAATTCAGCTTCACACAACTCCTTACTTCTTATATCTCTCTTATTTCACTCACCAGCCATCTTAGTGACAAAATTAGCGGATGCAATTTTTACATATGTACAAAACGACTCCATTTAAATGAATCCCAGTCCTTCTGCATCTTTTGTGTAAGCTTTCACTGGTGCCAGTGAGAGCTTGGCTAGAGAAAGCCTGAAGGGATGGGTCTGTTACTGGAGAATGGAGAGGAAGGAGCGTTTTATGAAAGTGGGGTCATTATAATGCTTCCCATTAAAACATTTTTAGTGCTCGCATTTCAAGCTTAATGCAGTCGACCCTGTAAATTGGCCAGAGCCCAGACCAAGAACCAATAAGCTCCTCGATGCTTCCTGAGGCTTCTCGAGCAGTGAAGCAGACAGCTCTTTCTCTATTCTGATCACCATCAAAAGAATAAATTACTAAACAATAGACGATCCTGCTTCATTTAAAACATATGAAGCACTTCACAATAGTATTGCCGTCTTTTTTTTTTTTTTCTTTTTGGTCAAATGGAACAGCTGTTTTAAAGCCATAGCATTAGACCTTAAAAATTATTAATCTAACTTAGAATGATTTCATCCACTAAAATACACACTTCACACTAAATACAGGCCGTCGATTTCAAGGAAGTTACAAAACTGCCTTACAAAAGTGGTCTTGGACAAATCTGTTTCTTTGAGATGTTGTGATAAGATCTTTCTTTCAGAATGTCCAAGACCTTGCTAAATAATTGGATTTTTTTTAAAGCAAACAGATCTTTGTTTTTTAAATAACAATGAATAGAAACTCTCCATAAACATAACCCTGCTCTGCGTGCGTAAGGCCTTGGTCTGACCTGCGAAGTTTTTCTCTGCTGTGAAGTTATGCATTCAATCATAGGCTCGATTAACCATCTTTATTACCTGTGTATTTTGCTAGTATCACCCGGTTGAGAAATTTCTGTCAGTCAGTGCAAGATGAGCCAATTGATCTTTTGTTTCTGAAGTTTCATTTATTCTGCAACCTCAAAAAAACAAATGACGAATTTAGCTTTACTCTTGTGACTAAGCTAGCGGTTAGCAATCTCTAACAACTTAAAAAGCGGTTGGAACCAATGGTTTCAAATTCAGATTAATATACGGCTATTTAAGCCACAAAGGAAATAACGACATCGAATCAGGATATTCTTGAAGTCAGTAGGGCTGCCTGCTTTCAATCAGTAATCCCGTACACCAAAACATTTTCTGAGAAGTATGTGTATAGATGTATTTTTGAACTTCCTGTGTGTCTTTCTATGAGAAGAAAAACATCCCTAAAAGTATAATCCTGCAAAACAGAAAAAAGGCAAGAGACCTGAGAGCTGCCCACATTGCTATTCACGACCCTCTGAGACTTCCTTTTAGGTGGCAGTTAGCAATATCGTGTCACATGTTATCTACCAAAACAGGGAGTCACGAAATCTGTGTTAGCAAAGACATCTGACAAGAAGGATTTTGTGTGTGTGTGTGTGTGTGTGTGTGTGAAAGAGAGAACATAAATGGATAAATTTTTATATTAAGAAATTCTACTGTCAAAAGCTACTGACTAAATTTCAAACAATATTTTTGAACACCCACTTCATGTGGTGAAGAACTGATCTAGGCCCCTTAAGACATATGGGAGAAGACACTTATGAGGGACCCACCTTCAAGGAGCTTATCACTTAGTTGGACCAAAGAGACCAACACACAGAAAGATGACAACTCTAAGAGGCAGAAGGTTAACTGACCAAGAAGCAACAGAGACAGTCAATGCTATGCCTTGAGGGATCTCTTCAGGCCAGGGAGGTCAGTAAATATTTCCCCCAAAAAGGAAGATAGAAGTGACCCAAGCCTTGTCAGTCAGAAGCTAATCCTTCACATTTTAGTATTGACCTTTGGGTGAATTCTTTGATCATGAATATGATTCTTTAAAAAAATCAATTAATACAGCACTCTCTTCACATGACTTCGGTGCCCATCCCCCAACTTTTGCAAGGGCCAAGTGAAAACCCCATTCAATAAAATACAGTGTCGATACTTCTGAACAGATGTTGAAATAATCATTGCCATGCCTATTCTAGGCTAGATCTAACAGAAATTATAATAAAAGTAACAAAATTTGAGTTGAACAAAATCAAATAAAAAACAGCAACAACAAGTTCTCATTAAAATGTTTGCCTCCCTGAGGTCAAGAGCAAAAGCTCAGGAAGTGAGTAAAGATACTCTAGTTAGTAGAGTAGTACTTAAGATATACTAGCACAACCAAGTCGACTTTCTGCTAAATGACACAAGCCAGTGATGCCACATCTTGGTGGCAATGAGAGGGAGAGATTGAGGGAGGAAAATAATAGAAATACGAGAGAGATGAAGCTAGCAATACTAAAATAATACTCAAAGAAATAAAGAGAATACTAGAAGAACCACCAATTTCCACAAAAATAGTTCAGGCCTTGAGAAAACAGATGACATCAACAATTAGCAGCACATAATTCTAAAAACAAACAAATAAAGCAAGGCCAATGAACAAAAAACAAAATTACTGGCAATGAAATGTATAGAGAATTAGATCCAAATGTAGCATCATATACCATAATAAATTCTAAATGAGTTAAAGAGTAAAACACACACTGAAAACTACTTAGAAGTCAGAAAAAAATTTAAAAACACATTTATAAAATGACATGAATATTTTAACAAGAAAGCAACGAAATTCCCAAACTGACAACATCACTAAAAAAAGTTTCATATTCTGACTATATAAAGAACTAATACAAATAACATCAATAGTCACATTCCCCTGGAGATAGGAAAGAAATATAAAATAAATTTCAGTTGGGAGCACCTGGGTGGCTCAGTCAGTTAAGCATCTGCCTTCCGCTCAGGTCATGATCCCAGGGTCCTGGGATCGAGCCCCCCGTCCAGCTCCCTGCTCAGTGGAGCATTTGCTTCTCCCTCTCCTCCCTGCTTGTGCTCTCTCTTGTTATTTCTTTCACTGTCTCTGTCACTATCTCTGTCCCTCAAATAAATAAATAAAAATCTCATAAAAATTAAATAAATAAATAAATAAATAAATAAATAAATAAACAAATAAATTTCAGTCGCCATTACACATCTATGGAACCAACCATAATAAATACAAATGATGGGAGCCAATGTGAAAGACAAAGTCTGCAGGAAAGCAAAGGCGCCTGGGTGACTCAGTCAGCTAAGCATCCGACTCTTGGTTTTGGCTCAGGTCGTGATCTCAGGGTCCTGAAATCGCGCCCCACATGGGGCTCCATGATCAGTGGGGAGTGTGCTTGAGAATTTCTCTCCCTCTCCCTCTGCCCTCCCCCACTCACATTCTCTCTCTCTCTAAAATAAATAGATAAATCTTTAAAAATTAAAAAAAAATGCTGCAGGAAAGGAAAGGGATTCCCAGTAAACTATCTGACACTGTCAAACAATATTTACAAAATCCGTAACAACATGGAATGTCTACTGCAATAGCCATGGGAGAATATGGGGGGCCAGTGTGAGGGGGTCAAAAAAAGCTTAGTGGATGCAGTAGTTCACTTCTAAAATTTATAACTAAAGAAATAGCAATCTAAGTATTAAAAAAATAATATGGATCTAATTACCTTAAGAAACAAAAGTGAGATGCCTGGGTGGCTCAATCAGTTAAACACCTGCTTTCTTTGGTCATAATCCCAGAGTCCTAGGATTGAGTCCCACACTGGGCTCTCTGCTCAGTGGGGAGTCTGCTTCTCCCTCTGCCTGCCACTCCCTCTGCTTGTACTCTCTCTGACAAATAAATAAATAAAATCTTTAAAAATATTAAAAAGAACAAGAAACAGACAAAAAAATTTGAAAGCCATGGCTCTGGAGGCCAGACTGGTGAAGGAGAAATGGTGAAGCGGAAGACTGCTGTTTATAATAAGCCTTGGAGTATTATTCAGTTTTGTGATAATGCTTGCTTTGAATTTTTTTTCTAGCACAACTAATTAATTCATTAATTTGAGAACAATCTGAGCATAATGCAAATTTTCTATTTCCTTATGTGCAAATTTGTCTGCAAGAAACACTAGCAATATTGCACCCAGCTGAACTGCTTGGAAGATACAACACACACACACACACACACACACACACACACACACACACACACACA
>NW_027397067.1:10823664-11110176 GCF_003265705.2 Callorhinus ursinus
CACACACACACACACACACACACACACACACACACACACACACACACCCCTCAGATATGTACCAGCTTCCTCCAAGCACCACACTGAGCCACTCCCATCCATAGGCCCTATAATGCATCTGTATTACTCATAAAGATGAGCAGTAATAAATAAGTATGACTGTTTCTTCTTAGTCACACCAGCATTGACAATTTTAGTTTTTTTAAATTTTGCTCTTAACTAAAGTATTTATATTTTTTATTATTATTTTAAAGATTTTATTTATTGGGGCGCCTGGGTGGCTCATCCATTAGGCAGCTGCCTTCGGCTCAGGTCATGATCCCAGGGTCCTGGGATCCAGCCCCACATGGGGCTCCCTGCTCAGCGGGAAGCCTGCTTCTCCCTCTCCCACTTCCCCTGCTTGTGTTCCTTCTCTTGCTGTCCCTGTCTCTGTTAAGTAAATAAAATAAAATCTTAAAAAAAATTTAAAAAAGATTTTATTTATTTATTTGACAGAGAGAGAGAGGGCACAAGCAGGGGGAGGGGCAGAGGGAGAAGCAGGCTCCCCGCTGAGCAGAGAGCCTGATGCGGGGCTCCATCGCAGGACCCAGGATCATGACCTGAGCCGAAAGGAGACGCTTAACTGACTGAGCCACCCAGGCACCCTTTAACTTAAGTATTTTTAAAATATTATTTCTTTTCTGATCACTATGTGTCAGGTCAATTTCTGTCACTGATGAAGTGTTTGAGTATCATGCCCTTAACTCCATTTTGCTCTGTTGTCTTTGTTTGTTGTTTGTTTGTTTATTTTTAATTAATAGACATTTTTAGAGCAGTTTTACGTTTATAGAAAAATTGAATGGGAAGCACAGAATCCCCCAAAACAGTTTCCTCTATTATTATCATTTTTAAAGATTTTATTTATTTATTTGAGAGAGAGAGAATGAGAGAGAGAGAGCATGAGAGGGAAGAGGGTCAGAGGGAGAAGCAGACCCCCCGCTGAGCAGGGAGCCCGATGTGGGACTCGATCACCAGGACTCCAGGATCATGACCTGAGCTGAAGGCAGTCTTTTAACCAACTGAGCCACCCAGGTGCCCCTGTTTCCTCTATTATTAACATCTTGTACTAGTGGGGTACATTTGTTACAATTGATGAGCCAATAGTGATACATTATTAACTAAAATCCATAGTTCAGCCTTCCTGTTTTACATTCCCGGGGTTCTGACACATGTATAATGACATGTATCCACCACTACAGCCTCTTATACAATAGTTTCACTGCTCTAAAAATCCCCTGTGCTCCACCTACTCATTCCTCCCACCCCACTAACACCTGGCAACTGCTAATTTTTTTACTCTTCATAGGTTTGCATTTTACTAAATATCATATGATTGTAATCAGACAGTATTTAGCTTTTTCGGACTGACTTCTGTCACTTAGTAATATATTTAAGATTCTACAATGTGTTTTTTGTGACTTGGTGGCTCATTTCATTTTATTGCTGAATAATATCCCATTGTTCGAATGTACCATCGTTTATTTATCCATTCATCTCCTGAAAGACACCTTAGGGGCTTCCAAGTCTTGGCAATTATGAATGAAGTTGCTATAAATATTTGTGTGCTGGTTTTTGAGTGGACATAAATTTTCAAGTCATTTAAGGGCAGTTAAGTTTTTAATTCAAAGAGCACAGTTGCTGCATCATCATGGTTAAGAGTATGCTTAATTTTGTATAAAACTGCCAAACTGTCTTCCAAAGTGGCTGTAACAGTTTGCATTCCTACCAGCAATAAATGAGACCTCCAGTTGCTCCACATCCTCACCAGCATTGGATGTTGTCAGTGTTTTGGATGTTAGGCATTGTAATAGGGGTGTAGTAGTACCTCATTCCTTTAATTGCAATTCCTTAATGACATATGATGTTGAGCATCTTTTCACACGCTTACTTTCCATCTGTATATCTTATTTGGTAAGGTGTCTCTTCAGATTTTTGCCCATTTTTTTAATTGGGTTCTTTTCTTACTGTTGAGTTTTAAGAATTTCTTGTATATTTTGGATACCAGTTCTTTATCAAATATGTGTTTTGCAAAGATTTTCTTAAAATCTGGCTTGTCTTCTTATTTTCTAAACAGTGTCTTTCACAGAGCAGAAGTTTTTAATTTCAGTGAAGACCAACTTACCATTTTTTCTTTCATGGGTCATGTTTTTTAGTGCACAATTTTGCACAACTCAGTGATTTTTAGGAATCTGTAGAGTATGTAAGAGCCACTGACCACATTTCCTTTTCAACCATTCATTTATTTGACCCGATAATTCCATTTTGAATAAAGTCCCCAAAACAATTGGTGCAGAGGTACTGAGCAGCACAACTTATGGTGAAAAATTGGAAACCTAATGCCAAACAGATGAGAATGAATAAGTAATAATAGAGAATATTAACAATGTAAAATACTAGGGGTGCCTGGGTGGCTCAGTTGGTTAAGCATCTGCCTCTTGATTTCAGCTCAGGTTATGATCTCGGGGTTGTGGGATCCAGCCCCATGTCCGGCTCCAAGCTGGGCATGGAGTGTGCTTAAGATTCTTTCTCACCCTCTCCCTTTGCCCCCCCCATGCTCTCTCACTTGCACCCTCTCTCTCTCAAAATTAATTAATTAATTAGAATACCAATATGCTGTTAAAGATTATTAGCATGTCAACATTCTTTGCATATAAATATAAGTTCATGGAAATGTTAAGTGAAGAAAGTAGCACATAAAATATTATTCATACATTAATTTCAACTAAGGCAGAAATGTAAGAAAAGTTTAATTTTTGTTCATGCAAAACTAAATACAAACATTTCAGGTAGACATCAGCTAAGGGACCCACCCAGGCTCCTTCCATCTGTGGCTCTACCGTCTCCTGGGCTGTGGAGCCCTCAGCCATTCCTTCCTCTGCATTTGGCTGGGAGATGGAGGAAGAGTTTGAGGGATCACACAGGAGGCTTTTATGGATCTGGTTTAGAAGACTGAGCTAACTTGCACACATGTGGCTACACCTACCTTGAAGGCAGGCTGGGAGAAGTGGTTTAGCTGTGTACCCGTAGAGATAGAAGAATGCTTTTGTGCCTACATAACACTGCACTTGACAAAATTGACTGCTGGTTTTCTTAGATTCTTTTCTCTTTTCAATTCTGCTTAACTCTGTAGTAATATAAACATATCCCTTGGGGTGCCTGGGTGGCTCAGTCGTTAGTGTCTGCCTTCAGCTCAGGTCATGATCCCAGGGTCCTGGGATCGAGCCCTGCATCAGGCTCCCTGCTCCGCAGGAAGCCTGCTTCTCCCTCTCCCACTCCCCCTGCTTGTGTTCCCTCTCTCACTATCTCTCTGTCAAATAAATAAATAAAATCCTAAAAAAGAAAAAGAAGTATCCGTTATTATCTTAATCTATTTAGTTCCTGAGTCCAGTTTATGAGAGTTTAGATACCACTTATACCACTTATCCAAGTCTATTTGGTTCCTGTGTTCAGACAGGAAGAGTTTTGATAGCTAAGATGTATTCATTCTTTCTTTAAAAAAAAGAAAATTGAAATTTGCAGCCTCTCTGAATTCATCCCTAGCCTTCATTTCAGACAATACCTCCTAAATCAACTCAGAGTATTTGTCCTATTTAAAAATTTTGTCCTATTTAAAAATTTTGAAGCAGATTGCATGTCTTGCCAAGGAAACAATGTGTAAAAATTTTTTCTGTGGTTCTTTATTCCTAACCTACATTATTTTGTTTTATAAGATAAACGAAAATTTCTAAGATTTTCTTCTCTGCATCTAAAAAACTGGCGCTTGGTTATGCACTGATAACATTCATCAGGGTCAATTCTTGTAGAAATGTTTCATGTTAACATAGGTTTGTAATATGATAAAAAGACCTGTAAACATGCTATATTTGGGGAGTAGAACATCTTTGTATAATAATCCATTTCTAAAATATTTTTCTATTTCTATGACCACCTTTAATATTATTCTCCAGTTACCTTTTAATTTTAACAAGAGTTTTGCAAAATGTCTTTTATACAGTAAGTTGATTATTAGTATCTTAAAAAATTATTTTATGTACTTCCTGAATTTTGCAGATTTTTACTATTAACTTGCCAGTTTATGTAAAATGTTCTATACAGGCTCTTAACATATATTTATATTTTATCTATGTTTACCTTAAATGGTATTTTCATGTGCAGTGTATTTAATTCTGTAATTATGAGTGTCTTCCTTTATTTTTCCTACTAAAGTTTTTTAATATTCTGTTAATATATATTTTATGTTCCAAGATAAATCACTATCTATTTATGCAAGGCTTTTGTTGCTATGTCATTACATTTTTTTAAATTTTATCTTCTAACTACGTGTCATTAATGTAAATGTGCAATTGATTTTTTGACGATTATATTAAAATCTTTCTATTCTGTGAACTAATTTTTTGTTTGCTATTCTTGTATAATTATACAATTAGCAGACGTTGACTTTCTAACTAGATATCCAGAGACCTTATTTGAGGTTTTCCTTTAACTATCTTCTTTTTATTTTATTTATTTTATTTTTTATTAATTTTATTTTATTATGTTAGTCACAATACATTACATCATTAGTTTTTGGTGTAGTGTTTCATGATTCATTTCCTTTAACTATCTTCTTATGCAATATTTAAAAATTTTCTTTTCTTTTTTAAAAAGAAAAATCTTTTAAGATTTTATTTATTTATTTAGAGAGTGAGTGGGGAGAAGGGCAGAGGGGGACAGAGAGAGAGAGAATCTCAAGCAGGCTCCACACTTAGCCCAGGGCCCACTGTGGGGCTCAATCCCACGACCCTGAGATCATGACCTGAGCCAAAATCAAGAGGTGGATGCTTAGCTGACTGAGCCACCCAGGTACCCCTAAAGTTTTATTAAGATATACAAAGCTCAATCTGTATCCACTCTTAGTCTTCTAATTGAGTAAATCAATTAATTAAAACCAAATAAATCAATTAATTAAAACCAAAATATTTATAAAATCAACCAAATTAAAGAATCGTGGCAGATTGGAAATCACATCATCTGAAGTAATTGGATTTGGAATTCTATTTCTATAGACATTAAAGGAACAAATTAACAATCCATTGATATCCTAAGTGAGTATATTACGTGTAAGATAAAAAATTTTACAAATGCACTTTTTGTATAGTATTAAGTGTAACATAATACATTTTTTAAATGCACTTTTTGTGTAAAATTAAAATTCTACTACAATGGCAAAGAATATTTCTGAAATGAAATCTGAGAGGAGAATTGCAGTCAGTTAGATCAGGAACTGTTTTGAGTGTTGTGATATCACCACCTACTGGAGAATTAGAATTGGAAGATTTTCATTTTGGAAATCCTCATTAAATGGCGATATTTACTGAATTTAGACCTTCCTAGATTCATAACATTTGTTAAGATGTTGAGGTCTTAACCCCTTACTTTACACACATGTGAAAATAGACACAGAAGGGCTAACCATTCAATGATCTGTCGAAAATCACTACTAATTATGTATAAGAGGATCATATAAGATGAATTATATATAAGACTCTACTCCATTTCTACTAGTCCTCAGTCCCATGGTCTGTGTTCTATAACTTGCCTTGTAGGGCAACAGTCGCCATGTTCATTGTCAGTGTCCATTATAATAAAGGCTAAAAACACTCTTGAAGTAAAAGCAAAGTTGTTTTCCTACCAAAGTTGTTTATTATAATTTCCCATTTTTCTTCTACTGCCTCAGAATAATTAAGAGCTAAATTTTTACTAAGTTCTTAGGTTTTCTCCTACAGATGACTGCTGATCAAATTATTTAGGATGAGCATCCAGTATCTCATGATCCCCCTTTTATTTTCCCACCCATAATTAAAGAAAAAAAAGAAGATAGCACTTTCCAACTCTCTGACTACAAATTAAAAGACTGTTGGAAACTGTATGGGAAAACAGGCTCCCTCTCAAACTGGGAGAGAATAAGTTGGTGTTAAAGTTTGTTAGTAATTTCACAATATCTATCAAAAGTTTAAATCTCATCTCCTTTGACACTACAATTCTGCCTCTAAGAATTTATCCCACAGATATTTTTGCCCAAATATTCATCACAGTATTATTGCTCATAGCATAAACAAAACAAATCTGGAAACAACCTAAATGTTCTAAGAGGATACTGATAAATTACAGAACATTGACACAGCCATACTATATGGAGTACTGTTCAACCACTTTTTTTTTAAAGGCATGGTTCTGTGCATACTTATAAGAAAAGAAGACTAAACTTTATACTTAAAGAGAAAGAGTCAGTTTTTGCATCATATGTGTATTATCATTCCACCTGTGTAATAATACAGAATTGTAGGGGTGCCTGGGTGGCTCAGTCAGTTAAGTGTCTGACTCTTGATTTCGGCTCAGGTCATGATCTCAGGGTCCTGAGATGGAACCCCACATTGGGCTCTGCACTCATCAGGGAGTCTGTTTTCCCTTTCCCTTCCCCTCTGCCCCTCCCTCCACTCGTGCACTTTCTCTCTTTCTCTCTCTCTCTCTCGAATAAATAAATAAAATCTTTATTTTCAAGATAGAAAATCCATCAGACTCAGCACTTCCCCAGCACTCCACAGCCTGCACCAGTCCAGCTCCCCTGCATACAAACCGTTCAAGGAAACCACCTGTGAGGCGAACACTTGGAAAACAACGCAGGAAAATAAGATCTTCATCTCATTCCTGCTACAGTGTGGCAAAATGTCATCAAGTAAAGGATGAAGAAAACTATCAGCCTTCTTCCGAGAAAGCAGTATCTCCAACCAAAGAAAACTGCTGGAATATCCAGAAAATTTTAAACACACAAACAGTGAATTTGATGAAAGGACATATCTGAAAAACACCTTCAAGAATATCCACGCATGTGTATCTTAGTCACTTGATACTAGGACATGCAGCGGCCCCCAAAAGGATTTTGCAAAAGAGAATCTTCTCAAACAAGGATTAAATGAAGAAAAAGCGAAATTGGCGAAGCCTGTTCAAACTCATTCAGGAAAAAGACCTTCTTCAGAGGTTAAAACTAGTCAAATTGTATGGCTCAGACCGTGACCAGGTTACAGCTGTTAATAAGGAACTGGAGAAGCTTTAGGAAGCTGCTGCTTTATTATGTGCAGTCAACTGTGTCTGAGGAGAACAAGAATGCAGCTTCCCTCAGCTGATGGGACACTGTGGGTTAGACAGTAAGATGCCACATTATATAACCAATGAAGAAGAAATATAGGTGTTTCATTCATATGGTTTTTCTCCAAATGTCTTTGGGCATGACAACTTAAAAGATACTTATACATTTGAAAAAGAAGATATAAACCATTAGGACTTAGAGAAAGGTATCCTGGTGAACATCATTTATGTAAATACAAACTAGGCTCTAAAATGTAAATTTAGTATGTGGCGTAAATTTGCCAAAGAAAATTAATTATCAAAATTATTTTTTTAAATTTTTATTTAAAAACTAAATTCTAGAAGCCAATTTTAATATATCGTTTGCTCATGGCAAAAAGTTTTATGTTATGATTTATGTTGACTGTTAAAAAAAAAAATAGTCCAATCTGGTAAGTGTCTACACCTAAACTGGTCTAAAAATGCCTGCCTCTCCTAAGTTTGTGATGTTTGTTTCCATCCATTTACCACATATTTCTGTCTAGATGGTCTAGCAGGTAATGAAATTCCTGTGTCCAAAATTTTACAATCATTATAATAATATTATGGGGACAAAAGTTGGGGGTCACTGCACAAGCCAAAAGCCTTTGCCTCCTCCAGCCCCCAAGCTGCTCCACGTGTCCTGCATCCCGTGTGTTGGGCATCTGGAATGCCGGCTCCAGCCAAGCTCCCGCACCCTGCCCACCAGAGATTTCATGGTCAGCCTACAGAAGCAGACAGACAGACAGCAGAACCCCTGCCACGCCGCCCCTCCTGCTCCTTCATCAAGCTGGCCTGGTGCTGCTTTGCTGGGCCTGTGTCAGGCCCCACCCTGGTAATGCACACTTGGAAAAGGGACCATCTGAGAGCCCCAGGTGCCCCTCGGACTGAGGGAGCAGTAGCCTGGGAAGACATCTGTGACCCTTCTGTCACAGAAGTTATCTCAGGGATGTATGCTTGGGATGTCCTCTATGGGAAAGGGAAGTTCTCCTGTTTGCTTTATACCCTTCCATGCTCATTGAATAATTTTAACCATCACTATGCATTTTATAGATTTTTAAAACTAGTTGATACATAATGAAAAAAGTAGATGGATCAAATAGGAGAACATTTTCCTCACCCTTCCCTCTGGGCTCTCATACCCCTCAGTCCCTGGCCTCCCTTCCCTGGGTTTCTTAACGCTGGCCCTTGCACCCTCACCATTTCCTGCTCTCTGGCCTCCTCTCAGATCCTCTCAGGACCCTGGCTGTCCTACAGGGAAGCCAGGAGACTTCCGGTCAAACTTGTCTCTTCCACATAACCAGCTGGGCAAACGTGGCCACGTATTTCACCCACTCTGAGCATGTTTGCTAGTGGGTACCGGTGTTGGTGGGGATGATAATGTCTACCTCACAAGGTTGTGAGAATTTGATAGCATGATAAACATAAAGGTCCTGACATGAAGCAGGGAAGTTACTAGCCAGTCAGAGGGACAAGCAGTGACAGATGTCAGAAAGCCAGAAGGTGCTCCCATGTCAGCACTGTTTCTCTGTGGAGGTCTGCTTTTTTCTTTTATTTCTCTCTGCACCACCATTCCTCATGACTCTCCTTAGCCCCCTGGCAGAAAATGGCTGCCCCATGCTTTGCACGTTTTAATTCCAGCCCCTGGGGCAGTCTAACCTACAAATCTGAAATCGACTCCATATCCCAGGAAAGAGAACCAGGTGGGCCAAACTTAGGTGACCACTGTCAATCCAGTGACCTGTGTTCCAGGGTCAGAGTCAGTACCTAGCCTTCCTTGAATGACACTCAAGTGATTCTAGTCTATCTGCGAGTAAAGCTGGTCTCCTTCTAAGACAAACAAACTGAAGCACATTTGGCTAAGGATCCAAAGTGTCTTGGACGTAGGATGTGGGCAGATATGTATCCTCCAGGTCTTCAGTGTTTTGATGGATGGGGCTCAGGGTCCATCAGTCTAATATCCATGAGGTATTCATGCAGGCTTAGAACAGAGCTAGATAAAAGGCTCAAAAGGAATATAATAGTTATAGTATTAAAATATTTACACAGTATCACTGCTTTAGCAGCACTTAAAAATGCATAAAGTTTCAGAAATATAATTATATATAAACATTCTATAAAACATTTTTATTTATAAGACCCACAGAAAATATCCTTTTGGAAAGTAAAAGAACCTCCTGAAACAAAAATAGTTATTTCCTTATTTATCTCTTTAGTTTATAAGGTACTCGGGTATCCTTAAGGTGAAGAACTCTCAGAATTTGTTCTCTGACATGAATTTTTGTTTCTTTCTAAATTTTCATTGAGATGTAATTGACAAAAAAATTGTGATATACTTAAAGTGTACCTGATATATATAGTGAAAGAATCCCCACAATTAAGTTAACACACCCATCACCTCCCATATTTACCATTTTAGGGGGGCAGTGGATACTTAAGATCTACTCTTCTAGAAATTTCAGTTGTACGATGTCATATTATCAACTAGAGTCACCATGCGATGCATTAGAGCCTCAGACCTTATTCATCATGCAACTCGGTTTGTACCCTTTTATAGCCTCTATCCATTTCCCCTATCCCAGCACCTGGCAACTACCATCTACTCTCTGTTTCTAAGAGTCTGGCTTTTTTTTTTTTTTTTTTTAAGATTCCATATATAAATGATACCATGCAGTATTTGCCTTTCTCTGGATTATTTCACTTAGCATAATGGCATGAAATAATTATTAACCCCTGAGTTCCCTAGTGATGAAGAATGAAGAATGACCTATGGGGTTCTATGAAATACATACTCAGATCAGGCTCACTTCTCTAGGCTGGGAGGATCACTAGTGTCATTGTAGGAATTTAAAGTGAAATTTTATTTATTGCATTCTTGTTATTCACATTTACTGCCCTAATTCTGGTCTTTATTGCTGATAGTGGTGATTTGGCATGTTTGTCTTGGGGCCAAGGAAGAGAGGTGAAGGGCAGAAGCTGGGAAGAGCCTGGAGCAATGGGAAAGAAAACCATTGGATAGGTGTTAATCTTTAGAGAGAGTGCTTTCCACAAAAAGATGAAGGTTTAAGGGATAGCTTGGCTAAAGTTTGCAATAAAATCAATTAATAAAACTTGGTTACCCTAGATGCTTTAAATAGTTTTTTTAATTTTTTGGAGTATAACTGACATACTATTTTCAAGTGTACAACGTAGTGATTCAACTTCTCTGCTTTATGCTATGCTCACAAGTGTAGCTACCGTCTGTCACCATACAACACTATTACAATATCATTGACTATATTCTCTATGCTGTGTCTTTTATTCCCATGATTTATTCATTCCATATATGGAAGCCTGTGTCTCCCTCTCTCCTTCACCCATTTTGCCCTCCCCCCCACCCAGACCCCCTCTGACAGCCACCAGTTTGTTCTTTGTATTTATGGGTCTTCTTCTGCTTTTTGTTTGCTTGTTTATTCATTTGGTTTGTTTTTTAGGTTCCACATATGCATGAAATCAGATGCTATTTGTCTTTCTCTGTCTGACTTGAATCATTTAGGATAATACCATCTAGGTCCATCCATGTTGTTGCAGATGTCAAAATCTCATGCTTTCTAAAGAAAAAAGGGATCTCATCCTTTCTTATGGCTGAGTAATATTCATACACATATATAATTCATATGTATATAAATATTATCCCCATATCTTGGCTCTTATGAATAACACTGTAGTAACATAGGAGTATATCAATCTTTTTGAATTAGTGTTTTCATTTTCTTTGGGTAAATACCCAGCAGTGGAATTATTGGATCATATGGTATTTCTATATTTCATTTTTTGAGGAACCTCCTAAATAATTTTTTTAACTTTTTTCCCCAGCTTATTTTGCAGTGAGTAGAAACAACCACTGCAAATTTCACATCACCAATTCAACTCTCTCCCCCCCAAATTCAGCTTTACATTTCTACAGAATAACAATCACAGTAATATATTTAATCCTCTACATTTTATATAACACTGTATCCCTGAGAATTTTACCTTCTCTGTTCAGTCCAGATTGGGAGGAATCCGAAGCTGCAGTTGGATTCTCAAGTTCCAGGCAAGCCTGTGTGCTGGTCCTCCCTCTAGTGGACATTTTTTACACTGCAATGCTTTTTTGTTTGTTTCTGTTTTTGGTTTTTTTTTTAAGCAGGAGCACTTCTTCATAGGCCAAGAAACATCTCATAAAGCCAAGAATAATCAGAAGATAATCTCAAAAGATCCCTGCATGATCAAAAATGCATGAATCTAAGAAGATGAAGCTGATTGTATTCGCCAGAATTTGCAGAGCACTTGTTAAAAAGAAATAGCTCCTTAAGAGCTCGGCGTGGCAGATAAAACCCCAAGAGATGGCTCATTAATAATTATTTTTCAACTGTTTGTTCTGACTGATAAAGGATGGGGAGTTTGCATTTGAGAACTGGAAAGAAAGAAATTCTATCCTCCCCCTGAGGATGGTGTAGCATGGTAAAAAGGGACCACAGAAAATACATGTTAAGTCAAGTGTTCATTTGGAGCAACCTGAGATGCTGAACCCTTCCCTGGAGAGCGGATTTGTAGGTCCTATTGTGGAAAATGGTGATGATGCTGAATTCTATGTGCTGGGTGATCTGGGGTTCCGGAGGTGATGGGCTGAGACACAGACCAGAGTCTGAAGGAACAGCTGAATGGAGGAGCCCAACGTTACCACCATGGTCCTTTGCTGGAGAGCTGCGTAAATCCATAATGCTCAGATGCCTCTGGGTCAATATTACTGTAGTGGTTGAAAGAATCAAAAGCAATGCTGTGAGTCAGTGTTTCCCAGGACAGGAAATGACGACATATGTGTCGCTTGCTGACAGAAGTGACCGTCCAGGGCCTGTTCAGGGTGACCTCAGACCTTGTGTTGCTTTCCAAGACCCAGGGGCGCCAGTATCTCAGCACAACTCTAGCCTACTGAAGGTACCCCTGCAGTAGACAGTCTGCACACGGGGTGCTGGAATGTCAGGGGCTTGGTCAATGGGACTAACAATAGACCCCTAGACAAGGCCATGGTCTGAGGCCTCTCCTGGTCTTACACAACTCTAACACTGATCTCTCTGGGTCATCATGTTCTGTGTCATCTTGTCATATTAGAATGGCCTCCTTTATTGAATGCTGCCTGCCTGGCTTCAACCAGGCATCTAAATCCTGTGTGCATTTACTTATAGCTCTATTTTTAGTCACAGGTGGATAGAAATATGCTGCTACCATTTTGGTGGCTGCCCCTCTTCCTTTATTTGTATGTTTGCTCTATATGGTCATTTTTCTCTGTCTAGACACTTCACGAACGGACAAAGGTGGTAACACATTACACAACTGAGGACAGGGAAGAAAGCAAAAAGGGGAGAAAATGCCTCTGGACAGACAAAATAGATATTGCAAAGTTCATGTGTAAGACTGATGTAATGTTTGCACAATTCTGAAACCAGAGAACAGTTCTCGCATCTCTTACTGCCGTGATGAAGGGGAAATCTCAGGGCTTTTACAGCTTTCTGGGAAACTTGCAGTGATGATTACCCCAATTTACTAAGCATCTTTTTCTTAGTTACATTTCCTAGTTGACTATTGTTGGGGAAGGTCATCCAAAAAACATGACCACTGGAAGACATTTGCAAATGATACATCTGATAAAGGATTAATATCCAAAATATATAAAGAACTTATACAACTCAACACACACAAAAAAAACAAATAATCCAATTTAAAAATGGGCAGAAGACATGAACAGACATTTCTCCAAAGAAGACATCCAGATGGCCAGCAGACACATGAAAAGATGCTCAATATCACTCATCATGAGGGAAATTCTGATGAAAACTACAATGAGCTATCACCTCATGCCTATCAGAATGGCTAAAACCAAAAACACAAGAAACAACAAATGCTGACCAGGATTGTGGAGAAAAAAGAACATACTTGCTCTGTTGGTGGGAATGCAAACTGGTGCAGCCCCTCTGGAAAACAGTATGGAGGCTCATCAAAAAATTAAAAATAGAACTACCCTGTGATTCAGCAATCACACTAATGGGTATTTACCCAAAGAATACAAAAACATTAATTCAAAGGGATATATGCACTCCTATGTTTATTGCAGCATCATTCACAATAGCCAAATTATGGAAGCAACCTGTGTCCATCGACAGGTGAATAGATAAAGGAGATGTGCTATATATATACAATGGAATATTATTTGGCCATAAAAAGAATGAAATCTTGCCATTTGCAAGAACGTGGATAGAGCTAGAGAGTATAAGGTTAAGTGAAACAAGTCAGAGAAAGACAAATACCATATGATTTCATTCATATGTGGAATTTAAGTACCAAAACAAATGAACAAAGGAGAAAAAAGGGAGAGGGAGACAAACCAAAAAAACAGACTCTGAACTATACTATAGAGAACAAACTGCTGGTTGCCAGAGGGGGTGGGGGATGGGTGAAGTAGGTAAGGGGGGTTAAGAGTATACTTATACTAATGTGGGCTCTAATGTGCATTTGAAAATCACTGGCTCAGAGGTGATGTTCAATCTCTTCGCTAAGGCAGGATCTTTCAGAATCTGTCCTAAGCCTACATCTCCTATCTAGATCTATACCCCACAACCCCATTACTATCTTTTGTCATTTCTTCTAAGCTTCAACCATGTAGTACTTTATCAACAAGGACATGGTATCTCAAACCAACGCCATTCCTTTTGGTCCCTTTTGGTCCAAAGTCTATTGGAAACACTTATCCTTTAAGATTCAGCCAAAACGTCATTGGCTCTATGGGACTTAAGAAGAGCCAGGGATTTCTAGGGCAGAACGTTGTATTAAAAAGAATACTGGGACAACACATGCCAGGTTTGGTATCTGGTACTGCCATTCACAACAGGTGAATGTAGCTGTTACTTATCTGGTTTCCTTGGGTATAACACGGTAATAATAATGCTTAACTAACAGGGAGATAGAGGAGATCACACATGGAATGCACCTACGATGGTGCACATAGCAGGCACCAACAGAATACTCTCCTTCACACCCCACATCCCACTCATAACATTCAATGCAAAGCTCTCTTGCAAATTGCATTTTATTATCTGTTTATATCTCTCTTTCCCCCACTAGATTGTGAGTTTTATAATGACCAGGACTACTGCTTTCTACCTTTGCATCCCCGGGGCATAAAAGTGCCTGGAATAAGACAGTAGTTTAACAAATCTCAGATGAATGGAGAGGGTTTAGTAGCCTCCAGTTCTGAGTGCAAAGAGCTTTAACGGTGTTTTTCATCCTCAACACCAATTCACGCATTGGGCGCGACGTACCACCCAGTCTTTGGTAGGGAAGATGAGAGAATTTGACCAAGACGAGTAAAGTAAGGTTGCCGTTTTTATTAGACAATGCATCAGGAGGATGTTTTCACTGTTGAGTTAAAAGAACCTGAAAGTCTATGCTGCCCTCTAGAGTGGCCTACAGTGCCTTCAGGCGTGCTGCAGAGAGAACATAAGGCTTACGTAGACGCGTCCCTGCGGAGAAATCCTTTGTACCAGTTTCCTTTAAGTAAAAGAAGAATACAGAACTGGAAGGCTGGCGCCGGAAGACTGAGCCGCGCGCCGGGTGCTGGGGGGAAGTGGGAGCGCGTAGGCACCGCCCCTCCCGCGGTTGCCTGGTAACCGGCCCCGGAGGGCGCGGAAGGCGCCTCGGCGCAGGCGCTGGCGGGCCGGTGAAAGATGGCGGAAGGTGGCGGCGCCGAGCCGGGGGAGCAGGAGAGGTCCTCTGGGCCGCGGCCCCCGAGCGCGCGGGATCTGCAGGTGCGGCGAGCGGCCGAGGGCGGGGCGCGGCGGCGGGTGACGGCGCGGAGGGGTGCGTGTCGGAGTCCGCCCCTGGCCTCGGCTGAGCCCTTGCCCAGACCCCACCTGGGGACTGAATTGTGACTCCGGGGTCGCAGGTCTCCTCAGGGCGGTGCATCGAACAGTGGTTTTCGTGGAAACAAGTGCCCGAGCCCAACTCCCTGTTGCCCGGGCCTCGTTCCCCCTCCACCCGATTTGCAATTTAAGAAGCAGCTGTTTCGAATGGCATTGTGTGGGGTCAGTTGAGTGGTTCACTGGTTGGTGCTTCCTTCAGAGGACTTATTGTAGAAGAAAGCTTTACTGTGCCCGTGGGAAATCAGGATCACTTTATGAGTAGTAACATGTGTGCTGGTTTGATCTTTCTTGTCTTGGATGCTGTTTCTGTCTGGATTACTTTTATATAAAAATGCTTCCTTTTTATCAGCTAGCTTTTCCCTTTTAAAAGTGAGCTAAAGTATTCCATCCTACGGCTGCACCGCCCAGTTGTCAAAGCTACCGTCTATGAAACATTGCACAGAAGAAACAGCGAAATAAAACTTCATGGTGACATTAGTGAGCTAAATACCAATGCACCAGATCTCGCTTTTTCAGATGCTTAATACTGCTTTGCTCATTTAGGCGGTTTTTTTTTTCCTGTCTCCTAAGACCAATGATAAAATCAACAAGTAAACAGTCATAAGGAGTTGTGTTATTAAAAGTAAATGACACCAAATCTACATGCCTCGGTAGAAGAGTTCTGTTACAGTTACTTCTACTTCGAACAAGCATTGACCACCTGCTGTGCAACATACTGCTAAACTCCACCAATGCAGAGATGAATAGGACATCAAATCTATAGTTAGTGCTGGACACTGTTGAAGGAGATAGAAGTGTAAAAAGCATGTCCATCTATTTTTTGCAGAAATAATATATGAATATATTGGCCATGACATTTTAAGGTGGAGTACGATTGAATGCCAAATTAAGCAGTACATAAAATGAAGAATTCGGAGAATGGAGAACTCAGTGTCAGGTTAGAAGATGAACCGAATGTGGAATAATTCCAGTGCTCTTAAGTCAATTCAAGTAGTAGTAAAGTCAATTAAGTAGTAAACAGGATCAAGGAATAGGATCTGCCTCATCTTTTCTATGGTAGACTACCATCACTAAGAGGCACTAAGAGGCAACATGGGACATTGAGAAAAAATAGAGTTTCTGGTTAGATCAATTTCTGTTTGCATCTTGGACCTGTCACTTAGTAGGCCTGTGAATGTAAGAGAAATGTCTTAACCTTTCTGATCCTCCGTGTTTTTATTTGTAAACTAGGGGTGATGTTGGTGGTGTCAAGGATGAAATGTCCATAAAGTGCCCATGCCACTCCCATATTATCCTGGCTCTGTACTTGCTTGGTAAATATTTGGTTCCTTTTTCTTTAAAGGAGGAAAATGCTGTAACTTTAACTGGTTAGTCCATTCTAATGCCATTAAAGTTAAAACTATATAACTTAATGTCCTTTCTCTAATTTCATTCTATTCTTTTCATGTGAAAAATGAGAGCAGCTTGGCTAATGATTGCCTAATACTTGGCAAATTTACAGACTTAATCCAGCAGATTAATATATGATTAATGATTGGTGATATTTTGGTAGATGTCACTAATTGAAAGAATGCCTTCCTCTTCACCATCAATTAGAGGATAGGGATTTGTTTTTAAGACTTTTTCTTTTTTTTTTTTAATCTATTTGACAGCTAAAGAGAGCAGAAGCAGGTTGAGTGGGAGAGGGAAAAGCAAGCTCCTCGCTGAGCAGGGAGCCTGATGTGGGGCTCCGTCCCAAGACCCTGGGATCATGACTTGAGCCGAAGGCAGATGCTTAACTGACTGAGCCACCCAGGCGCCCCGGGGATTTTTTTTTTTTTTAATCTACTTTCTGGTAGTTAGGTTGGTAGGTAGATAACTGTTTTTTTATAAATGTGATTTGGATATCAAATACACTAAGTATTGATAATGTTTCCTTTAGAATTTAATAAATCTGAAGAACTTGCTAAGAAACCTAAAAACAACCAAAGTGATGATGTACAAAGAAATAGAGTATGTTTAAAAGAAGTAGAGTGGGTTTAAAAGAAGTGAATAATGTTCTTCTCCCCAACTAGTTTTTTGAATAGTGATTACTATTTGATTATCTTGTTATTGTTTAATCAAGCCGTGCTTATCTTAAGTGTAATTTTCAGTAAATACTTCCTACTTTCTGGACAGCTTGCTTTAAGAGTCAGTCATTCACAGTGTTATAGAGGAAAAGGGAGATATTACTAATTGGAACAAGCAAAAGATACCCTAAGTATGCATATCTTAGCTGCCAGGCAGTGTAGGGTTTGTTGGCATCTAAATCAGGAAAGTTCCTCATTTAGCACAGGAGGAAACATGGATGATTGTCTCCCAGAAAGCCTCCCAGCACTGTGAGCCTCTGACATAAACCGCAGAAATCTCCTGTGGATCTCAAACCAAGAGCAGATCTTAGCTCCCTTCATTCCCCCCAAACTGGGAAACGTTCAATGGAAAGGTTTAGGATGGGATTGTTAGTGACAGCCCTCGCCCTCAAAACCTCAGTGTTTATTAGTATTTCTGAACATTTTCTGAGACCTTTATCTCTCCTGGTTCCCCTCAGTCTACTAACATGGGTTTAATAGTTGGTTAACATATTTAAGTGTATGCTTCTGTCCCAGTTTTCCTCCAGAATAATATCAAAGGAAGAAGATTTCTGTTCTTAATTCTGTATTTCCATATAGATTGGAGTTGGAGGATAATTAGAGATAACTTCAGTATTTATTAGGGTTAGAATTGGGTGGGGTAAACAGGGGAGTTCTAGAAGTGAGAAAAGAGCAAGAATGTCTGATACTGTGTTACAGTTGCCACAAGTATCCTACTGCTGTTGGATATCAGTATTCCATAGTATTGGTTCTCAATTTTAACATGCATCAGAATCCTCTGGAAGGCTTGATACAGCACAGATTGCAGGGCCCCACCCCAGAGTTTTTCATTCATTAGGTCTAGGGTGGGGCTGGAGCATCTGTATTTTCAAAGGTTCCCAGGTGATGCTGATATTGCTGTTCTATATTTTAAAAAATCACTATGTTACCTTCTGGCAATTGTCGCTCTAAGACTGAGAATTGCAGTAATTTTAATCTTTTGCTTCATACCTGATTTTCTCGTTCTTAATTACTTTGCTCTCAGGTTTCTTTTCATGTTCTTCACATTTCGAAATCTAAAGCAAAGATTATCAGTGCTTACATACTTTATTCCTTCTGTGTAATTGAAATAGCTTCATAATCTAATTGTGTAGCCTGTGGAACACTCCGTCCTGTTAATTCACAATGATTCATTACTTCACAATGCACATATTCTTATCTCTTTATTTGATATTTAGTTGTTCTATTTGTTTTGACCAGTACTTTATTTTGATCAGTTTAAATAATCATTTCCTCTTCTAGTGTGGTGTCATTTGCTATGTCAACTACCATAAATTAAATTTCTTTATAATATTTACTAATGAACTGATACCATTTGATGCTGCAGGGAGATAATGAATCCCAGCAATAATTCCCTCTAAATATCATTCATTTTCCTTTTAGTAATGCACCATTAATAACTAAGACCTTTTCAGCTAGGTGGACTCCCTGCATTAATACAATTTACCCCATATTCCTATCTTGTTAATATATATTAATATCTTATTAATATATATAGTCCACAGAATCAAAACACATATTTGCTTTATTCGTTTATTTTATAGAAGAAAATTAGTTGATTGACAGGGTTTGTTCAAATCTTCTTGAACAAAAAACAAGATAAAAAACTATATAGAAAATGTAATCTGAGTTTTAAAATATATAACTTGGGGCACGTAGATGGCTCAGTTGGTTAAGCCTCTGCCTTCAGCTCAGGTCATGATCCTGGAGTCCTGGGATCAAGCCCCACGTTGATCCAGCTCCCTTCTCAGCTGAGAGTCTGCTTCTCCCTCTGCCTCTCCCTCTGCTCGTGCTTTCTCTCTCTCTCTCTCACTCTCTCTCTCTCAAATAAATTTTTAAAAATCTACAACTTTATATTTATTATCTACATAATTCAACATGAATTTGTTTCGTGTCCATGAAGTACTATATTAGAAACCATCTAGGAAACCTAAATTATAGTAGGAAGGATAAAATCGTGAGAAAGGTACACAAGTGATGACAATATAATGTTTATAAATGTTAATAATAGAATAGCATATACAATGAGGAGTTAGGAAAGAAATATCATTTAGTTAAGAAAACTAGAAAAGGCTTTGTGAAGGATGGCTGAAGTGGGCCTTTGCAATATAGGTAACATTTCCATTGATGGGATTAGAAATCACATAAAAGTAATTCATAGAGCTGAAATAATCAGCTCAGGAGGAACTTCCATAAAGGAATACTGTTTTGAACAGATTTCAGGGAGGTAAAATTTCTGAAAACTTTGGACCCAAGTAGTCAGGCAGAGTGTCTGTCTCCGTCTCTCTCATTTGTTTTGTTTTCATCGTGGAGGGGCTAGGGTGGGAGGAGACTATAATGTGTAGATAACACTGAATAAGGAAATCTTGGGGAAAATGAAACACTGATAATAGTCATTGTTAAACATTTTTTAATATCTTCTAGTAATGGAGCACTTGCCTTGTGCTTCACATGCATGCTGTGATCCTTAAAATGACCCTCTAAGGTAATTTTTTAAAACAGACATTTAAAGATGAGGGAACCATGGCACAGAGAAGTTAAATAAAATGCCCAAGGTCACACCATAGGAACCCAAGTTAGTTTTAATTCAGTTCTTTTAGATACCAGAGCACTTTCATAATTAGGATTTCTAACAGAATTGCCATGTTAGAAATATGAAAGTTGATGTAGGTGTATGGGGATGGGGTAAGGAGTAAAAATTAGGGAGGAAAAAAATCCTTTTGTTTTTGTTTTTTGTGTGTGTATATTTTAAAAGTTGACTAATAGAGTCTTCAAAGAAGTAACTTTGCCCCAGTTCTTCTTTTCCTTCTGTTGAAAGAAGCCCTGGAGGTAGTTTTCATATCTCTTGTTTTTCTGGAAGGAGCACTTTATCTGGTTTTTTAGGGGGATTTGGTTTTTTTGTTATTTTTTTTTTCCAAAAGATTTTCGGGGATTATGATCATGCCAATTACGGGAGCATTAAGGGAAGTTTTTGAACTCTTGTCCAAAATGGAACAAAATAACAATGCTGAAATATTTGGATAACTTTTTAAAATTCCAATTTCAAAAACTGTTGTGTTTCATTTAAAAGTACCCAGCCATATATTTATAATGCATAATTTGGTAATATTACTTTCTAAAATTTATATAATCCATATATATAATACATTGTCTTATATTTTTAAAATTCATTTTCCTAAACTTGATGAAATTTACGTCAGGTAGACTTTTAAAGAGAATAATTTTGAAATTATTGTATGTGCTTGGGTTTTAAAAACTTGAACAGCTAAATGAAAAAATTTTATGAGATTTGATGAGAGCAGGCTGACATTAGTGTGAAACATCTTCAAGTATTTTTCTTTTTATTATAGGAAAATTGTAGGCTCAGCTTTGAAAATGATCTGTTACCAAATAGTTTTTGAAACAGTTGAATAGTTAATTGAAAATAAGTAAGCAGTTATGGTAACTTTAATGTATTCCAGTATATGTGGCATTTTGGTTAGTTTTATCAAGTGAGGGATACATTGGTTTTATTTTGGAAGGGGGTCATCTGAAACAGCAGCCTTTATTTTTCATTAGAAATTTGTACTACACAATCACGTGTTCTAGTCATAATTTCTACTTGTGTAGAATAGTTCAGTCCTATGTTATACTTTATAACAAACCTGTTGTTTTATAGTTGGCCTTGGCAGAATTATATGAAGATGAAGTGAAATGCAAATCTTCCAAATCTGATAGACCCAAAGCTACAGTCTTTAAAAGCCCACGAACACCACCTCAAAGGTAAGTTTTGTTTTGTTTTTGTCTTGTTTGAGTTTTAAACATTGTATTTCTTTTTAGTTCACTAATCCTAAATTATTTTAAATGGTCTTGGGAATTTTCTTTAAAACTGTAATATTATTATAAATTATAATATTATTATATATTATATATTAATATTATAAAATTAAACTATAATATATTATAATATTATAATATAATAATAAAATAAATATTATTTAGGTAGTATTCCTAAAATGGTAATAGTCAGAAAGCTAAAAGAAATGGAAAAATTGGGATGCCTGGATGGCTTAGTCAGTTAAGCATCTGACTTTGGCTCAGGGTCCTGGGATCGAGTCCCGCATTGGGCTCCTTGCTCAGCGGGGAGCCTGCTTCTCCGTCTGCCCTGCTGATCCCCCTGCTTGTGCTCTCTCTCTCTCACAAATAAATAAAATCTTTAAAAAAGAAAGAAACGGAAAAGTTATCTTAAATACCTAATACTTTGGTAGACATCATAAAGAAATATACACTGAATAGTATTTTTCTTAGACACAGTGGTTCTTTTTGAGTCATAGGATGCATTGAGGATCTGACAAAAGCTACAGCCCCTCTCCCTGCAAAACAGCATTTATACACAATTTTGTCAGTTGTTTTTAAGGACTTGTGTTTCTGAAAACCCACTCATGGAGCCCCTATGTGCCTTTTGCCTTCCATTTAAGAATCTAGAACCTGGGGCACCTGGGTGACTCAGTCGGTCCTGGGATCAAGCCCTGCATTCAGCTCCCTCCTTGGTGGGGAGCCTGCTTCTCCCTCTTCCTCTGCCTGCTGCTCTGCCTATTTGTGCACTCGCACTCTCTCTCTCTCTGTCAAATAAATAAAAAAAATCTTAAAAAAAGAATCTAGAACTCCAGGAACCTATGTTTGCACTGAATGATGACCCATCTAATAAGTGATCTCCTATATAGAATTTGCTGTTGTTAAAATCCCTGAACTAGAAAGGGAGCCAGCCATGAAGATTTAGGAGATGAGAGCCAGGTATACTTTATTACCATGGATTTTCTTGTTTGTAGGAATATTTTCATTAGTGTCTTTTTAATACTGCAAATCTCCTTACTGGGGAGAAACTTGGAATTTTTCTAATACATCTTCTTCACAGACGGTCTGTCATTTTACCAGAAGTTTAAAAAATTCACTGGAAATTATTCTTTCTTTTTTGTCTGTCACTTTCCACTTCCTTTTTTTCTGTAGCAGAGCTAAAAATGACATACCTTTTTGGACCTGAATGAGAAGAAAGAATATTAATTTTTTCCCAAACTTTTTATTTTATTTTCAAACCCATAGGTAATCAAAAGATTAGTACAATGAATATATGCTGAATATGTGTCACCTGTATTCACCAGTTGTTAGCATGTTACAGCATTACATTCATGCAAGTGCTCTTTTACGCAACTATTTGAAAGCAAATTGCAGTCATCATAACACTCCATCCCTAAATACTTCAGCATGCATCTCCTAAGAAGAAGCACATACCCTTTATAACCCTGATAACATATCACACCTTAGAAAATGAACAGTAATTTCATAAAATCATTTAATATATAGTCCATAGTCAGATATGTCTTCGAGCATTTTTCAGATTTAGGATGTAACCAACGGCCATGCATTCCACCTGATTATGCCTGTTTTGAATCTCAATCCAGAGCATTCTTCCCACCTTTTTGTTGTTTGTTCTTAGCTTATTATATAATCTAAAATTTATTAAATTGAGAGGTACCTGGGTGGCTCAGTTGGTTGAGCCACAGACTCTTGGTTTCAACTCAAGTCATGATATCAGGATTGTGGGATTGAGCCCCATGTTGGGCTCTGGGCTAAGTGCAGAACCTGCTTGAAATTCTCTCTCTCCCTCTGTCCCCCCCCCCGCTCTCTCTCTCTAAAATAAATAAATAATCTTTTAAAAATAATAAAATAAAATGTACTGACATTCATTTTCATTTGGCACTGGGCCCCACAAATTATGTAGCCAGTCCTAGATAGAGCCATGTTACGGACAGCCTCGAAAGCCAAGGGGAGTTGTATTTGTGTAGAAGGCAGTGGAACACCATATGTGTTTTTAAATGTAAATTTTATGATAAAAACTGTAATATAGTGATAAAAGCTTTGATTTTAGAGATAGATACACCTCTGTTCTAATTTTTTTTCTCTCTGTTCTAATAAGGTTTTGCCAATGGACAAATTTTTTAAATTCCCTAGGCTTTAGTTTTATCTGTAAATTAGGGATAATACCATTGTTAGGAGGATTCAGTGAGCACATAGTTACACCTTGATAAGTGTTAACTATTATTATTACATATTTAGAAAAATAGGACTGGTGATGGAGTGCAAAATTAATTGTAACAGGGAAAACAAGATAAGGAGACAAATTAAGAAAACAGTATGGTAATCTAAAGAATGGGCTAATAAAATTTTGGATTAAAATGGCATGAATGGAATGGAGGAGAAAGTTGAAATCAGTGTGGGAGACTTGCAAAGAATTTAGTGTAGAAACTTGATGACATGGGATATAGGGAGCAAGGGAATGAGAAATCGAAACCTAAAGGTTCTTAATCTGGTTTGCAGGAAAAAATGTGATTGTTAATGGGAAGGTTTATGTGAGGAATATAGGTTTAGTTTTGGAGAGATGAACTTGATTCAGTAGGTGCTTTTAAATTCAGCCCCTCAGTGGGGTGTCTGGGTGGCACAGTCACTTAAGCTTCTGACTTGGTTTGGCTCGGGTCATGATATCAGGATCATGAGATCCAGTCCAGTGATGGGCTCTGTGTTCAGCAGGGGGTTTGCTTGAGACTCTCTCTTTCCCTCCGCCCCTCCCCTGCTCACTCGCACTCTCTCTCTCTCCCTAAAATAAATAAATCTTTGAAAAATTAGTTAATTAATTCCGCACTTGACCACAAGTCACAGGGTGTTAAAAACATATTTGAGAGTCATCTGTAGAGGAGGTTGTTATCTGTGGGAGTGCACAAATGTTTTGATGATCAGAGGAGTTTAAGTAGAGAACGAGAGTCAAGGATATAGGCATACTTAATTATGAAAGAGGAGAAATGGATGGATTGTGTATCGAAATACAAAAGGAAATGTAAATAGGAAAACAGTATATAATAAGAAAACAATAAAATATAATATAAAAAGAAAACAATAAAACTTCTGGAAGAAAATGGAATATCTCCATGACCTTCAGGTAGGCAAAGATTTCTTAAACAGGAAATAAAATCATGAGCCGTAAAGGAGGTAGTGAATCTTTTCCCACATCAGACTTTTCCTGTAAGGTCTCTCTAACCACGACTGACGTAAAAAGGAACTATATAGTTGTACTTTCCAGAATAGAGACACAGGACAGGGAGGGAAGGGGCTGCAGCGGGAAGCTTTTCCTTTTGTTTTCCTTTCCCCCTCCGCTTCCCTTTCTATCTCATAGCTGCCTTACATCAGAGCTCCTCCTCACACTACTGCTCATCTTCAGAGCCAGCTATGGTATTGTTTGGCCTTGCTTGCTACACCAGGCCCTCTGAGTCTAAGCTTGGCAGGAAGGCTTCCTCTGACTCCTGCTCTGGGCAAACTCACCTCTGTACTTGCCCGGTACACAGGCAGGATGGAGGACAGTCCACCTTACCCCTGCCCCTAGCAGTTAGGAGTTAGTCTTATGTTCATAGGGTTCTGCTGTTGATTGGTTCTCCAGGTGGATTTGTTCTCCAGGTGGATTTTTCCTTCACTTACAGTGAATTGAGAGCTACCCTGCCTTTCCCTCTTTCCTGTTGAGTTTTGCATGTACTAGTTTTGCAGAAGGTCTTGAAGGTGACCTCTGTTCCTAGCCTCTGGCGCTGATATAATTTTTTTTGTTTTGTGAGACAGTTCAGTACAAAGTTGGAACTGGATTGGAGGGTAGAGGTAGTTAAACATATGAGCTTTGATTGTTACCTTATTCCGGCAGTCTCCATGTTAATATTTCATTGGCTATATTTTCTAATATTCTTGACTAAAAAAAATCTTGAAAGATGAAGTAGATAAAATCTTATGTAAAAAATTAGGTGAATTTTTATATTCCCTAAGACCATTATGAAGTTGGAGTCAGACTAGAAATTAGACACTATGTAGCTAATACACTGAAAAAATTGTGGTCTAAATTATTTGCCTTTAACACAGGGAAATTAAAATATTTGAATCCAAAAATCTCTGAGGAATAAACTCCCTATGAGTAGCCCCTTCACTAAGTCCCTACTGAATGTGGATTCCTTAGGGGAAGAGACTGAATTCTGCTTGTCAACACTACTTTGCACACCACATCAAAAGTGCCTAAGTTGTGCAAGAGATGCATTTGATAAGCAGTTACAGAAGGAGGGGCGAAGAAGTGACAAGCCACTTCTCATGTGAAATGCTGAGCTTGATTGCCATAATCTCCACAAACTCCATGAGGAAGTGTATGAACTGTTTACTATTTCGTTCCTTAATCCCATTTTTAAAATTAAATATTTCCACAGAAGTCATAGATATGGCTCTTTTTAACTGTAACTTTTTACTTTAAAGGAGTTTTGTTTGTATTCTAAGTTTCTATTCATGAACTTTAATGTTTAAAGGTTCTATTCAAGTGAACATGAATACAGTGGATTACATATAGTTCGACCTTCAACTGGGAAAATTGTGAATGAACTTTTCAAAGAGGCAAGAGAACATGGGGCTGTCCCTCTGAATGAAGCCACAAGAGCTTCTGGTGATAACAAATCTAAGGTAAGTGCTAAATTTAAAAACTAAATATACTATGTGTGTGTGTGTGTGTGTGTGTATGTATATATTCGTTCTCCTCTATAGGTTTTTATATTATTTGCAAACACTGTTTTTCTAACTATATATCTTTATTTTAAGCATTCACTCCATTTTTATAAGATTACAATCGTTCTATTAATGATTGAAAGTTGAAGCAATTTCTTACATCTCTATGAAAACTTTCTGTTTACCTTTTTCTTAAAAAAATAATTATAGATTTATGTGAATTTGCAAAAAGAACACAGGTCCTGTGTACCTTTCACCCAGTTTCCTCCAATGGTTATATCTAACATAATTATAGTACAATATCAAAGCCAAGATTTGACATTGGTACCATGTGTGTATATAGTTCTATGTCATTTTCTCACATGCATGGATTTGTATAATTGTCAACTCAGTCAAGATGCTGTTCTGTCATCACAAAGATTTCCCTCATGGTGTACCCCATTTTAGTCACACCCTCAGCCCTCTCCTCCACCATCTCTAGTCTCTTGCCACCCTAATCTGTTCTCTATCTCCATGATTTTGTAATACTGAGAATGTTATTATAGAAATGGAATCATAGTATGTGACCTTTTGGGATTGGTTTTTTCACTCAGCTTAATGCCCTAGAGGTCATCAGAGTTACTGAGTGTCTCAGTTCATTCTTTTTATTCCTGATAGTACTCCATGGTATGGATGTACCACAGTTAGTTTAACCATTTGCTTACTGAGGGACATTTGAGGTGTTTCCAGTTTGGAACTATTACAAATAAGGCTTCCGTGAGCAGTCGTGTACAGGTTCTTGTGTGGATATTAGTTTTCATTTCTCTGGGATAAATGCCCAAGAGTCCAGCTGTTGGGTCGTATGGTCAGTATATGTTAGTTTCTTAGAAACTGCCAAACTCTTTCCCATAGTGAATGACAGAACCAATTTCTCCATTCTTGCCAGCATTTAATATTGTCACTATTTTAAATTTTAGCTACTGTGATAAGGGTAGTTATTGACTCATTTTGGTTTTAATTTGCATTTTCCTAATGGCCAATGATGTTAATTTGCATATCCCTAATGGCTAGTGATATTGAACATCTTTTCATGTGTTTATTTGCCATTATCTTTCTTATCCCTTTCAGTAAAGTGACTTTGGCCTATTTTCAAATTGAATTGTTACTGTTGAGTTTTGGGAGTTCTTTATATATTTTAATAGTTTTGAGTTCTTTATCAAATATATGGATTGCAAATATTTTCTTCTAGATTGTAGCTTGTCTTTTCATCCTCTTACCAGGGTTTGTCACAGAGCAAAAGTTTTTAATTTTGATAAAGTCCAATTTATCTTTTTTTTCCTTATGGATTATTCTTTTGGTCTCTTATCTAAGAACTCTTCATCTAAACGTAGGCCTCAAAGTTTTCTCCTGTTATCTAGAAAAGTTTTATAGTTTTACATTTTATACTTAAACTTGTGATCCATTTTGAGTTAATTTTACATGTGGTTTCCATCAAGGTTTGTTTTCCTATTTATGGGTGTCCACTTGCTACACCACCATTTGTTGAATTGCTTTTGTGCCATTCATAAAATTTCTATACATCTTTTATACAGCTTTTATAACTATATCAGCTGACATCGTACTGGTTTATTGAAGAAATGAAGACATCAAGTGTCTTTTTGTGTGTAATTGTCATAATATTCTTAAAATTGGCATTTCTCAGCCCGAGTTCCCTTATCACAATCATTTGGGAACGTTTTCTAAACTACCATATGGCCTCTGGTATTATGGTTCGGCAGTTTTCTGGTATGCCGAAGCATATGTCTTTTGAAAAAGCCTGTCTGATAATTGTGACAGACCTCCACTGTTGAGAACCATTGCTGAGAGTTGCTATTCTAATGAAACATAAATTTTAGTTTTCACTTTGTTGAAGTGAAATTGACCAACAGCTTACAATTCTTTTTCAGTTAAATCTAAGGTAATTTGCGTTCTTGCAGGTTCTCCGATTCTATAAGAAAAATGTGGAATTGATATATTGATATATTTAGTTGATATGTTGAGTCTATAGAAAAGAAACAATGTGATCATTAAAAGCTCATTTATGATATGCATGGTGATTAAAAAGAAGGGCATTTTTACCTCATAAGCTATCCTACCTGAAAAATAGAAGACCTTGTGATCAGTATGGTAAAACAAAAAGTGCAGTCATAGTTGATTGTTACAGTTGAATAAAAGCAGCTTATAAAATAAATATGGAGCCTTTCTTCAGGGTAATTTATACCTATTTATAAAATTCTTCCTTTATGCTGTGAACTGTTATTTGTGAAATATGTTTTAAACATAATTTTTATTGTAAGATATCATAAAATATTAGTGGTAGCTTTTTAAAATCTGTTTATACTTGAAAATACATATTTCATTTTATAAATGTATTTTTTAATTTAAGATTGGCCTAAATTATTTCAACTTCTGAGTCAGTAACATTTTTATGGGAAGAAACAGAATTTCTGACTTGAGTATACTCCTCTGTAACATAAAACCTTCATTTTAATATAAAATTTTCCTGGAAAGTATAAACTAGTTTGGCTAATTATAGTTGATCTAATTTTCAAATATATATCACACATTATCATAACATTTTGCGCATAAACCATAGTGAATTTTTAGCTCATTTGCTGTGTATTTCAGTCATTTACAGGTGGAGGATACAGACTGGGTAATTCCTTTTGTAAGCGGTCTGAATACATCTATGGAGAAAATCAACTGCAAGATGTAGGTACAGTAACCAAAATGAAAAGTTGCAGATATTTGCCTCTAGTTACTACTGTTTTTAAATTTAAAACTTGGTAATATAAATATAATATCTTTTCTGTTATTTTTTGAAACATGGATTTTAAAAGGACTAGTGTATAAGCTTTTAGTCTCAAATTTTATATTTTGTATCTCAGTTGTGCCTTGCACTTAGATTGCACATATTTTCTGTATGTTGAAATAATATAGGATTCACTGTCAAAATGAGCTTTATGTACATACAGTAATAATTATCGTAAGTAGTATACTGTCATAATAGAGAATTAGCTGAGTTGTAAACAGGGAAATTCCTAAAGTCATTCTTTGTTTTTGCGTTTTAAAATTTGGAGTTATACTTTCATTTAAACATGTTTCCTTTAGCCTTGGAGGGTCACTGGAAATTCTGTCTTGCCCCTTGACATAATATTTCAGCCCTGTGTAGCAGACAAGAGTGTAGGTACAGTTGAAGGAGTAAAGTGGATGTGGAATTGCAGCTGGGTGTTCTCATTGCTTTCATTTTCCCAGTGAAGCAGAATAATTGTAATCAAGGCCAGGATCTAGGCTTTGGCATTTCAGCTATTGTTGATTTGTTAAGCTACGTACAAATCTGCTGAGCAAACATAACTTGCTTTCATTTACATCTTTTTTTTTAACTGTAACTAAAGTAATATGAATAACTCCATATTTTCAATAAAGTAGGTGTAAGTTTATGTCGTGAATATGTGTGAAATATCACATTTGAAGCTTAAAATTATTTGATACAGATGGATTCTTGTATTTCTTTATCTTTTTTCCTACATTAAAAAGGTTCAGATTTTGCTTAAACTATGGAGCAATGGTTTCAGTTTAGATGATGGAGAACTGAGACCTTATAATGACCCACCAAATGCTCAATTTCTGGAATCTGTTAAAAGAGGGTAAGATATATTATTTGTATTCTATTTGTTACTTAGGGTGGGACTTTTTTTTTTTAAGATACTGGAATATATTTTGTAAGTGGTTGCTGGGGGAAGGGTATTTTTAAGTATCTAAAGGATGCGTTGCTGTTCGTAAGTCTCTGGTTCTTAATTTGATGGGGAGGGGCAGTAGACACTGGTCACTTTGAAAATCTGATCAAGCGATGCTCCCATTCCAGGAAGAAACATCGTCATGTAATAAATCAGTACAGTTGATTAGCCTGTAGCTGCCCGCCCACTAAGCCACTGTCCTGCTTACTGTTAACAGCATGACTCTCATTGCATGTATGCTTGAAATTCAGCAACTTATATTAGAAATCTTTTAAAGTGGCATTACTGCTGTCAGAAGATCTCAGGTTAGTTTAAAGTTATGATTTGTGAAAGTCAACAAGATATACAGTGCCCTGACCGATGGAAAGAACAGTGTAGCTCACCAGCCCTTCTTGGTAAAGGATGAAGAATCAAGTGATTTTGCTATGATTATAAAGCTTTTCTGCATTATGCTTTCACTGGCTGACAATGTGATCATTTGTGATCAATGTGATCATGATCAATGTGATCATTCCTAAGTAGAAATACAACCAAACACAGAAGAGTGGTGATGAACTGGGAGATTTAAGTAGCAGTGAAGGGACTGGAGTAGCAGGTTATACTCCATTCAGGAATTGAAGGTGGGGCTTTTCCAAGTGATACAAATGTGTCCAAGGAGAATGGCTGAAGTGGAGTGGAGGTGAAACTCATTGGCATTGAGGGAGTCAAGGACCTCTAAAGGAACGGTATTTTTAGAACACTAGCATGAAATCTGAATTTGAATTCTACAAAGATAATGACAAGATACCAAAAAATGGCAAGAAATGCTGTAAGCAATATGCGGAAGTCATTTGGTAAAGGTGGGAAGCTGCCCTAGGAGGCAGTATGTGGTGGTGGTAAATACAAGGAAATAATAGTTTAAGTCAGTGCTGTGGACTTGGAAACCTGCAGTTGCTGGGAAGATCTGGGAGCAACTGGATAAGGGAAGTGTTTGTTCATCTGCTAAGGGAAGATCAACATTGCTGTTGAAATTGATGCTTATTTCAAGACCTTGGAAGACAAGAGCGTATTGATGATGGGTGTACTATAATGTAAATCAAAACTCATTTATGCTTTAATGAAAAGAAGTCATAAGCTTTCTGGGCTAATGTTCAAGCAGCTGTAGTGCCCTAAAAGAGTTTTGTTTTTGTTTTTGTTTTTACTGTATTCTGAAGTACAAATTATGATCAAGAATAGTTTTAGAAAAGACTCCTTGAAGGGAAAAATGAAGGGGGGGGAATCGGAGGGGGAGATGAACCATGAGAGACTATGGACTCTAAGAAACAAACTGAAAGTTCTAGAGGGGAGGGTGGTGGGGGGATGGGTTGGCCTGGTGATGGGTATTAAAGAGGGCACGTACTGAATGGAGCACTGGGTATTATATGCAAACAATGAATCATGGAACACTGCGTCAAAAACTAATGATGTAATGTATGGTGATTAACATAACATAATAAAATTTAAAAAAAAAGACTCCTTGAAAAATGATTGATGTCAGATAGTGGTGGTCAGCTGTAGAATCACTGTCCTCTTTTTATGACAAATATTGAGTAACACCGTCTTCACTATCCTCAAAGAATTCATAGATAATATAATCTGTCCATGCATATTATTTCCCCCAAAAAGATATAAAATTTATCTTAAATATATTGAAATAAAATAATTTATCATAAAATTGTATGTATTTCAGTTTATAAATGCTTTGGTCTGACCACACCAGAACATAATAAAAGTAGTCAGATAGTTTGCAACTATGTGCAGTCTAGCACTTCTCAAGAAAATGTGAAACACATAAAGATGGAATAATGAGTTATGTGAGGTTGGCAACGTAATTACTGTCAGTGGTGTTGCAGTCAGGGACTTTGATAAAGTTCCGGACAAAACAAAGTGCAGTCTTCTCTCAGTTTATATGGTATGAGTATTCCTGAAAATTTCAAAATGTATTAATGCATTGCCCCCCCCACCAAAAAAAGGTTTTTTGCTTCTTTGTAAGACAGACCTTAAGCTTTAAATTTTAGGCTCAGACATTACAGACAGTGTTGTCATTCATGCACATCTCTGGCAGGGCATTCAGTGGTTCTGTGGAACCCGAGACAAGACTTGATTAGGCAAGATGAATCCCTATGGCAGAGCATCTTGTATCTGGATCCCGACCCTGAACGATAGCTGCACTCATGAATCATACAATGATCAAAGCACTGATTAATTTTCTAAAACTTCTTCCACAGAGTTTAGAAATAAATGTCTGCATTAACTGTTATGTCCTCATAGGAATTTTCTAGTGCTTATTTAGATATAAATTGCTGTCTTACAATTTGGCTTTCTAAATGTTAGAAGCACTCTCAAGATCACTGTGACAACAAAAAATCCCTATATTGAGAATCACTAGGACTAATAAGGTGATGCAACTTTCTTTTTTTAATTTTAATTTCAATATAGTTAACATACAGTGTTATATTCATTTCAGATATACAATATAGTGATTCAGTAATTCTATACATCACCGAGTGCTCATCAGGACAAGTACACTTCTTAATCTCCCACCTCTTTAACCCATTCCCCACACCACCCCTGAGATAACCATGAGTTTGTTCTCTGTAGTTAAGAGTCTGTTTCTTGGTTTGTCTCTCCTTTTTCTTTTCCTTTGCTCATTTGTTTTGTTTCTTAAATTCCACATATGAGTGAAATCATATGGTATTTGTCTTTCTCTGACTGACTGACTTATTTCGCTTAGTATTATACTCTGGCTCCATCCGTGTCATTGCAATTGGCAAGATTTCATTCTTTTTTATGGCTGAATAATATTCCTGTGTGTGTGTGTGTGTGTGTGTGTGTGTGTGTGTGTGTGTGTGTGTATGTTTGTAGCACATCTTTATCTCTTCATCAGTCAGTGGACACTTGGGCTGCTTCCATATTTTGGCTATTGTAAATAATGCTGCTATAAATACAGGGATGCATGTATCCCTTTGAATTAGTGTTTTTGTATTTTTGGGTAAATACCCAGTAGTACAATTGCTGGATTATAGGGTAGTTCTATCTTTAACTTTTTGAGGAACCTCCATACTGTTTTCCAAAGTGGCTGCACCAGTTTGCATTCCCACCATCAATGCAAGAGGGTTCCTTTTTCTCCACATCCTCATCAAAACTTGTCTCTTGTGTTTTTGATTTTAGCCATTCTGACAGGTGTGACATGGTATGTTAGATGACACAAAGAAATGGAAAGACAGTCCATGCTCATGGATTGGAAGAACAAATACTGTTAAAATGTCTCTGTTACCCAAAGCAATCTACAGATTTAATGCAATCCCTATCAAAATACCAATAGCATTTTTCACAGAACTACAACAAACAATCCTAAAATTTGTATGGAACCACAAAAGACCCTAAAGAGCCAAAGCAATTTTGAAAAAGAAAAGCAAAGCTGGAGGTACCATAATGTGATGTAACTTGAAGAAGAAAATATCTACAGGGACTAATCAATCATCATGAAAATTTTTATATTATAATTTAAGCAAAAGTTGCTGTTTTCCAGTATAGCTCACAATTTGATTATAGTAATGTCAACAGTGTAGGTTAATTTTTTTTAAGTTACTAAAACCTTTTTCCCTTTTTAAAAGAGAGATTCCCCTGGAGCTTCAGCGGCTGGTTCATGGTGGCCACGTGAATTTGGATATGGAGGACCATCAGGATCAAGAATACATAAAACCTAGATTGAGGTTCAAGGCTTTTAGTGGAGAAGGACAAAAACTTGGAAGGTAAAATCCTAAAATGAGAAAAATACCTGTCTTTGTTCAGCATGACTTTTCTTTGAGAATCAAAAAAGCAAAATGACCTAGAAAGTAAAAACTAAAATGTGAACCGTGAAGACCTTGCTGATGGAATTAGATATGCAAATCTAGTGATAATATCAGTAGCTAATACTTAGAGAGCAGTTACCACATTCCTGGCCCGTAAGCACTATTAACATACATTAACTCACTTAATCTTCACAACTCTTGGATGTAGAACCTGTGATTACTTCATTTGCTAATGCAGTAGTGTGCCCAAGGTGATTGAGCTAGCGAGTGGTTACTTTGTGGGATTCAGACCCACCCACTGGCTGGGGTCTGTGCTTTTTACCATTGTGCCATCCTGCCTCTTTCTGATTACATGGGCTCAAAAGGGAAAATTGTAAAGAGTTCTTGATTAGATTGAACAATAGGCATCTTAGATCACAGCTATAAGCATGCTTGTCTATCTAAGTAATTGGTAAGCTCTTGCAGCAAGAGCAATGTGCTGAAGTCGGTTGTTTTCAGTATATGTTAAGCCACCAAACTCTTTCTTCAAGTTAGGGAAACCCAGTACATAAAACACTTAACAAAACCAGAGCTTCTATTGTAGGAGAAGGAAGGAATTGCCTTGGAGATGTTTCTAAAGATCCCCTAGGACTTTGCCAAATACAATTCAGAAACCAATGTGCGTTGTATATGTAGGGGTGGACTCCTGTATAAAAGCCTTGGCTTAAAAGAATTTTCATAAATCTTGTAAAATTTGTTGGTAGAAGTTAACCCTGTATTTGTCCACATATTACTACAAGTGACATGTGGAATTGTAGCATTGACCATGTTTCCAGCATACCCTTTTGTGCATCCTTTGTTCCTTTTCCTGTGATTCCTTCCCTTCTAGCTTCTTTTCACTTGCCTTGTGCACTGTGGTTCTCCATTCCCCTCGTGTTTCTCAGAATAGGGAAGAATTCATATCAGTTCTTTACACTTGTCTTTCATACCTCAAGTGTCCCTTTCTGTATCCTTTTCTCCTGATAGAAACTGATTTCTGAGACATGTAGAGAATACAGAACACATGTCACCTTGGCTTTTCTTAGGATCCAAATCCTTCAGTGCCCACTCACAGGTCTACTTGGAAATTTTCTTCCTCATCTCTCCTTACTACCAACACAGGTCAGGTTTGTCCTGATTGTTCTTTCCTCCTCTGTTTTGTTTTTGTAACTATGACCTCCAGATATATTTTTTAAAAATATTTCCTAGCACTTCTCATTTCTTCTTCTTCTTTTTTTTTTTTTTTTAGATTTTATTTATTTGGGAGAGAGAGAGCAAAAGCGACGGGGAGGGGCAGAGGGAGAGGGAGAAGGAGGCTCCCCACTGAGCAGGGAGCCCGATGCAGGGCTTGATCCCTTGACTCTGGGATCATGACCTGAGCCACAGGCAGACACTTAACGACTCAGCCACCCAGGTGCCCCTAGCACTTCTCATTTCTTAATGTTTATTGAGATTATGATTTTTAATTAGAACATTAAAAATGTTCTAATTAAAATGCCCTGCCGTCTCTCTGCTTTAAATGTATTCTTTCTTTCTGATTTAAGTTTATGACCAAGAGTGAACGTTAGAATGCACATCTTGGTTAGCACAACAGTAAATCTAGAACTGAAATGGAAGAAAGTAGCGTAAAGGGGAGATAGCTGAGAAGAGCCGGTGATTACATCAACACCTCAACTCATGAGAATAAGGGGGTTATCTCATTGCTTATCTTACAAAGACTGGCCTTTCCCCTCAGGAGGCAAAGAGCCAGAGAAATGACCCCCATGAAAGGAGGAATGGTGGAGGAGAATGACGAAAATAAGTGGTG
This sequence comes from Callorhinus ursinus, assembly GCF_003265705.2. Classification (NCBI taxonomy): domain Eukaryota; kingdom Metazoa; phylum Chordata; class Mammalia; order Carnivora; family Otariidae; genus Callorhinus; species Callorhinus ursinus. The sequence goes on from NW_027397067.1 coordinate 10,858,876, forward strand.
AGAATGCTGGCTTGTTAACCCTTAGCCATATTGGTCAGGGTTTTTGATTGTAGAAAACAGAATCCACTTACTAGTTTAATAAGGGGCTTCTGACAGAGTCCTGGAGAGTTTAATATATTTTCTGGAGCTAGCAAACCAAACTTTTCTAGAAGAAACAAACACAACAAAGAACTTTCTAGAAAACATTTTCTGTGCCCCCATCAGCTACTCAGTGCCCATGAAGCTAGGGATCAGACACTAGAACAGTCGGTCGTGACCGCTGTAGAAAAATCAAATGATTCTTGGTAACCAGAAGAGCTGCATACTTTTCACTTCACAGTGCTTACATTCACCATAAAAGTGTCATTTGTTGCTTGGTAGAAGGGTGGAATTATATAAAATCCTAGCTGTAAGGGAGTCTGAGAAATGTAGTCTTTAGAATTTTTAGCTTCTACCATATAGGAAATTACACTAGGAGATTAATGGGGTGGTGTGAGCCTATCTGATGCACATGAATTAGAATGTTGTGTAGTTGAATATATGTTCTAAGAAAGTGACGAATTGCATAGAACATTTTACAAAGGATTTACAGTAAGAAATCCGTTAAAATATAAAAGTTCTAACAGTTAACCTTTATGTATTCAGAAAGTAACTTTCTGAAATGGCTCATTTCCCAAGAGTTACAGGCAACTACTGAGCAGAAAAATAATTAAAAAGAAGCAAACAGAACAGAAATGGAAATAATTCCATTGTTTTCCATAGCTGGCAGTCTTATTGCAAATAGAACATTACACAGATGGAAACTAACTTAATTTTTTACTGAGATATTACAAATGATTGTGGAGTAAACCTAAATGCAATAAAAATACTACCCAGTTCCTTCATGTAATATCATAGGAACAAGCAAATCATAGGCACAAAACTGCAAATGTACAGTGGCACAATAAGCTACATAAAAATTAGCTTAGTGAGCTGGAGTAGAGCCCAATAGACCTAGAAAATTACAGAATCATTTTTGATAAGCAGGGCTAACAAGTAGACAGTTGCTGTAGGCTTTTGAGCTTGTGCGTATGATGGTACAGATCGTGAGTTGAAGCAAATCTCTCCGCTTAAGAACAGTCACTGCCTGTATTTCATACTGTACAGTCCAAAAGATTCTGTGTGCCACTCACCCATTCTGGCCACTAAACCTGAGTTTTGACTTCATCTTGATCCCTGGACCTTTAAGGGCTCTCTTCTCTGAGAAGGGGAACAACCCTTTCCTTCCTGCCTTTTCTTCATTTTCTTATCCCAGCAATTCTGCAGCCTCTTGCCTTACTATGCAGCTGCTGGATTTGTCTGCCTGTGCTGTTCAGTGTTGTTGGGGACGTTCGCACCCCCACGCTAGGCAGGCAAGCTGCCCCTCTCCTGCTCTCGAAGGGCTGATCCCAAATGTTCCCCGCCCTCATCTCAGCAGATTTTTGTTTTTGCTTCCAGCTTCCCTGAGAAAATGGAGCCTGACAAGAACTAGCTTTCATAATATATACCTCGTAGCCTCAAAGTTTATTAAATCCATCTGTACTGCTCTCTCTTAAGTTAGAAGATGTTTCTCTTCCTGAGCAAGGGACTCACTCCTCTTACAACCAACCTACATCTTTTCCTCCAGTTTGCCTAGAAAGTTTGTTTTACCAGTTTACTTCCCTCTTTTTTTAAATTTTCTATTTAATATAATACTTGAAACATACAAACAATATATTGAAAATGTCACTATATTTTGGTCAGTTGAATGATGAGACATTTTTAAGTAGTAAGCAGGTATAACTTTGAAGGCTAAATAGTAAAGTTACTGTACTTTTTTTTTTTTAATGTTTTATTTATTTATTCATGAGAGTCAGAGAGAGAGAGAGAGGCAGAGGCAGAGGGAGAAGCAGACTTCCCGCCTAGCAGGGAGCCCGATGTGGGGCTCGATCCCAGGATCCTGGGATCATGACCTGGGCCAAAGGCAGACGCTTAACCATCTGAGCCACCCAGGCGCCCCAAGTTACTGTACTTTTTTAAATGTGTTTTTATACCTCACTAACCAACTAGCTCAACTACCTATCTCTGTGGCTCTGAGCATGTCTTTCAATCTCTCTGACTCTGTTGTTTTCCTATAAAATGATATTGTTGGCCTAAACTATCTTGAAAATCCATTCCTGTCTTCAAATGTTACTATTCCATATAATTTCATTTTGACATACGCACATCTTATAAAAAAAAACACATGAAAGAACTTTCCTTACCTAGTTTCCTTACCTGATACTTTCTTTTTATATTTTGAGAAGAAGCTTATCTGGTCAGAATGTACTTTAAACAGAAAGCATTAGACTATAGAAACAGGGGTCTGAGGTATCTCATCTAATAGAGGTAACTTCTCCCTCCCCAGTTGTTGTTAGGATAGGAACTATAATGCCTTACAGGAAGTGTCAACTATAAAAAAGCACTGTTTGAAATGCTTCTATGTCCTCGTTCACTTAATCTTTACAGCTGTGCTGCTGTTGTCTGTTTTGCAAATGAGGAAACTCAGTGTTAAGTCACTTGCCCAGGGTCACACATCTAGTGAGTGGCAGAGTCATAATCCTGGAGTCAGGCTTCTGGATCCATGCTGTTAACTATTAAGCCACTATTCCCTCATTCACATTATGATTTAAATGAACTAACAAACGCACTGGTGGCTGTGATGGTGATAGTGATAATAATAATAATGTATACACCTAGTTATCGGTGAGGCAGAGGAAGAGAAAGAGGTCCTTTGCATTCAGTGTCCCTTCCCTTTGGTTTTTGTACCTCTCACTGTGTAAGAGACACTGGACTGTTGGCACAGTGAACCAACTTGGTGGTACAACTGCTTAAGGCCTCAGTTCCAAACTTGAAAGAAAATTCCTTAAGAATACCTGATCAGTGATCGCAAATCATCATTTTCTTTTTCATGTCTTTATCATATATATTCTGCAATCGATTCTAAAATATATGTCAGGAAATAGCTAAAGAAAGGGGAAGTGTTAGCAATAAGTACCAGTTAATTTTACTACCTTACTATATATTTTGAGAAACTTTGGGTAGGAATGAGTCAAGATGAGCAAAGATTGCTCCTAGAACTTTTATGCTAATATGTACTTATTTTTTTCAAAAGAAAATAATTCATAGGATGCTGTCTGAATCTTAGTATTTGAGAAAATAAACATTAAGTCTATTAATAATCCCTTTAGATAACTTAGGGAAGATTAAGATTTGATATCTATAAAGAATTTGGCTAAGTTTGCTTTAATTTCTTAACCAAAAGGACACTTTTTTTTTTGACACTGGCTTTCAGCTTACAGTGATGGGACATTCTGCTAGCATTAGAAGTCACTAAGAAAGCAGTGCTAAGGTCATTAGTAATCAAGTTCCAGTGGTAAGATGTCCTATCAAATAAGTTTCATTATAAATCGATCACCATAGGGGCACCTGGGTGGCTCAGTCGGTTAAGCGTCCAACTCCTGATTTTGGCTCAGGTCATGATCTCAGGGTCCTGGGATCAAGCCTAGCGTCAGACCCTGTGCTCAGTGTAGAGTCTGCTTGTCCGTCCCTTCTCCCCGCTTGTGCGCACTCTCTCTCTAAGATAAATAAATAAAACCTTTTAAAAAATAAATAAATAAATCTATCTCCATATATAAAATTTCATTCCTCACTAGCACATAGAAATTACTTCTCTTTTATAAAGCAGTAACTACTTAAATCACATGTTTTTAAGTAATATTAGATAACTTTAAGCTAATAGTTTAGTACTGATGATACGTACAAAAATAGCTGGCACCTGTTGAAACACTGTTGTGACTTACTGATATAACAAGCCCACATAACATCATATTATCCCCCCGCCACTTTTTACATGATGAAACTGGGATTCAGAGAGATGAATTTACTTCCTCAAATTTATGCTGTTGACATAGCTGGGATTTGAAACCAAGTCTGTCTGTACTCATAGTCATTCTTTGACATTAACTCAGAGTTGCTCAGATTTCTGAGCGAAGACTTGTGCTAAACAGCTTCATGGAATTTCAAAGGTTATTATAAAGGAGGAAAAAATACAAAATTAAGCTTTTGAAAGAGATTGAATAAGCTAAACTAGAGTCATAGGATGCAAAATAATTTTAATATAACAAAAGAAGTTAGGAGTATGGGAGACTCAAAGGAAGCCATGTTCTTGCTGGTCCCAAAGTCATAGGCAGGAACACTGGAGAATCAGCTATGGGTAACAGTGGCTATTCCACTGTCTTCAGTTTGTCGCATCTTATGATGTATTCAGATTCGTGTTCTAATTCTTCAGTTCTTCTTTCTTAGCCTTACCCCTGAAATAGTCAGTACACCTTCATCCCCAGAAGAGGAGAATAAGTCAATACTTAATGCAGTTGTTCTTATTGATGATTCCGTGCCAACAACAAAAATTCAAATCAGATTAGCAGATGGGAGTCGTTTGATACAAAGATTCAATAGTACACACAGGTAAGCTCATTTGTGGTTTCACACGTGGTTACTTTTTATAAAACTTATGTGAGTGAGTAATGAAGAATACGAAATTCTTTACATATACTTTTTAAGTAAGTTTTTGAGAGAAGAAAAATACTTTAAAAGGGTAATAGCTGTGTGAAATACTTAGTATTTGAACATCCTCTAAACTGCTCAAATACTAATGCAAATTCAGATATCACTCAAAAATAAGATTGTTAAAAGTTACACTTTTGCACTGTTGCTAAAACCATGTGAAGTGGGATCAAATTTGGTTTAATATGGTAAATATAGTAAAACTTTATTTGGACTTCAGTCATTTTAAAATTATGATAATTCTGATTGGAATTAACTTTCTACTTTAGCAAATTCTTCACAATATAAATTTGTAATGTAGATAAAGTATATTTGCGCTATTGTCAAGTACTTTTTTTTGTCAGATACTTTAAATAAACTGTTTTAAATGTCATTTTAACATTCATTTATACATTTGTTGTACTAATAAGGTACCATTTTTATTTGTTCCTTAAGGGATATATATATAATCTTAGTCGAATTGCTAGGCATATGTGAAAGTTTTTAAAAAAGGATAATTTTTAAAAATTGTCCTTATGACTTAAACCTTTCAGAGTTATAGACTCACCTTGACACAGGCCAATCTGGGGTATCTTTTTTTGGGTCATTTGCTATTAAGGTATTTTATACTCTGAAAAAAGTAAGACCTGTACTTTTAATATAATAACATTATTCACATGTATTTTATGCATAACTCACCTAAAGATTGTCTCTGTTTACAGAAAAAGTAAATATCAGCTACACTAGAGTTAATGCTCACATTTATCTATAATCCAATATAAATCCATCCATTGAAATAATGTAAATTTTTAAAAATTACAACACATTTAAATAAGGATTATAATTGTGTGATTTTTAGCTAAAAGCTTACATGAGAATAAAACTTTTATATCACAAATTATTTTTATCTTACTTCTTCAGGATCCTGGATGTCCGAGACTTTATTATACAGTCCCGTCCTGAATTTGCGACTCTTGACTTTATTCTTGTGACTTCATTTCCAAATAAAGAGCTAACAGATGAAAGCCTGACACTTCAAGAAGCAGATATTCTTAACACTGTGATACTCCAGCAACTAAAATAATACTGCTCGTATCCATGCAGTAGCATGTAGGAAAGATAATGTGCCATAATAATAAGGAAAATACGTAGAGCATTAAGAAAACAAACTATTTTTATTATTTATACAGATAAATTTCGGTTTTATTCTTATTCTGTCTTCCAGCCTTAGTATAGATGAATTTGGACCAGGAATAGATTTTGAGATAAATATATTTGAGTTTTTAGTTGCAGGGCTGGTTTATGTTGATAGCTTGTAAATATTCAGGCAAACCAATTTGTTACATGCTCTGGGTTAATGTAACATTTGTTTGCAGAGGAAATGAACAGAACCCCATTTTGATAAATGCATTTGGTAAAATTTGCACTAAAGTTTCTTGATGGTGCATTGATCCACAGCTATCAGGAAATCCTCTGATCAAATCGGAATTTTTTCTGTGATATATACTGAAAAGTATCTATTTTAATTTTGAAATACGTTGATCGTATAATTATTCCTCCTATTAAGATTGTATGCGTCCTTTTTACTTACTGATTTAGCTACATTCCTAAGTGTCAAAAAATACGGTTTGGCCTTGTATTTTACAGAACTATGACCATCATAAACCAGAAACAAGGACAGAAAGGTCAGCAGTTCTTGAGAAGATCCATTAAACAGCACTTTAAAATAGAGTAATTACAATCCCTTCCAGAGCCTGCCTTGATCACATTCATTTATTTATTCAACACATTTTTCTAAGGGATCCACTATATATACTGAACACTGTTCTAAGTGTTCAACCCAGAATGTATTCTACTCCAGGGCAAAATGAGTGTATAAATTCAGAAATGTAAATTCTGTCAGCCAGACTGGATCTAAAGAATAACCAGCAAAAAAATATTTGCATTTCTGCCAAAGCCAGGTATTTCCTGAATGAGGTAGGCTATATCAGGCTATATCAGGAATGATAGAAAGGCTTTTTCTTCCTTCCAGATAACATTTCATCTTTGGTCACCATGCCTGGTGGGTTTTCTGTAGCTGCTGTAACAAATTACTACAAACTTAGTGGCTTAAAATAGCACAAATTTATTATTTTCTGATTCTGTAGGTTGGATGTCCAACATGGGTCTCACTCGCTAAGATAAAGCATTGACAAGGCTGTATTCCTTCTGAGAGGCCCTAAGGGGAGAATCATTTCCTTGTGTTTCCAGCTCCTAGGGGCCACCTGCATTCCTTGGCCTGTGGCCCCCTCTTCCCATTCCAAAGCCAGTAATACTACATCTCTGACTCTTGTCTGTCATCACATCTCTTTGACACCAGCCAGGAGAAGTTCTCTGCTTTTAAGGACTCGTGTGATTGGATTGGGCCCACCAGATAATTCAAGATTATCTCCCCATCATCAGGTCTATAGTAACCTTAGCTGCATCTTTAAAGTCCCTTTTACCATGCAGAGTGATATATCACAGATTCGCTCCGGAGGCTCCAGGAATGAGTCTGTTCTTTGCCTCTTCCAAGGCTGTTCGCATCCCTTCACTCAAGCTGCATCCCTCCAATCTCTGCTTCTGTCCTTACATCTTTTACTACCAACTTTATTTCTCCTGCCTTCTTCTTACAAGGACCCTTGTGATTACATTTGGTTTACCTAGAATAATTACCAGAAAAATCTTATCTCAAAATGCTTAACTTAATCACATGGGCAAAATCCTTTTCCTTCGTGAGGTCATGAATTTACAAGTATGGTGATTAGAACATGAATATTTTGGAGGCCATTCTGACTACACAGTCCACTCCTGCCCCAAAGATTCACATCCATCCCACATAAAGTCACCCCATCCAAAGATGGTCAAAAGTGTCAACCCATTATAGCATCAAAGTGCAAAACCTTATCTGAATCTCACCAGCTCAGAAGTCCCAAACCTCATTTAAATCATCTAAATCAAGTGTGAGTGTGGGTTTGGGTTATGATTCCTGGGACAGAGTTCCTCTCCGTCTTTGTACCTGCAGACCTAGAAAACCAGGTATCACCTCCCAAAGATAATGGTAGGACAGTCATAGAATAGGGTTGATAGACATTCCTGTTCAAACAAACAAAACAGGTTGCTCAAAGGAGCCACCGTGCCAAGATTTAGAAGGGAGCCATGCACACTCCATTAGATGTCAAATTGTGGGAACAGTCTCCGGCTCGCAGCACTATCTCCTAGGCTTGTGATGTCCTCTCGGAGTCCTCTTTCCTGTTTCATGAAAGGTAGCACCTGTTTGCAGCTGAGTAGGTTTTTCAGCTTGTTGCTTACCTATGGAATTGTGGGAAGTCCAGCTATCTTTCATTTCATACCATCTCCATCCTTTTCAATTTAGGGTAGCAATGGCTGCTGGTTTAACATTTCCAGAAACTTAGGGATCTTGTGTGCCTGTTAGGAGGATTCAGTTCTTTAGGAGGATTCTAGAGGCCCCTGCACAAAGCATTCCTAGGTAATCCCATCTCTATTTTGGGCTTTTTCTGAGAAGGCTCAGAGGATCTATGAGTCACGCCCTTCATCTCTTCAAAGACCTGTGGTGTGACAGACAACTCAGGCCTTCCTTAGATATTAGCAGGTTGTGTAGCTGCACCCTCATCTCTCCCTTAGAGCTGGCTTCCCTGACAGTGAATCCCTTACTTGGAATGTCCTTTGTCATTTGGGTAGGCTAGGAATTTCCGAGTCATCGAGTCCTGTTTTCTATGTATTAAACACTTCTTTCCTCGATTCGTCTATCTCCACTCATATCGTACCAGCAAGAAGAAAGCAAGCCGCACCTTGCACACTTTGCTTAGAAATCTCTTCAACCAAGTATCTTAAGTTTATCCCTTACAACTTCTGCTTTCCACATAACTGCAGACACATTGCAGCTAAAAGCTTCTTGCCACTATATAACCAGAATCTCTTTGCCTTCACTTTCCAACAGCGTGTTCCTCATTTCCTACCAAGCCCTCACTGGCAGCACCTTTAATGTCCTTTTTTCTTCTAACAGTCTGTTCATGACAATTTACATGATCTCCGTGGCAATTTAGGTGCTCTCTACCCTGCTCTGTCCTTCCTTCGGCCCTCACTAGATTAACATCCATAGATGTGCTAGCAGTGTTCAAGGCAATTCTGCCTCTTTCTGCCATGCTCCTAAAAGTTCTTCCAACCTCTACCCACCGCCTCGTTGCAAAGCTATGCCCTCATTTTGAGGTGTTTGTTCCAGCAGCGCCCCATATCCAGGTATCTGGGAAAGTCTACTATGCCTTTTCACTGCCACTTGACTTGAATGTGCCAGTAGGAGATTTGGAATTCACCTTTCTCTGGGGGCTCTGCTTACTTCAAGGAGGTGAGTTGACCTGTGGTAGAGTTTTCCTACTGGCAGTGCTATCAGAACTCCCACAGGATGGAAGTGTTGACCTCACCACCGCAGAGAAGCTTGTTCTCAGTGTCACAACGCAGAGGGAGAAGATTATTCCTAATAACAGGAAGCCATGCACCTCTCCACCAATTGACAACTTGGAGAATATATAAATAATAGCAGTTCAAAATGTTACCGGGGATAAACTACATTTTCATAGGAGCAAAGACATCTTCCTTAGGAAATATTCTATTGAAACAAATGAACATTTTAAATAAAAGGGCACTGCCCTATTTTGGGTTAACAAAATGGGGTGAGGGGATTAACCAAACCCTATAAAAGTATTTGAAATGTTATTCCTGTAGTTTCTTTTTATCATTTAGATGGAGTGCCTGTAGATGCACATGCAAAAGCTACTGCCATTTTTGTGTATGATAGTCTTCCAAAATGTAGAGATTTATATTAGGAGGGAGAATTAAACATTCAGAACAACACTTTCACATGTACTACATGGTGTTTTGCTTCGTTAGAGTCGTCTTCCTGAATTCTTTTTACTATTGCAGTCACTGTAACTTACAAAATTTATAATCATCTCAAAAAGATTATGTTAGAATGAGCAGGTAGACGACCATGTGTGTGAGGTCAATTGTTTTGCATGACCTATGTAATTAAAAAGTTTTTAGTGTCTGCTTTACCAATAAAGAATGTTTTCACTGAAAGTCATTGAAAATCCTTTTCAAAATTTCCTTGATTAGCAGTTTTATTTGAGTGACTTAATGGATTATTTTAAAGCATGAATAACATTACCTGTGGTTTAATTTCTTACGGTTCATCTTTTTGATCAACAGAGAAGAACTGAATTGTAGCAATGTTATCTCAATTTCCTGTTACTTTTTCCGTTTTTATTCCACCAAAATAAAGGTGCAAGTTTTTCTTAACTTTTTGCCACAGTGGATTTCTGAAAACCTTGTCACAACCTGTGTTGTTGGTAAAGTACATCATTATTTTCGCCTTAAAGAGTTTTTATCCCTGATCAGTGATACAAATTAATATATATGTGTCCAACGTTGTCATAAAAGCTAAGAAATACTTTCTGTCATCCTCTGTACAATTTTAAGTTAAAGTGCCTTTTAACACCAAGGAAATGATTTATAAAAGGAGCCCTGGCGCATATGTGTAACAATGTATGTGTGTGTGTGCCCACATAGCACACAAAAATTTGTTAGTATAGATAGCAACATAATCATATTTAAGACAGTGACTTCTTGCCTTAAGATTGGAAATAGAAGAGTATTTAAAATGAGTATGTGTCCTTTTATGCCTTCGTATTTGCTTTTGGGTTCGTATTTCCCTTATCTACATGGTGTACCTTTCAGTGTACCTTTTAGAACATTGTTAATTATAAAGTGTCCCATGTCATTTCCTTAACATCTTTCCCTCTTTGTTCTTCATTTTGTCTTTGTGGGAAAGGCTTGTTTCTTCTAATGTTAACAGCTTTTATCATTTTTATCGTAGGATCGGGAATGGTAAAAAGTATTTTTAGTTTATCAGAATCTATGTTGATTAAAAAGTAGCGACTATAAATACTACAAATATTCAGAACATTGGTAGGCTTGAGAGTGAAAGCATGAATGTAGTTGAGTACAAGCAGAGGTCTTGTTCCCAGCAGCCTGGAATTTTTAGACAGCTCTGAGCTTCTGAGCACAGAAGGAAGTAGGGTGGAGTAGCACCTTATAAAAAGAAATGTTCGGGGAGCCTGGGCGACTAGGTTAAGTGTCAACCTTCGCCTCAGGTCATGATCCTGGAGTCCCAGGATCAAGCCCCGCATCGGGCTCCCTGCTCAGTGGGGAGTCTGCTTCTCCCTTTGCCCCTTACTCTGCTTGTGTTCTCTCTCTCAAATAAATAAATAAAACCTTTAAAAAAAAAAAAAGACGTGTTCATCCTCAGTAAAATCAGTCAGATTTAACATTCCCTGAGGTCTGGGGGTTGTTTTTATTAATATAGTAAAATTATATGCATATCAATGGTTTATATATGCATATTATAAAATACATGATGACATGAAGGCTAGGTCTTTCTTTTTCCCCTTGAAAACATAAATGTCCATGATGTAAATAGATGTTACTGTTTGAAACATTCTATACATAGGTATTCTATGGCAACTCAAACGAATCTGATTTTATATTCTTTAAGCATGTGTGTGATTCATTTGTCATAAGGTCTATGTATCTTAAATAATAACTACTTGGGTTGGACATTTATTGAGGGCTTACCAAGAGCAGGATCCTATTTTGATAGGCAGCATGTTACTCATGGTCAGCGTCCCTCTGTTAGTTTGTCACCCTGACCTCAGTGTAAGTGTGACTTCAGAGAGGACTTTTGTGAGGCCTCGATCTAAAATCATGCCCTTGTCTCTTAGCATTACCCTGTTTACTGCAGCATTAGCAATGCCTGATATTTTCTTGTTAATTTGTTTGGCTTTTGTCAACATCTAACATGGAAACCGTCGTTCCTCTTCCGCCTATCAAATGATGAAAGTAAAACTGTTTAGTAACAGCTTGACGTCCTTTATCCAAGGAAGGCAATGCATGGATTGGGGGAGTCCAGTGCCTCTGAAGCACTGGAGCGCTGATCCCGAGGGATGTGGGTCAAGAGCAAGCTTTATAGCTGCTAGAAGAGGCAATGTGGAAGTGCATGATTGGCTAGGAAGTGGGAGGGTTTCCTTGTAAGGCTAGCAGGGCCTACTTTCCAGGGTGAGGTGAGCGAGCCAAAGCTGAGTTGGAGGATTGTGATTGGTATGTGTTGTTTCCTTTACAGGCATTTCCCATAAGAGCAGACTTAGGTTTCAGATTGTGATGGGCCACGCCACTGGGGCATCCTACATCTTGTGGATCCTAATACATGAGTTAACTTTAACACCCCAGGTCCTCAGAATGTGCATTTGTGAGAGCAGAGATTTTTCTTATCCACTGTTGTATCCTTGGATAGTCAGTAAATTGTTAATTAATAAATCAGTAAATTAAGAATGGGACCCTCTGAATGCTGGAAGAATATATGCATTAATGCTTTAAAATTGAGAGATTCAGAAATGCTAACAGAGTTGATACTGGTGATAGAAAACATTTCTATACTTGTTTGGGTTTTAAAAGGAGGGAAAAGAAAAAGTGTTCTATAAGAGGCAGACTGGATTCATTTCCAGGAGTGGTAGCACCTAACCCTAGAAGTGAATGGTCCTGGCAGTTCCCATGGTAGAATTGGGGTAAAGAGGGCTAAAGAATACCCTCCCAACTATGAGAAACACCCAAGATTGTCTAAATCCCAGTAGTAGGGGTTGTGATTCTATAAGTTTAAGGATAAGGAAGAGCTTTGTTCTAGAGACATGGTAGAGACCCATCAACCTGTTAGGTTCTATTCAGTTACTCAGAAAGGTATGCTGCTTACTTGTGATGTGATCTAATGTTTATAATATGATTTCCCTTATGGATTTTATCTTTCTATCAGAGGTAAAATACCACTAGCCTCATAGTAGCTATTAATTCTATGACCTTCACATTGTTTATTTAAACATTTTAGCCATTAATGTTCTATTTTAGAATGTGACACCTCATCATTATTTGTCACTTTAATACCGATACCTCAAAGATGGAAGTTGATTTAAATGAAATTTAATCAATCAATTGGGAGTGTGCTAAAATACATGTAAACTAGTTAACTGAAAAGTTGCAGAAAGTCAGATAATACTAGAGACTTTACTTACACATCCCTCGTGCCTTTGAAATGAAACTAGTTTGAGGAACTGTTGACTTTGGCTTGACTCTCAATTTGGCTGAACTTGCAAAGAAAATTCTCACTAGTCAGTTTATATTGTTCTTGTTCTCTAAATTAACTCCCATTACCCAATCTTTCACGCAAGCAGAGAAAGCAGAAATGACCTGGAGTTACAAATTTCCAAATAACCTTTATAAACAGACAAATATATCAACAAACATGTATGAGTTTCAATGTTCTTGAAATTATTTTTCAGCGAGAAAATGATATTTAAAATTCTAATTTTGATATTCTTTAACAACACCGTTTTTTGTATATTAAAATACCTAGTACTTATTTAATTTGCATAGATTATTTAACATATTGTAAATACAAATCTTAAGTGTGTTTGACATTTAAAATGGCACTAGAGCTCATAATTAGAAGTGATCAAGCGTTCTCTATGTGCAGCCCTTGAAATAAGTGACTTTTAACATAGGATTGTATCCCTAGGCATCTTAATCATTTTGTTTTAGATGTAATAAAAATATCAGAGGCGAGATTTGATTCCAAGTCACACACATGATTCAGTGAGTGTGTGGCATATATTCATTTGATCTAATCTCAGATGTGAAGGACCACTGGATGATTCACAAACTGTATTTTTTTTCTTTCTCTCAATTATTATTTTAAATAAGAGGATCTACCTTAATCTATTAGTGCAAAAATATTATGAAAAATGTTTGCATTTTTTAGAAGTTATAAATATTATGACTTAAAGTTTTTCATTTCACACCTGCAAATAAGTCCCCTAGTTCCACTTTTGGATGGTTCTCCAATCAAGGCTAAGATTTTTACTCAAATAATTGCATTTAAGTGTATGTAAAGGCATGTTTGGTTTTTTCCTCATTATTCTTCCTGTTATAAACAATAGTCAGTGCTTACTTTGACTCGGAGGATCTACCAAAACATCTAAAAAATCCTCATACTAAATGTTTGTGGTAGTTGGGAATAGTGGTAGTGTTTGTGTGTTGTTCAACCAACACACAGACTCTCACTTCCATTCTTACTTCTCCTGCCATTCTCTTGGCAGGTTCTTTTCTCGTTTTTCTCCACATACTTTGAAATATTACTTCCCAAACTTTCCGATTTACTGGAAGCTTTCCTTGGAGCAAGAAATTCTCCATCCTCAAATGTGTAGGAGAAGAGTCAAGTGTAGGGAAGATGAGGTGGGACAAGCCCTCACGAGAACCATGGGAGACAAGCAGAATCAATGTTATCCCCATCATCTTCACGGGGAAAGAAGTGAAATGACTTGGGGGAAATCACATTGTGAGGAGAGATGAAGTCAGTGAATGTCTCCTTCCTCTTGGTGTGCTTCCGTTTCTGGTGTCCAACAGGGTCGGCAATAAACATCGTCCTCATTTCTTAGTATCATCTACAGTGTAGATACAGAGATAGAAGGACACTCATTTTATAGATGATTGACAAAAGATTAAGTCATTTCCTAAAGGATACTTAGCAAATGTGGCAAATATTCAGCACTTTAAGTAATTTTCAGCATGTTAAGTAATACTTCAAGACATATTCAGCAAATATGGTAACTCTTAATTCACCACCAAAATCGTCCTCAGGGGCGCCTGGGTGGCTCAGTTGGTTAAGCGACTGCCTTCGGCTCAGGTCATGATCCTGGAGTCCCTGGATCGAGTCCCGCATCGGGCTCCCTGCTTGGCAGGGAGTCTGCTTCTCCCTCTGACCCTCCCTCCATCTCATGTGCTTTCTCTCTCATTTTCTCTCTCTCTCAAATAAATAAATAAAATCTTTAAAAAAAAAAAACCTTCCTCAGGTAAAATGTTAATCTCTGATGATTTGGTAATTTTGGTACTGTGTAACTTTTTGTGTGGAGTATTCAAATACAGTTCCAAGTTTTGTTATATTTTTCCTCAGTGTCTGCTGTCTCCCTAGCACTTTTATTTAAGAATCATGAGGCAAAAAGATGCCTGGGTGGCTCAGTCAGTTAAGCATCTGCCTTTGGCTCAGGTCATGATCCCAGGCTCCTGGGATCAAGTCCTGCATCAGGCTCCTTGCTCAGCAGGGAGCCTGCTTCTCCCTCTCCCTCTGCTCCCCCTGCTTGTGCTCTCTCTCTCTAATAAGTAAATAAATAAATAAATAAATTCCTTAAAAAAAATCATGAGGCAGAAAAAGCAGAGTATTTGAAGGGACCTGATTCTATTACCATAAGGATATGTTGGGTTTTTTTTTTTAACTGGAGATATGAATACCAAATTCTTTTTTACATTGATCTAGTGAATGAATACTGGTATTCTTACTCAACTGTAAGCCAGAATATCTTGAAAGCCAAAAGGTTGATAAGCCTAGAAATCTGAAAATTTCTTCATACAGGCTTTTTAAAATCTTATGTACTCAAAAAAAAAAAAAAAAAGCCCAATTGGGTGCTAGGAGATGGTTACTTTCAATATAGGAAAAGAACTGAGATTACTATAGCACCTGTCATTGCCTGGCAGCAATTAACAATATCAAAAATGCTATTGTCGATTACAGTTTAACTTTCACAAAATGACTCCAATCTTACAAAACAGCCCAGTGTGGAAGATGAAAAACCGCATTTCCACCCACCAATACGTAGGTCTGGAGGAGGAACCATGTGAGGTAGAAAAGTGAGTGAAGAATTCTTTTTTCATATGTCATCTGACAAGAAATCTCTAAAGCCACAGGCCCCATTGATCTTCACAGTGATCAAGGTGTTGCTGTTAAAACAGTATCTTACAGTCCCTTTGACAAGTTAATGCATCAGGATGTGGGAATTTACTTACTTATTGTCTCCACCAGAGGGCGTATAGGCCCTGGGAAGAAAGTTACATCATTCTGTCTCCCTTAGCTGTTCGAATAAAGTGAGAGTATAAAATTTACTTGTTAATATAAGCACTGGGAATTACCCAGACGTCAATATCATTGAGCACTGCTTTTTCTGACCTGTAGGAATACGGGGCTAAATATAATTCACATTCCCAGAAATGTAATGGTATTAAATGAAAAATATTGATAGTGTCATGTACTAGGTCTCAAGGTTTTTTTCAGTGTGATAGTGCCCAGATGTTTAACACTTTGGCAATATGCCCACATGCCATTCTCCCTGGAAAGTGTTTAAAATGTCCCAAGTATCTTAGCTCCTTTGATAATGCATTTTCCATTTTAATAGCACTGCCCTAAAAGCTTTGTCCTTTTTTTTATTTTTTTACCCGCATCACATTCCCTCCTGTTTTCCTTGGCTAAATTCTGATTACTCAAATTTCAATTCTTGTAGTCACCAGTTCTTTCAGAATTGTGTATGCAACTTTATGATCACCAAACCCACTAATAGAGACAGAAGTGGCAGAATTGTAAAATTAAAATGGAGAGTTGGACGTCCTAAACTGTTCATTATGCCTCCACCACCAACTCTGCAAGTCCCGATTTTCTTATCTCCAGAACAAGGAGATTAGAACACGGTCCTTCAGTTCTTAATTCTGATTCTTCCCATGAAATTAAATGCTGACCAACATAACATGCCTAAAGATGGTATCATGGAGGTTAAGAGGGTCAAATGATACAACTCAGTGGAAACCAATAAGTAAATCCATAGAAAATATAATTTGTGTTGTTTATCTTCTTCCTTTTGGGTTGGTTTTCTGGCACTATCCTACTGGGAAAAGAATTTGAGAATTTTTATTAAAATCATTTTTAGTCTAGTAATATCTGTAGACTAGCTGGCAAAGTATAGTGTTAACAAATAGGTTAAAGATAATTTTACAGGTCAGTACAATTTTCCTAGTTGTTTAATAGCTTTTTAAAAAAAATATGTTAGTGTCTAACTGTACAGATCTAGTCAACAAAGACGATGGGGTCTTAAGAAATACTATTCATTTTTTTTAATGTAGAATGTTTAATGATGTGAGAAATTTCATGATAAGAAGAAAGTCAAGTTAGAAAAGATTTACCATAGGATGACAGTTTACTTAGGAAATACAAAATGAACAAACAAACTTCTTACCATCTCTAGCCCAAATTTCAGTCTCTAATATTATTCCTCACTAAGAGTAACCAGAGCCCCTTCAAGAAATGGCTGGTTCCAGGTTCAGAAAAGGGAAATACAAGGTGAGCCCAGGTTATCTTGTAACTAAAAGTAAAGAAGCTTTCAATGCCCAATGGATTCAAGAGTGAGGCTGATGTGATTCCCACTGATACCATATCAGCATCAAGATTTTAGTTAACCAAGGGCACCTATGTGGTTCAAGTCAGTGAAGCATCTGCCTTCAGCTTGGGTCATGATCCCAGGGTCCTGGGATCGAGTCCCGTATCGGGACTTCTCCCTCTCCCTCTGCAGCTCTCCCTTCCTGTGCTCTCTAAAAAAAAAAAGGATTTTAGTTAGCCAAAAGACATTGGGTCTACGAAAATCTCCTAAGTCCTTCATGACTATCACATGAGCTATTAAAACTTCTTTGTCACCATTTGAGGAAGTCATTAAACCAACTCCTCAGTTTGAAACTGGTAAGTAAAGGGAAGCATCACACATTTACTCTGCCTTTCCCACAGACCTTTATTTCAGAATACCAGCCAATAGATGTTGATGATGAGAGAAATATAAAATCACCATTTGAAGTCCCTAGTGAAATTACTAACTCAGACAAGGATTATCAGCTGGTGTTAAAATTATCAAATGGTTGATTGGTGGGAAATGAATTTTCTATGTAGTTTGTCCAGGGCACATCAAAAAATATTATACTCTCATCACAAGGGGGAAACCATGGCTGTACAATGGAGAATAAGGCCATCACCACCCTAATTCATTGACCAAACTTAGCACCGCCAGTGGTGGAACAACCAGGAACTACACATTTCTAGTGGGTTGCCTGTGGTGTAGACATATATCTACACGTGGTGTACTCTAAACTAAAACATTTGACTTGAATCTGTCAAGCCTTTAGATGTAACTTCCACTTCATAGGAAATATATAAAAGAATAAGTTAAAAGTTGTCAAAAAAATAAAAAAGGAATCAGACAAATCCAGAAGATGAAAAAATATCACAGGACAGATCCGTGTCATGAAGAGATTCTTCTAGAGTAAGTGAGGGGTGAGGTATACAGCTGTAGTAAATGTACACTGGACTAGATCCTGATTTGGATAGACCAACTTTAAGTGGTATTTTGAGGGCAACTTGTGAAATATGGACTGGGAATATTAAAAATTATGATTAGTTTTGTGAAGTATGATTAATATTTTTAGCTATGAAGAAAAAAAATTTTAATGCATACTAAGGTACTCAAAGTGTTTATGCTCATTAATTACAAAAATGTTAATGGTGGTGGAGTATAGGCTTTGGTTTGATCCCTGACTTCACCATTTACCAGCTGGTCAAGGCATGCAAACTCTATGCCTTAGTTACCCTGTTATGCTATACCTACCTTACAGGTAATGAGAATTATATGAGATGAGATGATACATAATTTAACAACTATCTATAGCAATTTTCCCATTAACTTCCGGATGGTTGATCTATTTTTCTATCCTAAATTTTCAAAAATCTCTTCTTTGTTCCAGTTTTAAGCTTTCACTTGATTTCATTCTGATTTCCACTCAAGATTTTTTTGTTCTCTCTGTGCTATGAGGACTCTGTGAAATTATCCTTTGTTATCTCTGCACCACTGAGTACTCTGGTTACATAATTATTCACTTCTCTTAAGACTTTTGTCACTGAAGAACTCAACAATCCCTGCCACTGTGTCACTTGGTGACTGCTCATTTAGGACAATATCTTTTTTCTTACTGACTCTTCATAATCTCCTTCATTTGTTTATTTCCTAAAATAGTCCTGCCTGATTTATTCTCATCCGTTCATTCATTCTCTCCCCTTCTCCCCCTCCCACTGTTTCTCATTCTGTTTCTTTCTGTCTCAGGAAAGAGATGTAAGGGAGAACAGTTTTTCTCCTTGAACGTTCCTATACCTCTCTTGTCTTCCTGATTCCTTTATCTTGCTCTTCAGTGGAGTCTGAATCAAGTGTGCTTTGTGTAAACCCTTGAACTGCCTCGCTGTCCTGTCTCCAACTCTCTCCCCAGTGTGGGCACTGACTTTTGTCACCCTCAATGATCAGAAGCAGCCATGATAAGTCTTCCTTAACCTCTTCTTTTTTCAGATTTTATGTATTTATTTGCCAGAGAGAGCAAGAAAGCACAAGCAGGGAGAGCAGCAGAAGGAGAGAAGCAGGCTCCCCACTGAGCAGGAAGCCCAACTCAGGGTTCGATCCCAGGACCCTGAGATCATGACCTGAGCCGAAGGCAGATGCTTAACCGACAGAGCCACCCAGGCGCCCCAATCTCTTCTTTCTTAACTAAATCCAAAATCTTTGTTGTGATCTCTGATTTTCAGACTTTTCAGTTGCTTGGGTTGTGATGAATGGATCTTAATTTACATATAAGGGCTTGCTTGCTTTTCCAGTGATCTATTTAACTCTCTCATTTGATTGCAGCTGCTTGTGGCCCTCCCCAACCTGTCCCTCATTTGCACGGGAGGAATTCCCTTCCATATTTTCATCACACTTATTTTTCAGTTCCTGCAATTTCTGTGCGAAGAACAGAAACATTCTATTTTCTGGAGCAAATTCCCCCAAGAAAACCGACTCTGATGAAGAACCCATGTTGAGAGATTAAATGAAAATGATGATATGGCAAAGGCCATTCATTCCTTTAAAATCTCCTACTTGTTTCTTTAGGGATCTGAATAGTTAGAGTCACTAATACATGGCAAACTGAGCTGTTTGGATCACAAGCTACCAGAGATCCTCCCCGCCCCCAGTGTAAGGACGTAAGCTGTTCAGTGACTCCAGGAGGGTCCACATTATTGTCCAGTGTGCCCTAACCATTGCTGTGGGGTCATGTCTCAGCTTAATCCCTTGCACTCCCACTTTTCCTAAGTGGCCCGGAAAAGAGACTCAGAGCTCTAATATCTTCATCTGTAAAATCAAAAACAAGTGAATAGTACTTCTGAAGGGTGAGATAAATAAAAGTTAGGTAAAGATACTTATGTATCTGTTAAACACCCCCTCCCAGAGAGAGAAAGAGAGCACGAGCAAGTGACACATGTACTTCTACCAGGAGTATCTATGATTTCCCATCCTTCTAACTTTTACGTGAGATTGACTCTGACTTCCATTCCGTGTCCTCTGGAGTCCAAAGCTCTTCCCAACATTTCTCCACATTGGTTTTATTTTCATGAGCATCCTTACTCTAAGCTCCTTGCTTCTAATTAATCAGTTTGATTTACGAACAGCCATCCCACTGCCCCTCATATGCGGTTTCTATTCTACATGACATTAACACAGATGTCGAACTTGGACACTTGGACACTTCCTGTGTTTCATTGCCCACCCTACCCTCACCCAAAACCAAAGCCCAGGGAAAACAAAACCCTGCATGCAAGGCTTTTCCTTTGGCAGCCAACTTGAATAAAAGGAGATTACAGAGGAAGGGGAGAGAAATATTACAGCAATACAATACAAGCACTCAGCAAGTCCTACACCATCCATCCCTACGGGTTGTTCTTTGGCCCTTTTTCCCGGGTCTACCTCCAGGCTTATGCCATCGTGCCAACTTTATGCTCCCTGGTAGGAAATTAGTGCTCCCTAGGACTCCAAATTTTCTCTCCAAGTAGAGCCAGTTCCCTCTTTTCTATCTCTAATCATGTTTAGCCCCTTCACCAAACCAATTGAGCTCCTCAGTAGAAAAGGGTGGGGAGTTCATTCCATAGGATTTGTCTTCCTTAGAAGTTGTAAATAGCATTTTCCCCATCCACTACATAATGGTTTGAGTTCTTGATGAAAATGTGGCTATAGGATCAGGTGTTTTTTTTTTAATGCCGTTTACTTAGAGTTTATAGACCTAAGAACAGAGAACTACCTCAAAATAAACATAAGAAGTAGAACACACACAGGATCAAGGTTATGTGCAAGTGCAGTTTGGCTTCAATGTTCCCAAATAGTTGTAGTGACTTAAAAAGAGAAAGAGAGACCTTGATAAATATTGTTCAAGGTCTACTCTTATCAGTAAATGGCCTTGATCTTGGCTATTGGGTCCAGAGTTGAACAGGCTGTGTATATAACCCACTGGCTTCTGTTGACTTTGGAAGCTTTATACCTCTTCAGTGACAAAACGCTTGCCATTTCCAAGCTTTCTAATATACATACAATGCACACTTTGCTTCTACTGATATTTCTTTGTCCCAAGAGATAGAGTTATGAGTTTAACTACGCTTTTGTTTAAGCCTATTATTTATAACCTTTGAAAAGTATGCCATTTTAAGGTGAACAGAACAAGGAGAGGAAAATAACATCAATTCAAATAACACATCTCAATAGAACCACCTTTGGGTCCTCCTTTGAGAGATATTTTTTAAACACTTATAGTGCCTAATCTGTGGCCAGTATCAGATGAACCCAAGGTGAACTGGAGGCTGGAGTGTGGAGAAAGTTCTTGCTATCTTTTCTTTGAACTTCAGTTAAGCAGCCAACAAAAACAGCATGTCCCATGACTTCAGATGCTTCAACCAGTTTTTCAAATAAGTCTTGGTAGATTAATACTGTGGCAGTGAGCTTGTTGGGTTACACTTTTAAAGTTGAAAATTATCAATTTCTCAAATGTTCACGTCTCATATGGGTTTCTATGGAAACATTGTGGTATATAGACACAGCGTGGCTTAGGGGAAGGAAATGACTATAACTTTCAGCCTCATCTTTATTCTACCACTTACCATCAGTGGGACATTGGGCAAATCACTTCACCCCTCTAAAGTGTCAGACAACATAAGAAATGATTATGCATCTGTCATCTATTGATTTGAGGCCCTCCTTGCTTTGCTGACCACTCTGTGAAATAGGGATCATTCTTTTTTAATTTTTCTAAAATTTGTTTACATCTTACAGGGTCTAGTACTTTTTAAATAATTGGAATTCAATGAAAAATAAAGCTACTCTGTTGATAACTGTCATGATCTTAGAGTCATCTCCCAAAGCTCCTCTCAACATTTGACCATAATAATAACATGCTGACTTAGAAGCCTACTTATTTCTCCCCAAATAAGAAATCAATGTAGGTCAGTCCTCCTGAAGATTCTTCCAACTTTGGAATGCGTTGATGATTTCTTGAGGATTGTGATCAGAATGGCAAGAGAGAAAACAAATATAGAGACAACATATTAGTCATTTATATCCTTAATTAAGTACTATTTGAATTTTTCTTTGGACGAGTTATCTTAGAACTGTTTGGGCGTATCCAAGCTTGTAGATGGATATAACCTCTTATACACAGAAAGCAGGATTTCTGTGAGGGCAACGCTGCTTCTAGCCTAGCATTTTATAACACAGTATCACTTCTGGCCAAGCAAGTCACAGCCCACCCAGACTCAAGGGGAGGGGAATTGACTCCACCTGTCAAAGAGAAGAGTATCATCTTTGGTCTGCCACAAGTTCATTTTCCAGAAACATCACTCTCAAATATTTTTACCTAAAATGACATTTCAGAAAACCATGATGGATTGTAAGAGTCACATAGGCAGGATTTGATCTAAGATACAGAGAAATTCTCTCTCTGTTTTGGAGGTAAGTATACCCTAATGTAATATAATGTGTAATAATGCCCTATTTTAGGGATCCATTTTCCTTGTTAATGTGCCTTCAGGAAACTCCCACTTCAGGTTAGGATAAGTTACTTCATCAAAGTTGTGGGTGGTTGGATAGGGAGAAGAAATCATTCTATTAATTCCAAAAGGAATTAATATTTATGTTTGTATCCGACAGTCACACGCTGAATGTGAAAAATAATGTCTCAGGGTCTGGTAGTTGTGTTTTATCTACTTTTTTTTTTAAGGTTTATTTATTTATTTATTTGACAGAGAGAGACACAGTGAGAGAGGGAACGCAAGCAGGGGAAGTGGGAGAGGGAGAAGCAGGCTTCCTGCGGAGGAGGGAGCCCGATGCAGGGCTTGATCCCAGGACCCCGGGATCATGACCTGAGCCAAAGGCAGACGCTTAACAACTGAGCCACCCAGGCACCCGTGTGTTTTATCTACCTTAATAAAAAACTAATGTGCCTTCTTATTTTCAGCCTAGAGTAGCATCTGAGGACATTGCCTTGATGTTCAAAGCTTTGCAGATAAAATCAGCAGGCTAGAAAACAACAACCAGTGCAGAACTGCTCCATCTTTTCAGAGCTACAGGTTACACAAACTTGATTTGTCAGCTTTGGATTCTAGTCATTGACAGAGGTAATCGTCCTGTGACCAGGCCCCATAGATGGGAGCTTCTCAGCAGGTGTGCCATGAATAGGTGACTGGAGTGCAGAGACAGTCAGGATTTGGCAAGCTGGCTGGGTGCTGGAAGAGCTAGAGCGCCCCACCCCTGCTCCCCGACCAATGACCTCCAGCTTCAAGCAGGCCCTTCCAGTTACCCCCATGTGTCTAAAATAGAATAATTTTTGTGTACCATGTTAAGGGAAAAAATTAAGAACAACCTGTCATCAGATTTTTAAGCATCCAGGATGGAAGGTCACCTAGTCTAATATCTAGACTAATTTATCAACAAATATATCTGTTTTTCTAACAACAGCAAGGTTCTAGAACACTGGTCTCACTGGTTGATTTTTTTTGTAATTGTGGTAAAATACACAACAAAATTTACCATCTTAGCTATTTTTAAGTGTACAGTTCAGTAGTGTTAAGTACATTTATATTGTTGGGCAACCAATTTCCAGAACGCTTTTCACGTCACAAAACTAAAATTCTGTATCCCTTAAACAACAACTCCTTATGGCCCCCTCCTCCCAGCCTCTAGCAACCACCATTCTCTTTTCTGCCTCTATGAATTTGACTACTCGAAGTACCTCATGTGAGTGGGATTGTACAGTATCTGTTTTCTTGTGACTGGCTCATTTCACTTAGCATAATGTCCTCAAGATTCAGATGTGTTGTAGCATATGTCAGCATATTCTGACATATCATATCACTCAATCACAGTTGAGTGATATTCCATTGTTTGTGTCTACCACATTTTGTTTAACTCACCTATGTTTTATGCATGTTTTTATTATTGATACAAATTTACCTGACCTTCTGGAGCAAAATCAGGGTATGTAGAGCCACTGCATTATGACTCATTGTCATTTATTATCCCTCTTAAGTAAATACATCTGCTTATAAGTCAGCCACAATATTTAGGGGTTTTTTTGGGGGGGGATGCTTGTTTGTTTGTTTTTGCTTTTGCTGTGGTAATGTTAATGGGTGTTATCTAATAAAAATGGGGCGAAAATTATTAGAACTCTAGTCCAGGCCAAAGAACTTGAGTATCTCTGACATTGGATGGAATACCTTCGATGGTTGGATTCACTATAGGATTGTATTAATGAGGACTCTTGGTTGCCAAGGCCTCGGGGCATCTCACAGAATCTAAAGAGAAATCTAAGGAGTAGAAACGGAAGGACTTCCTTGAGAACAGCTGGACCGGGAACTCATATGGCATCAAGACTTTCTCTCTTATATCTACTTTTCTCTTGTCTATCAGCCTCATCCTTCTCTCTTTGTGCATCCTGGCCTTCTCCACATGGCAGAAAACATAGCCGCTTCAGGATCTAACTGAGCTGAACAACTTTCAGCCCCTGACTGACTTTAGCGGCCTTCAAGGAGCTCAGACTCCCCAGAGCCCACTTCAGATGTGACCATGAGGACAGTGAACACCCTGCCAGAGAGAGGATCCCAGGGCCTAGAGTACACAGGCGAGGGATTCGCCACAGAGAACATGATCAACATGACTGACGGGCTACACACACCACCAGACGCAGACCTTACAGCTTCTGCCTGTGAGATTCTGTTTTGTAGAGAAGCTGTGGTTGCTGAGTTTCCTCTTTTTCCAAACGGGGGTATTTACTGCAGTTACCAAGCCTTACTTTGCCATGTTCTCAGCCAAACATGACACAAGCAGAGTCTGTGTGGTCTCATCTTCTCACGGTGCCTCCAATGATACAGCTCCGTGTGTCTGACTCCTCTGTCCCAGTCTCCATCCCCTGTCCTGCTTCCCCACTTCTGCTCACAGAGGACTGGGACAGCAGGAAAAGGGGTGCTCCGCCCTGTCTACCCTTCCCTGTTTTATCAAACCCAGCTGGTATGCCTCTGATCTTTCTTTCCTCAGAAGGAGGTCCTTCACCGTCTAATCAGGGGCTAGTGAGCTGAGATACAGCTTGTGCCTTCCCAACATGCTTAGCATGTGAGTGCTGGTCTGTCCTGATCTGGCCCTGCTGGGACATCCAAAATTAATCATCCATCCCACAACCAGCTGTTCCTAAACACCTTCTGCCTTTCCCTTCTTGCCAACAATAGCAGAAGGTCTTCGGGGCTTTGCACTGAGGCCTTCAGGGCGCAGCTGATTCCTAGTCATGAGTCATTTAACTTCTCTCAATCTTAGCTTCCTCATCCAGAAGAAAAGATAATAATAATAGTATAAACCTCATAGGGTGATCGAGAGGGTTAAGTGAGGCAATCCATGAGAGCCCTCAGTTCAGTGTCTAACCCATAGTAAGCATGCAATATGTTTACTTTTAGTAGTAGTCTCAGTTCAAAATAGTGGATGGAATTAGACACTGGAGATTTCAATCTGACTTAATAAATCAAGAGGTCTGATCTGTGAAAATCTCAATAGAATTCCTTTTTTTTTTTTAAAGATTTTATTTATTTAGAGACAGAGAGAATGAGAGAGAGAGCACATGAGAGGGGGGAGGGTCAGAGGGAGAAGCAGACTCTCTGCGGAGCAGGGAGCCCGATGCGGGACTGGATCCAGGGACTCCAGGATCATGACCTGAGCCGAAGGCAGTCGCTTAACCAACTAAGCCACCCAGGCGTCCTCAGTAGAATTCCTATGTCACTTCCCATCACTAAATTTCATTGATTACAGTAACTTCTAGGTGATTTATATATCCACTCTCCTAGATATACCCATGGGTTGGGGGTTGGAGTGAAGGGTTGGAACCTCTTTGGAATTCTCATCCTGCTATGACTTGAAAAAGATGTATACTGGGAGATATGCCTCTGTACCTTATGGGATGATCCTTGTTAAGAAGTTGGAGGTGGACCTCTGATTTCCCTTGTTCCTGCACTTTCCAGCCTCACAGGTGAATCACAAGAGTGTTTTCTTTGCTGGTAATTGCATGGTTTCCAGGGCTGGTGGGAGGCATAGCTGTACCCTAAAGTCAATAATGACTTCCAAAGATATGTTTACTTTGACTTTAGTTCTATTGGAATTCTGTAACCTTGGGCAGTTCTCAAATATATTTTTTCCGAAGGGCAAAGTCAAGAGGTTCCCCATCCCCTATCTTCTTCTTAGGAAGAGAGATAGAAGACCATCAGAAATAGGACAGAGCTGCTGCTCTTCAGGTTCTGAGAATTTCAACTTGTGGGACTTCCATGGTGAGATTTTAGGTTCATCCCGTAAACAACTCCCTCTCCATCCAAGGCCCTCTGCCATGAAAAGGGAACTCTTGGCAATGCAGCCATTTATAGTTCTGCCATTTTGGTTTTCCTTCAGTACCATTCCTCTGTGGATAATGCACATGACAAATATATTACCTACTATGTAAACAAATACAGAAAGTTCTCTTTTTTATCTCCCATAACATTCTGAAACCTAGAGCATTAAGCAATCTCTTGTAATAATAATCACAATTTCTGTAAGAGTTACTTAGTGCTATGCAGTGTTTTAAGTACTCACTGATGATTCATAACGCCTCTATGAGTTGGTGGCTTTGTTATCCCCTTTGTAAAGGTAAGAAAATTGAGGCACAGAGAGATTAAGATCATGAGGCTGGTAAGTGGAAGAGCTGAGAAGCTAATGCAGGTATCCTGGTTCCAGAATCAGACTGCTAGCCACTGTGTTAGACAGCCCCTAAGATGGCCCCAATGATCCCTGCCTTCTGGCATTCATGCCCTTGTGTGGGAGCTGAAAATTCTGACTTACTTCTAATAAATAGAACAGCAGAAGTGACGAGATAGTACTTCTGAGGTTGGGATATAAAACAACAGTAGGGTCTATTTGGGGCACTCCTCGCTCTCTTGGGTGACTCACCCTGGGGGGAAGCCAGCTGCCATGGCATGCAACAGCCCTGTAGGGAAGCCCACAGGAATAGACTGAGCACAAATTTCTGTCTGCCAACAGCTATAGGAGTGAGCCTGGCAACAGATTCCTCAGCCCCAATCTGACCTTGAGATGACTGCAGCTTTGGAAAAGACCTTGAGCCATAGGTACCCTGCTAAGAGGTCTGGACTCCTGGCCCATAGAAACTGTGAGTTAATATTTGTTATTTTATGCTACTAAGTTTCGGGGTAATTTGCTATATAGCAACGATACAACTGCTAAACAATACTGGGGGGGGTTGGGGGTTTTTTGGTTTATTTTAAATGATACAAGATATTACAATGAGAATTTGCATTTCTTTCTTTTTTTAAAAAAGAGAATTTGCCTTTCTTAATAAAGCCTGTAATTAGCAGAGGCACTTAGCTATTTGTGGTGCCTGTGTTGATGGCTTATTCCAAGCAAGTTTTTTATTCCTATTGAGCAGAATTACTTCTGTAACAATTTCATGGCTGATTTTTTTTTTGAAACTTAGCAAAGACTTTCTGAAATTCTAAATTTCTTCACTGCTTCCCGTTATCGAATTCCTCTCTCAAAGAAATCAATTTGTCATGCCTACCTCACTGGAATTATGTGAACAACTTTTGGTTAATGAGGAGTGATAGGCTCATGAGCTTGGGCAGTATGAAGAATCACCAGTAGGTAGTGACGCAGCCTGCCTTTCCCATCTGGTGCTTTCAGTGTCTTTTTTTTTCACTCTTTTCTTTTTTTTTCTTATCGCTGTGTGAGTGTGAGTGAAGCTGTGTGTATCTGTGTATAGGATATCTATTCATAATGTTCTCATCTGGTACAATGAACATATTCTGACCAGAACATTTTCCCTAGATTCCTACAAAATTATCAAATGATTTTCATTCAGGTTCATTAAATTTTTTTATATTTATCAGTTTAGCTTAGAAATGGTGAGGGACTATTATGGTCTTGTCCATCTGATTTGTACATTTTATTAATGAAGTTGAGCTAAGAAACTCTTTAACATATTTATCAATAGAGGCCAAGGATGTATGTGTTCAGTGAGTTGTCAGCCTCTGTTCCTTCAGTCTTTGCCCCATAATCATGAGAGAATGCCCTCCTTTAAGGATTTACCATCACAATTTTGGACATCCAAGAGGGCCCCTCCACCATCCATAACATTTAGTAATCTGTGGTTGTGCCAATTGATACTCATGTGCAGGAGCTAGGCACTTACCTAGTGGGTAAACACCTGAACATCAGCCCAAAATCAATATCTTAATGTTTTGTGGCAGACATATTTTATAGAGGAATCCTATGTGGTAGTGTTATTTGTAAGTTGACATGGTCTTAAAAACACATCTCTGAGTACCAAGGGGCTAACTAATCTTTTTGGTTTTGTTGTTCTCTTGTTTCTCCTCAAAGTCCTTTGGCTTGGATCATGTTCAGTTTGTCATCTCGTCAAGATTTTTCAATATGTGAAAATACTTTTCCCTTGCTCTTTTTAAATAAAAGATGCAAAAGATTGCTTAAATTGTGTGTTTGTGTGTGTGTGTGTGCGCACATGTGTGTTTACCAATGCGTTATTGGGGCAGGGCTTCAGTTTTTTACATTCTTACCCATCAGCCTTGCCACTGCCCTTAAGTGACTTTAGATTCAAAAGCTGATTTACCAGGGGTGCCTGAGTGGCTCAGTCAGTTAGGCTTTCAACTCTTGATCTCAGCTCAGGTCTTGATCTCAGGGTCTCGATCTTAGGGTCGTGAGTTCACACCCAGTGTGGAGCCTACTTAAGAAAAAAAGAAAAAAAAAAGCTGATACACCAAAGATAGAGCGATGGTTACATCATTTCACCAAGAGAACCAAGGTGAATACTTTGCAAACAACTATTGACCCTACATCTCCTGCCAAAATTTCAAACACCATGAGACAGCATTGGAAGACATCCAATGAGAGTTATTAGTTTGGAGCACTGAGGCCAAGGGTTGCTTTGCAGGATTCATATGGCACATGAGGGTTGATAAGGGCAAAGAAATTTTGATGAATAAAGCAAAAAGCTTGTTTTGTAAGTGAGCAGTCAGATAGAAGAGGCAACCAATGTGTCTCTGAAACAGGGCCAGCCTCCAAAAAACATGTGTCTCCGGGCCTAACTGCAGGACCTTAGGAAGACAGCTTCATCCATCTGCCACTTGAAATCCTCTGGTATAGGATGGTCTCTGTTTGCTCTGAAATTAGAAGTTACATTTTTAAATACCTGCCCCTCCCCCCCAAAAAAGTATCATGTTATTTCAAATCTACTCCTAGGTATCTACAGTGTTGGAATTCAATCTGTCTGGGCTTCTGAAATGATTGAGCTCAACTCTAAACTCTTTGAGGGCAGGATTGGATCTTTTCATGTCTATAAATTACCATTCCTGGCACAGTGTCTGGGCAGCCTGAACACTCAGCAACTCTTGACTCTTTCATGAATGAAAGATGGACACAGGAAAATGAGGAAGGGGCCACCAAAGATAAGCCTCACTTCATAATTTCACCTTGCGTTGTTCTCACGTGTCAGGCTAAAATCATGTTGGATTAGTGAGCAGTTCAACAGGGGTCAATCTCATTGCAGGAATGCCATAGGCCCTAGGTAGTTACAATATTTGCTATCATTAGCTTGCTAACAGACCCCACTGCCTGTATGTAAATACAAGGCGCCAGATGAGGCAGACATTTGCTCTGTGGCCCTACTAGTCCCACAACTACCTGCTTACCCACTGGGTAATAGGAGTGGGGAGAGGCCTTGCTATGTATAGATATTTATGCTATGTTTCTTCCTCTTGGGTTGCACTGAACGAATGGGTAAGTTGACCACAAAGCAAAAAAGGTCAGGATCAGATCACATCAAGCTGTTACCTATGTTCTCAGAGGAGAACTAAGTGCTGAGCTGGGGAAAGGGCTAAGAAAGGGCTGTTGCTGGTGCTTCTTAACCTCTCCTTCCTCATCATGAGCAATCAGCCGGTCTCAGGGTTGCATACCTCTTTCCCTAGAAAGCAACTGAGCAGACACCAGCCATTACTGGAATATGCCCCTTGGGGGTCTCATTCCTGCCACTACCACAAACAACTGATGAAAGGATTCTGAGAGGAATTTTGATAAATACAATTCTCATCACTTTATTGCATTTCAGTGTTTTCCATTGGCCCTCATGGGTTGGCTACCAGGGCACCTGCCCAGCTGACCCACCCTTTCACTTGACTTTGATTCCGAGGGGACCTGGAGTATAGCACAGAGGAGCAGGCTGAGAGCTGAGAAGCAAAACCTCAGAACAGCATTTTGTGAAGTCGCTCTACACTTTTGGAGAACAAGGTATGCGGGGGACTATTTGGAATGAGTTAGCACATGGGACTGGCTAGAATTTAAGATAAGAAGTCTTTATGAAAGCAAGTGTCAAGGGAGGTTGGAAAGGAAGTAAACAAGGAGGAAAATATACAACAGTGAGGAAGTTTCAGTATTAGAAAAGGCTGAGATGTGCCCTTGTTTTGGTGGCGTACACATAATAATGAAGATTTATTTCTCACTGATGCAACAAGCAGTTTGAGTCAGGTAGCCCTTGTCTATCACATACTGGCCTCCAACACGTGTTCTGCAGTCACCATGGGGAGGGAAAAGAGAAGTGGCCAATCTTGAAGAAGCTTCCTTAAGGCCAGGCTGGGAGTGACTGACAGAGCTGGTGACCTCATCCAGTTAGCCTTGTGCTAACCCAGTCACCTGGCCCCAACCTCACTACAAGAGAAGCCAGGACAGGTGGTACCCAGGTACCTA
This sequence comes from Callorhinus ursinus, assembly GCF_003265705.2. Lineage (NCBI taxonomy): Eukaryota > Metazoa > Chordata > Mammalia > Carnivora > Otariidae > Callorhinus > Callorhinus ursinus. The sequence goes on from NW_027397067.1 coordinate 10,889,553, forward strand.
GGAAGAGAACGATGAGATGGAATTTGAAGACCCATAGCGTTGTTTCTGCAACAATCCACCCTCTGACAACCTCGAACAATTCTGTTGTTCTTCTCATTCATAGAACACACTGACCCCTTCCCTCAAGGGAGGCTCCCTAAAGGACTGTCAGTCCCCTTCCAGCTGAAAGTCTAGGGTCTCTGGCATAGACTCCATCACGTCAGAGATGCCTCCTCTTGGTCCGAACATCTCTGAACTAAAAAGACACACCCTGGACTGATGAACCGGGGTGAAGTAGGGGTAGAGTAAGTGCAAGAAAACACTCCCACTTAGAATAGGAAAGAGTGGGACACATATAGGGATCACTGCTTTACAACCACTCTGAAATTCCCATGCGAGACACCAGGAAGACCTTCTAGTGTTAAGGTAGGGAAACTCCTTGATTAGTGTTGGATCACACTGTCTGAGAGGGAATTCCATGGCCATTGTTATCTGAGTGCCGTGGCTGAAATGGGTACTGGGAAGTATGCTCTCACTGGCGGCTGCACAGCCATCTTGGACCACTTGCTGTTCAAGGGGTTCAAAATAGGAGAAAAGTCTTCATGGAGCCTGTGTGTGATGGCATTGGTATTTTGGGCCCCTCATGGGGATGAGATTTGATGTGTCTTAGTCATCTCCCCCCCCCCCCAACACACACACACACATTTGCACAGAAGGCCAGGTCAGGGCTGATTCAGGAGCCCCGTCCCCTACTCCATGTCCCCATGCCAAAGCTCCCAGCCATCTTCTTCCCAACCATTGCTCTGCATGCCCTGCCTTGTTCACTGGTCACATTGGCTGCACACAACTCTTTAACTTATTTCTTGCTTTCTCTCACTTTCCATGCTGGTATGGACTGAACTGTGTCCTCCCCCCTCCCCAAAATTTGTATCTTGAAGCCCTCACCCCCAGTCCTCAGAAGGTGACTGTATGTGGAGATGGGAGTTTAAGGGGATAATTAAGGTTAAAAGAGGTCATATGGGTGGAGCCCTAATCCAATATGACTGGTTCCTTATAAAAAGCATCAGAGACACCAGGGATGCCCATGCCCAGAAGAAAGACCGTGTGAGGACTCAGGACAAGGATGGCCATCTGCAAGCCAGGGAGGGAGGCCTCAGGAGAAACCACACCTGCTAGCACCTCGATCTCCGACTTCCAGCCTCCAGAACTGGTTAAGCCCCCAGTCTGTGGTATTTTGCTATGGGAGTCCTCGAGAACCAATACACCGACCTATCACATTTTCTCAAATTCCTCTTGACATGCCATTAGCCTGCTCCCACCGCCTTCGCACCACTAGTGACACAGCTGAAGAGAAGTAAATAAAATAGATAAGCTTTGAGGTAAAATCAGAAATAAACGTTCCGTCTCTTGTTTTCCTCAGCTATAAAATAAGTGAGTGTCCATAACTTGAAGACTGTGATTCCAAACCATCTCCTGGAAAAGCGCCTCCTTCAAAAGTACCCAGATGACCTCTTCAGATTCTTCATATTCCATCTCCCATCCTCTGCTAAGACATCTGTTTTCAATTTAAAATATTCACATTTCAACAGCATTTCCCCTCTCTTTCCTTTTGCATTGCAAAATTATTCAAAACAGAATGACCCAGGTGCTGTTATGGATGAAATTCGCTTTTGTTTGTTTCTCTGAGAATTTAAATCCCATTTATAACATAGTTTTTTCAATAAAATATGTTCTGAGTCCCAAATATTCTATTCACAGTGCATCTTTGGAACATACTATTTGTGAATCGGGACTATCCAAACAGGGTTGCACTGAAAGAAGTCCTATATCTCGATGCTATTTCTTTGGCAATATGCTTTAATTATTAAGAGACAAACAGCCTGACCTAATTATAATATGAGCAGAAATCTTTTTTTTTAAAGATTTTATTTATTTATTTGACAGAGAGAGACACAGCGAGAGAGGGAACACAAGCAGGGGGAGTGGGAGAGGGAGAAGCAGGCTTCCCGTGGAGCAGGGAGCCCGATGCAGGGCTCCATCCCAGGACCCTGGGATCACGACCTGAGCCGGAGGCAGATGCCTAACAACTGAGCCACCCAGATGCCCCAATATGAGCAGAAATCTTAGGAGGTGGTGGGCATTACAGCTCCATCCTCCAGCGCTAGAAAATTATACAATGAATGGGTTATTTCATTGTGCCACAGGCAAAGGCCTGATTATAACTAAAAATTGGCCTAGACTCTCAGCAGGGTGAGAATTTCTGAAACTTCAATGCGTAACAAAATAGAGTATAAATATAAGGTATACGGTACATTAATGAATACCGAAGAGTAGCAGCCTGTGCTTCATTTCCTTCCCAGGCTTACCAGGCCACCATTCTGTCTCTGAGATCCGGGGGCAGACAGCTCAGCTGTGCGCAGGGCTGAGACCCTCTCCACCTCCACTTTATCTTAACAAATAGTGAACCTGCCTTATCACGCAATTTGGGCCTGAGCTCGGGCCAGGTGTGTTCTCAATTCTGTGTGTAACTCTTTCCCAATATTTTAATAGAGTGAATAATCAATAGAGACAAGCAAAAATGTCTGCTTAGCAAAGCAGCTAAATAAACCATTTGCAGCTTGTGGAGCCTGGACTAAGAAAAACAGGGACCGCCCCCCCCCCCCCAGGAGCAAAGTGCCTCCACACACATTTACCTCATTCATTCCCTTCACCACTGGCTTCAAACATTTGAGCTCCTACTATGTGCAAGACACCAGTTAGGAGCTTTGGTGAGCTATGGGGTGGGGGGTAGAAAATAGAGTTACCCTCCTGGGGAAATGGCATGCCCCAGAATCTCTCCAAAGAAGTGATGAAGTAAAGGCACTAAGGCCCATATTTCTGAGAAACTGACTGCTGAGTTTGCCTGATTGTCCTGTGTCCATGCCAGAGACCCCCCGTCCCCCCAGAACACCTGCCCTCACTCTTCAGGGACAGCCCTTGACAGATGCACGTTACTTGGAGCACCCAGACCTTCTCCCTGACCATATTCTCACCGACACACTCTAAGTAAACTTCTGAAGAAAAATAGTTTTCCTGTACAGATTTCCCCACGTGTATATATTTTTACGTTTAAAAAAGCAATTTCTGTTTCCAGGGGAATTTAAGTGAATTTCACTATTTTTCCTGCCAGAAAAGGAAAACAAGATTATATACAGATGGGGCACTAGGGGAAAGAGAACAAATACCTGTCAGTGATTGCCTAGTTCCCTCATCCCTTTCTCCTCCCCAAAGGTTTAGAGGAACCAGAGATCGATCGCCAAATTGGGAACTTAGAAAGGAAAATAATTGTAGGGATGCCTGGGTGGCTCAGTCGTTAAGCATCTGCCTTTGGCTCAGGTCATGATCCCAGGGTCCTGGGAATAGAGTCCCACATCCAGCTCCCTGCTCAGCGGGGAGCCTGCTCTCTCTCTCTCTCTCAAAAAAATAAATAAAATCTTTTAAAAGAGGAAATAATTATAAATGAAAACCCTAAACTAAAACCACTTTTGAAACCAGCTTTCTCGGTAAAAAGCAAATGTGGCAAAGTGTGAACAATTGGTGGGTCTGGATGAAAGTGGAGGGTGGTCCCTGTGTCGCTCTAACCTGTTTCTCAGCATTTGAAAGTTTGCAAAATAGCACGTCAGGGAGGTGATAATCGTTTCTCCTGTAAGTTCTCCAGTCTCTCAGAAACTCTCTCATACAAACTCATCATTCTTAAAACTGTCATTCTTTTAATCCAGAATAAATTGGTTCTAGAACTGCCAAGTGGTGCATCTATCTTCCAATTAACTTGACAGCAGATTGCTGGATAAAGTGGTTCCTTAGCAAATGGGGTTGAAGGTACCAGACATTGTATGCTTTTTTCTTTTTTTTTTTTTTAAGATTTTATTTATTTATTTGAGAGAGAGAGAACAGGGGGAGCAGGGGGAGTGGCAGGCAGAGGGAGAAGCAGGCTACTCGCTGACCTGGGAGCCCGATGTGGGGCTCGATCCCTGGACCCTGGGATCATGACCTGAGCCGAAGGCAGATGCTTAACCGACTGAGCCACCCAGGCGCCCCACTGCAAACTTTTTTTCAAACAAGAGTGGGAATTTTGTAAAAATATAGTAATGTTAAAGTTTATGAATGTTTTAAATTTTTCTATTTTTTTTTCATGTATCTCTCTATAGATAAATGGACTTCATGGAGTCTATGAAATCTAATGCCTCTAGCTTGGAGAGTGAGGTCCTTAATGTTCAATGTATACTGGTTAATTCAGTGACTATAGTATTTGCTGTGCAAACAGGAGATTTCCAGACCCAGGCCTGCCCTATTCCTTGCTGTGCAGCCTTTTTAACAAAATCACTTTGCTTTCACCGGATGCCAGTTTCTAACTAAAATGAGAGCTTAGACTAGAAGAATCTGAGTCGTCTGTGATGCTCTGTGAAACATCAATGCTGTTGTCTTGGTGTCACTTTCTATGTCCAAGCCTCTGAATTGGGATCAGTCAAGGTGATGTGGAGAAGGGGCTGGTGAGCACGATATTGGCATTCAATTACCTATTAATGAGATGAAGGCTGAAGCCTTAATCCCAACCACCTCAAAAATGTCTAACACTGATCCTGGGAGGAACTGCCTGAGACTCCACAGTGAACAAGTCCAAGCACTTGGCAAAGCAAAGGAATGCCTTCCAGTGTGGAGGGCAGCATAGTTTAACACAGTGACATTGAATGTGATTACATAGTCGGTCCTCATGGGCTCATAGCTGGAGTCACTGCAAGGTGGGGTCCCCAGCATCCTGGCAACCCTGGACCAGCTGAGCATGGCCAGATGATGCTCCCAAACAGTGGTGATTTTAGGACAGAAATGATATCATGGAGTTTGTTTACTGTGGCCTACCCTCAATGACCTGAATTTAAAAAGACAGCTTGTCACTTGGACTTGCCACAAAGTGAAAAAAAAATGCTGGCTCTGGAGCAGGAACAGCTTGGATTCCAATTACTCTGCCATTTGCCAGCCCTATAACCTCGGGTCAGTGACTTAACCTTTCTGGAGTTCCCTCTCTCTCCTCTGTAAGATAGGGGTGATAGGAACAAGGACCCCACAGGACTCTTACGAGGATCAAATGACATCGTGCAAGGGAAGTGTCCAAGCTTGGACCTGGACCTCAGTAACCCTGAATACATTTAGCCAATAACATATCTCTTTTAGGCTTTACAACCTAATACGTATTTGAAGCTTTACAATCACGTGGTCTCTGTTGCAACTACTCAGCCCTGCAACGACTTTGCAAGAACAGCCGGAGACGCAAACACAAATGCGCTGGCTCGTGTCCCCATAAAGCTTCGCTCGTGGCTGTGGAAATCTGAATATCAGGTAATTTTTGTGTGTCATGAAATATTCTTTTGATTTTCTCGCAACCCTTTAAAGATGTGAAAAACATTCTTAGCTTTCAATCCATAAAAAAACCCAGGTGGAGAGGCACTTTTGGCGCACAGTCCTATCAATCACCCACCCCGGCTCTACAAGAATAAAGATGCGGAAAAATGTATAGACCCGTCCACCACGTTGTAAAATATGTTAGGGAACCGCAATTAGAAATCTAGTTGAAAACAATTTGCTATAAAACAGAATTTTGGGGACACCTGCGTGGCTCAGTTGGTTAAGCGACTGCCTTTGGCTCAGGTCATGATCCTGGAGTCCCGGGATGGAGTCCCACATCGGGCTCCCTGCTCAGCAGGGAGTCTGCTTCTCCCTCTGACCCTCCCCCTTCTCATGTGCTCTCTCTTTCTCTCTCATCCTCTTTCAATTAAATAAATAAAATCTTAAAAAATAAAAATAAAAAAATAAAACAGAATTTTGTTCATCTGGTACCATATCTAAATAAGTTTAATTTTCTTAATATATAAAATAACCTATGTAAGAGATAATGCCACGGTAATATTAAATAGCAAGATTAAAAATCTTCAATGACCTGTATGAAGTATGGACGAGATTTTTAAGTGAATGAATATTTTACTTTTTCTAAGAGATGAATAATGGACAAAATTGTTGCAGCTTGTCACTAGGTGAATGTTTTAAACATTCTGAAGACTTAAGAACTTAGAATTACACACATACACACTTTTATTTCTGAAAGGTGAATCCTTTCAAAATTATCAAATGTTACAATATTTTCTTAGTATTTGTATACAAGAAAAAAGGGAAATATAATTTACATATAAATACATACATAAGGGGCGCTTGGGTGGCTCAGTCAACAGTCGGACTCTTGATTTCGGCTCAGGTCATGATCTCAGGGTCATGAGATCAAGCCCCGCATCAGGCTCCGAGCCGGGTGTGGAGTCTGCTTGGGCCCTCTCCTCTGCCCCTCCTCCCCACTCCCCATGCATGCTCGTGCTCTCTTTCTCTCAAAAGAATATATACATACAGAAATATCAATAAAAATACTATAGCTGATAACGCCAATGTGTAAAATATTTTACCAAAGCACTGTTGTGTACCGTAGTTAAACACTACTATCTAGCCTTCCATTATTTTTCCTTCAACTACAAGCCATTTAAAGGTAAAAAATATTTAAATAAAACACAATGTCTAGCTGCGTTTAACGAACTCTTTGTATGTTTCATGTGCTTTTAAATGGTCATTTTCATCGTTTTCATTTTAAAAGATATTGCGGGAGAGCTACATTCTCTTCATTGATGCATGGTTAGTAGTACCAGAAAAACTGCCTTCTCTGAAAAAAATCCCCTCTTTAATATGGAATCTAATGAAAATATAGGAAAGATCATTGAAACCTGACGTAGACATTAGAGTTTCCAGCAAAAATACATTAAAGCATAAAGAGAAAATAGTAAAACCATCTTTTGTATATTCAGGACATCAAGGCCATCATTTTAAAAGCCCTAAATGATGCCTATAGGGAAAGCTGAAAAACATTTTCTTTTGATTAAAGAGCATGATAAAATCATTTAACATGTCTTTTATAATATGCATCTACATTTGACTGTGCTGGGGAGCATGTCCGGGTGTGGTTGTACTAACAGCACATTCCCATGTGGGAAGATAGTCACAGACTTCTGGCTGGGCCTACCCACTCCTTTTCCTTTAAAAGGGCTAATAATGCTCTAAACTTCTTGCCTTCTTTAGAGACACATGAAACCATCACAGGGGCTGGACAATAAAAGGGTTATGTTATAAAAAAGAAAAAAAGATATCCCATATCTAGTCAAAAAATCATGTGGTTTCACTAAAACGTGAATTTGTACCTTTTTTCATAATTATCGGGTGGCTTTTATAAAAATAAAGCTGTTTCCTTAAGGGGGAAAAAACTTTTGCCAATCAGAATATCTTCATTCTGGGAAAAAAAAAAAAAAGACTTTTTCCTCTGAAAATAATGAACTTCAGTGCCTGGCTAGATGAAAATTCACTGACTTATTCAAATGAAAACAAATTATTGTGCCTCTAGAGATGAGGTTTTTTTTCACTAGCACGGTCTGAGATAGCATCTGGAAACTGTCATCAAAATGTTAAGATTCAGAAGCAAGCATCTGTGTACAGAGTTGGACCCCGCTGACTTAGTGCCACTACCACCAAAGGTGACCGTCCGAAGGGACAGATACATAATGGCGGTCTGCAGGCTGGTAACATCATCTCATGTCCTCTGCTTCCAACCATACGTTCACAAATGTTTGAATTTATATTTAAACTCAATATCATTTAATGGTGGTAAAATGCCCAAGCCTGCACGGGACTGGTCCAAAGGGGGACATTTCACCTGGCTCTCCACAAGCTCCAGTTCAAAATAGGAAAGCATCAGAATCAAAAACTGCTTGATTTCCTGGACAGCAAATATTCTTCCCGGACATATGGTCGCTCCTGACCCAAAGGGCATGTAGTAATACTTTAGCTTGATTCCATTACTATAGAAGGTGGTCTTTGTCTTCCCATTTTCATCAAGATATCGATCATATTTAAAGGTCTGCAATAAAAATACAAAGAAAACAGAACTGTAAGATAGTTTTAAAGGAATTTATCGGTTTCTTGACCTGGACGCTCCAGAGAATAGTTTTCTTTTTTAATCCAATCTATTGGTAATTTAGCAAATTCCCCACCTTGACTCAGAAATTAATAAGGAATAGGAGTTTAACAAGAACTGATGGGAACAGAAAAAGCTTTATAATACCTTTCATCCTGCCTGGGTGACTAGTTCCTCCATTAGGCAGAACAAGAAGGAAGAGTTCAGATTAGAAACTAGAAGAACCAGTGTATTAGCCTCTCATTTTCTGGATTTGGGAGCAGCAATTGTTAAGGAAAAAGAAAGGCAGCAGCTTTATGATAATGATTGCAAACATAATCTAGCAGAGATGATGTGATGACAAGTATCAGGAATTTTAAAATTCAGGCCATCATCCAGGTTTTCCAAAATATATGAATATTGGACATAATTAAGAAGACAATGCCTATGGCTTCAATGGTTAAGTCAATTCTGCAATGGCAAATGTCCTCTTATTTTTTAAAGATTTATTTATTTATTAAAAAGAGAGAGATAGAGCACCTTTTGGGGGGGGGCAGAGGGAGAGGGAGAGACATAATCTTAAGCAGACTCCTCGCCAAGCACAGAGCCCAACACATGGGGCTCGATCTCATGACCCATGAGACCATGACCTGAGTCCAACGTTTAACCGATGGAGCCAACCATGCACCCTGGCAAATTTCCTCTTTATTTCCATCTGGGTAGACATCACCTGGATATTGAATTTTGATGAACAGTCACTTACCAAAGGGTCTGGGTAGATTTCTGGATCAAAATGCATTAACTGCGGGTAAAGAGCTATGATGTCATCTTTGCGGATGTTATAGGAGCTGTCCTGGAGGTGCAAAGTGAAATCCTCTTTAGCAGTCCGGATGTTCAGGGAGGCACTGGAAAGCCTCAGAGACTCCTTGATGATGCTATCTAAATATTTTTAAAGGAAGAAACGAGGAGAAGGAGGAAAGCAAGAACAAATCACGATTTAAAGGCCTCATAATATGGAGTCTGAAATACTGCTAGCAGATTATAACACAACCTGAACAAACTAGGAGAAGCTGGCCAGAGAAAACTTACCCAATTTTTTTTTTCTGTTGCCACTATGCTGTAATCAATGATTCAGTTGTGTCTGAATGTCATTTTTACCTGATAATCTGAGTTTATGATAATCATTTTGTAAGGATATAATCTTCTTGGTTACCAATGGCAACTAGATTTTATAATTTTATGGAAAAATAATCTTATTTCCACATGACACTAGACATCTAATACAATTGGAAAAATCAGTAACTCACTTTTATGTGAATTATTCAAAGTTTATTATTTCTGAGATTTAATATACTGATATCATTTTCATATAGAAATATTTTTCCAGATGTTTAATGCTGCTTCAGTTCAGTGTCTCCAAGACCCCATTTTTATGATTACACTACCCGATGGTGTGTGATGGTGCCTTACTGTCTGGTAAAGATATAAAGGGACAAAAAGAACCACCCTGCAAATAGCTAAAATATGCAGATCCAATGAGAAGGTCTAGCCTGACCTTCCAGCCTCTATCCTTTTAGCGGTCATGTTTTAGGTGGTCATCATATGATTGTGTGTAAAATCATAACCTGTCAGCCCTTTCTTTTTCAAATGAGAAAAGCAAGTCCCCCCAAAATGCAATGACATGTCTGGGGTCATCCATGGTTGGCAGAACGCAACATAGAACCTATGCTTCTTGCCTCATGTCCCTTGCACTAAGACCTGCTACCCCTAACAACATGCACTGGGTTCTTTCCTCAAGAGAAAAATAACAAAAACAAAAAGAAAACTCTTTATCACTATAAACATAGAGTATTTTTGTATTTCTGCCAACCACAGAGAAGCAAAAATAAGAAACACAGAATAACCTTCAATCCCATCACTCAACCCATGCAGCTAATTGTAATGTCTCGATGGTATTTTTTCCTCCTTTATTTCATGAAAATGAGTAATATGCTCCCATTAATCATAACATCAGTGATAAGGGTAATAATAATAAAGGAGACAGAGTAGGGCAGGGCAGAGAAGCTGTTGAGAAGGTAGGGTCAGGAGTCTCACATTAACACTGTATCTGGTTCCACCATTCCATCCCAGGTACGAACTTAACCTCTCTGTGTCAGTTTCTTGATCTGCTCTATAGAAATTAGTCACCAGTCATAGGATTGCAGTGAGGATTGAACAGGATCACACATATGAAATACTTCGCTTAATGCCTACAGGTAAGTGCATAATAGATACTGGCGATCACTGTTTGTGGGACACAGTAGATGAAATGTAACACAGTAAGCATACCTAACACTGGCATGTCATTCAGTTGCATTTGATTCAAACAAATAGGACTGCCGTCAAAGCTGATTTTTTGGCCAGCATTCTCTAGTGTTTTATTCACTTCTTCAGCAGCTGCTTTCATTGCTTCAGGGCTCCTAGCAAAAGTGGAGAAAAGAAGAGATGTACAGAAAATAAATGTTTTCTATACCAAAAGATCTGCAAACAGGAGTTTTCCCCTTCTTTTTACTAGGTGGTCAGGATACCAGAGAAAGTAGGAAAGGGACATTTCCCAATTACTTTTTACTCCATTTTGTAATTGTGTCTAAATCCTTGGATATTAGCCAGAATTGTTGCCTTAAAAGGCCTTGCAACACAAAAGTAAAACTTTGGCCATGCTTTTATAGATAAATGATTCTAATAAAGACTAAATGGTCAAATTAGTCATATACATAACAATTGAGAAGGAATATTGCATGTAAGATTAACAATTATAAAGTATCAGCTAAATTGCAAATGGATGTCAAAATTTACCCTTAAAACCCATACCACGATTTCAGGTAGAACAACAGCTTTTCCATTCTTATATTGTTCTAGCACTTTAACTTGTAAAATGAATGCTAGTGCGTTTTAGTGCATGGACATTTACTGGATCCTTAGTGACATGGGGAGGGATCTATATAACACTATTGCAGTAAATGAGTCTCAGAAATGTTTGACTGATAAGTATATGTGTGACTGTCATAAAATGGCTACTATTACCCTTATGATATTACATTGATGTTGTAACCTTACTGAAAATATGTGAACTTACTCTGGATGGAGATCTCTTAAGTAAAAACTTGGGAAGACATTTAACATTTGAGACAGATTAGTATGGGGTTTTTATATCTGAAATTGTTTCTAATTTTTTTTTTTTTTGAGAGAGAGAGAGATAGCGCACACATGCGTGCGTGGGAGGGTGGGGCAGAGGAAGAATCTTGAGCAGGCTTCATGCGCAGGGCAAAGCCTGACGTGATCTCACAACCCTGAGATCATGACCTGAACTGAAATCTAGAGTCAGACACTTAACCGAATAAGCCACCCTAGTGCTGCTAAATATTTTTTATATTAAATACATAAAATTGTCAGCCATCAGTGGAAATTTGGCATTCCAAATGCTATGGTATAGTAATTTTGTGTCCATGTGACACCAAACACCCAATTTAACCAGAATAATCCAATAAACCATTTGAATGTCAAATTTCTAAAAGACTAACACTTTGGAACACAGTCATGTTATGTAAAGTATGTTACATACAATGTTTTTGTTACATACTTTTAAAAGGCAAAATCTCGCCAAAGCCCATCAATAATAATTAGTAGAATTGATCCATAGCTATCATAGTTGGTCAAATAAACAGTAAGACAGAAATTACTAATGGGGTGGAAACAAACTGTTAATACACAGAGGACTAAGGCATAGGCACTGCCCTTTCACTGTCCACAAGTCCGAATCATTAAGTACATTTTTATGATCGTGAAGACAGAATTCATCAACTTAAGGAGGCATCATGAGGAACAGCCTGGGGTTGAAAACAAGGGCTCTGGGCCCAGATGGCCTGAACTGACCCTATGCAGTGCATTCTTCCCCCTGGAAAGGTCTCTGCTTCCACAAAATGAGTGTGCCAGGCATGGCTGCTTATGGTTTTGTGAGGATTGGATGAAATGATACTAATTAAACACTTATAAAGTAAATATCACATTCTTGATTGATAGCATGAGAAATTACCATGATTTTTTTTTTTTAGTTAAAGTAGTAGCTTTTCTGCTTTCAATTAAAGTAAAGAAATAAATGGATAAATTGCTAGTTACCTAATCATTTGAAATAAGCTCCAGAAAGTCGCCGGGATGGTGTTTGCTTGTGACGCCCAGAGGATAGCAAGGTGTGTCTTAGCCTTATCCATGTCATCTAAGGTGGAAAGCATGTCATTCAGAAACCTGACCAGTTCCGAGATGCGGTCTCTCTTTCCAAGGTTCTCATGCCTCAAGCCCTCTGCCAGTTTTTCCCTAGCATGGTGTGCGGTCTTGAACACATGAATGGGGAGGCCTGCTACCAGAGCCGGAAAGATTTTGTCAAATTCCTTGAAGTGGTCAAGGTTATTCAGAATGAGTCCTTTTTGTGCATCTTGCCCTGTAAGATCTTTGCCAAAGAGGGTTAAATACCCAGCTTCAAACATCACTCGGTAGCAGAAGGAATACATCCCTTCCGTCACCCAGACAGGCGTCTTTGATTTAGATACCAGCGGACGTCTCATGACAAATTGGAGGTTCTCCATCATGGCTTCTGTGAGGGAATTCAAGGCATCGCCCTGCAGGGTTTTGATGAAAGTTTTACTTATATTATCAGTGGTATTTCCATCACTCGGGTCAATGCTTCTGTGCCCAAATGCCTGCCAATAAATGAAATGTGTGAAAAAAGAGATTAAACCTGATGCAGTGCTAGAAAATGGCGGAAAAACAGATTAGAGACTTCCATAATTCTCTCCTTGTTAAAAACAGGGCAGGAGGGAAATTGGCCTTTGTACATACAATTTCATAGCACTTTCCAAATAAATGGTCAAATCCTACCCTCTCTGGAAGGCCAAGTTGAAATTCCAGCCCTTCAGTGAAACTTCTGGCAACCATGAAAGTTGTCCATTTCTTACTTTCCTTATGCTACTAAATCTATTGGCATGTTAATTTGGTATTAATCCATATTTGTCTTAGTCATCAGTTCTCTGCTACATTTATTGTAGTATGTACTTTAACCAGACTTTAGTCTACTTAGAGCTGAGACCGTGTCTAATATTTCCTTGCAGAGACTCACTAAATATTGGCTAGTTGCCGTCTCTCTCAAAGAACCTCTCAGATTATTGCTAAGCGACGCCCAAATATCTGATCAGTTGCTTGACAAAATTTAAAAGTTGTGTGGCAAAAGTGTGGTAAAACAATTGTTTAGTGCTAAGTTTCTGCCACGTGTGCTCTGGGAGTTCCGTCGATGCGGTTGACATGAAGGAGTTTGTACCTGTCTTCTTGATACAGTGCCACCTGGCTCAGTAAAATATTTCATTTTTATTTCACTCCAGGTGGTTAAGAAATGATAAATCTATACCTATTTTGACTTTTGAAACAATTACTACCAAGAGGTTCTGTCTAATTGGATTCATTATATTTCTAAGAATCTCCATGGAAGGATAGCTCTCTTCAATATCTCCATTTTTAAGTCTAAGTACATCAAAAGGCTTAAGTAGACTGACATACTAAAAAGTAGAAAAAAGCTGAATGCTGTATAAATGGGAAACTGGTTACCTTTGCAGAAGTAGTGAAGTGAAACTTTTTCCAATCCAGGTATTTTCCATGGCACAACACCTTCTGGTATGACAAGGGATTTGTGATGAAGTGGACATAGTTTCCCATCAATCTGCAGGTGAAAACGTGACCATGTTTCCTTTGATTTGCTCTCAGGAACTCAAGAGGATTGGCACCAAATTTCAGAGCACATCCCAGGTATGGAATCAACCCATTCTCCAGAGGTGGTTCACCCATTTGTCTGTAAGACACAAACATATGATAAGTGTGGGAAATTATACATTGTTTTTATTTACACCTGATTTAAACTTTTACTACTGACTTCAAATTTCAAAACTCTACAGTTATAGATAGTTCCTTTGTTGAAGGGGACCTGCTCTTTTACTAAAATAATGGGTTTTATTAACCTAGTAACATGATATGTTGGTAAAAATGATTGCTAAATTCATCCATCCATCCATCCATCCATCCATCCATCCATCCATCCATCCATCCCACAAACACTTATTGAATGTCTACTATGTGATAGACACTTTTTCCAATGATGAGGATAAAAGGGTCAACAAAGCCAACAAGATTCTTCCTCTCAGTACAGAAGAAACTACACTCTAGTGTTTATATTTTTCCTAAACATCATTTGCCTGAGTCTCTCAAAATGTTTTATATGATTGTTTTCTTTAAAGATATAAAATACTGAATTGCAGAGAAGATGGCAAAATTGAAGTTTTCAAAATCTTCAGAGTTTAAAGACATTATTATTCTATAATGATTGTTGAAGATAAGAATCTCATTTGAGAAATTAGCTTATTATAAAATGAAATTAACTAAGGTAAGTATTGATAGGATCACCAATTGTGATTCAACACTCTTTCATGCTATTTGTTGTCTCTTTTTTATTGAAGTATAATTAACACACAGTCTTTCATGCTATTTATTTTTTTTAAGATTTTATTTATTTATTGGAGAGAGAGAGAGAACACAAGCAGGGAGGAGGGGCAGAGGGAGAGGGAGAAGCAGGCTCCCTGAAGAGCAGGGGTTCTTGACCTGAGCCAAATGCAGATACTTAACCGACTGAGCCGGCCAGGCGCCCCTCTTTCATGCTATTTTAAATGTTTTTATTAAATAATATAAACATTAATTTTCCAACATAAACTCCTATCCCTCTTGACAGAACTACTTAGCATAAAATAATTAATGTTCATTTTATGAGTTCAAAGATAAGTAAGGTTAACAACTAAAACTAGAAATTATCGGGCCTGAATTAAAATACCTTAAAGCATACACACACGCACACACACACGCACACACACACACACAACAACAACAACTTGTAAATGAGACAACACATAGCAATCTACAGTTTTGCTGTGGGTAATTCTAGCTTTCGGAGATTGACATAACAGAATACTTACATAGCCCTCCCCCAAATACTCCTTGAACCAATCAGAAGGTAAATAAAAATGGCTATGTATGTGACCCTATTTGTATTTCTTGTCTTCTTGAACCCATTATAAATAAATGACACATAAATAAAAGTGATGTTACCTAAATTTAGCAGTTGCCCGATTTACCATGGTTTATTATCATTAATGAGAAGAAGATAATAGAATGACCAATGCAGGCTCTGTGCTCTTGTCCAGACCTAGGCTGAGTCTATCCAGTACACAAGATCTAGCTGAGAAGAGAACATTCATTTAGTCAGAGGATCTATTTAATCCTCATGCTAGAAAGAAACCTTTTCCAATACAGACCCCACTTACCACTTGTATCCTTACTAATCCAGACTTCATCTTTATATATACCCAGAAACATACACAGAGACCTTATAAACTTTTTGTCACTTATGTTTAACAAGTTTGTACATTTTTGCATGACCATGGGTATGTCAATACTAAAAGGGAAAGACTGTCATTCAATCTTTTATTAGATGTAATATGATACCACTTCAAATTTGTAAATTATATCTTAAATTTAAAGTTTTTTGGTTAAAAAAAGGAAGAAAATGCTAGTGAGTCTAAGTACAGAACACCAAATTTATTACATAACAACGAAAGTAAAAGAACTTTAAATGAATGAACTAAAACGCAGCTTAAAGATAAAACTTTCCTTACCTTCTCCTCATTCCAAGAATAAGCCATAAACAACAGCACACTGCTACAACAATCCCCCAGATCAAAGATATGGTCATCATTTTGCAAATCTAATGCAAAACTTCTGAAGATGAGAGTCTCTGATTAGAAAGGTAAGGATGTCACTGAACAGAGACTCCAGCTAGACTTTTATATAAGGTAAGATCCTACACTTGAGTGACCAAAGCAAACAATTAACCATTTGTTCAACCTATTAGAAAAAAAAATACCTGGCCTTGAACTAAGTCCACAGGTATCAGAAGAGGTTCCAAAACAATCAGAGACCTGCAATAGTTGATAAGTTGAAGGTCTTTCAAACAGATGCTGACTTAACATTCAGACCTGGTAACAACAGTTACCAGGGTTGCAAGTTTAGTATGCTTATAAAAGGACAAAACATAAACGTGTTCAAGATGAACATATCAAATAGCAGTGTAAAATATAATAATTTAAAGAAAAATAAGTATATGTTATCATTAAGCTAGTGGTTGGATCTTGTTACCTTTTGAAGAAGAAATCAATTTAAATGATTAACAAGAGATATGGTGGTCAAGTTCAAAGGAAAGAGAACTGAGTGAAATGATTCTGCTGCTTCATGTTTCAGTGCTTTTACCAAGTCATAGATAATGTACTATATATAGTAACACGTTACTTATCTACCATTCTCAAGAAAGTATCCCACATAAGTTCATCTTCCAATTAAACAATTTAAACATCACAATTTTGTCAACCATCTTTGCTAATTTAAAATGTTTATTAATTTTTCTAATTGTTAAAGTAATACAATTTCATTTTGAATCATTTAGGACTAACTGAAACATATCTTGGTAGAAAGGGAAAGTCAATTTATAATTAACCTCCCTTACTACTCCCCACTCAGAGGCAACGACTGTTAACTGTATGGTATGTATCCTTCTAAATTTTATTTCAGTGTACACATATACATAACTTGAGCACCTATTCTGTGCCAAGAAATCTTCAAAGATTTTCTGGTTACAGGTGTTAACAAAATGGACAGATTTCCTACTCTAACGGGGACTCTATTTCAATAGAGAGACAGATATTAAAATATAAGTGTTAATAAAATAAAACATGGTATAGAAAGTATTGGGGATGAGAGCAGCTTTAGATGTGGTATTCGGGGAAGGGCTCTCTGAGGAGGGGACAGACCTTGTAAGATCAACAAGGGAAACAATAAAGCCCAGGATAACAATAGAGCCCAACACCAGGCCACAAAGCACTCCATTTATTGATGTCAGTCAGAGAGTGGGAAAAGAGGAGATAGGTAAGGAAGAACCAGGAAGAAAACCAAGAGAATATGATGTCACAAGAAGCAAGAGGAGAATGCACTTGAAGATGAGTGATGAACTGTATCACATGCTACTTTGAGGTCAAGAAAGATGACAAAGAAACCTTGGCTTTGACAACATGGATATCGTTGGTGAGTCACACATAAACACATAGAGATGGGTTATATTGGATACTTTTTTTTTGTTCTATAGCATTAAAAAATGAATGCCACATTATGGACATTTCCTGTGAGAGAGAGGGAAAGAGAGATTTTTTACATATATATATATATATATATATATATATATATGTATCTTCACTTTTAATGTGTGTATAGTCTTCTATTGACTAAATCAGTTAACTGATTCCCTACTGATGGACATTTGGTTTGATTTGGGCCATAGAATCCATAGAATAATCTCATGCTTTTTTGCCTCCTTAAGCAGAGACCACAAGTCTTTTTGTGTTTTGTGATTTATGATCATAATTATTGATATCAATCATTGTATGGCAGTACATAGATTTCTCAATTGACTTAGGTTTTTTTAGGGCTTTCTGCACATTAAATGTATTTAGAGTGATGTGCCTTTTTGTTTTTTTTGTTTTTTTTTTTTAAAGATTTTATTTATTTATTCATGAGAGACACAGAGAAAGAGAGTGAGAGAGAGGCAGAGGGAGAAGCAGGCTCCCAAGGAGCAGGGAGCCCGATGCGGGACTCGATCCCAGGACTCCGGGATCATGACCTGAGCCGAAGGCAGACGCTTAACCATCTGAGCCACCCAGGCGCCCGTGATGTGCCTTTTTGAATTACTGTTTTTTCTCTATGACTCTGAAAACTAAACCTTTACAGTCAGGATATGACAGAGAAAGCACCAACCTAATATCTGAACAATTTAACCCTTCGAGTCACCTCTCAAACAAACAAATGAAAACAAACAAAACACCCACAGGAAAGGGGGCATGGGACCTCTAAGTATCATCTTGCAACTTCCTGTGAATTTATAATTATGTCAAAGTTAAAGATTTTCAAATAGTGCAGGGGAAATACGTTCACAGCCCTGGGAAAACTTCCTTAGGTTTTGTCTCAGAACCGTACAAACTCCTTTCAAATACAGCCTGGTTAGTATTTATCTCTATTTTCCTTACCCTGATCTCTTCCTTTAACTCCTTCTTACTATCCCTCTTCTATACAACAAAAGCCCAGGAAACACACACACAGTTTCCTCCAGTTGGCTGAGGGAAAGCTATGGCTTGAATATCAATATTCCTATTTTTTTCTTATTGTATATGGTTTACGTGTTCCTTCTGAGGATGTCACTTCCTGCTGCTGTCACGTGGCCACAAAGGGCATCCATTACACCCCTAATATGCTGCTTCGAATCTGATGAGTGGGAATGTAGATGCTTGTTACAGTTGTCCAAACTATTAGTAGGCTTTGTAGAAATACCTAAAAGATTTCCTGATGAGACAAAGGTGTAAGATTTCATGCATGGATTTTGGAACATCTCAGTGTGTTCAGCATGGTGCTTGGAGTATCAGGCATTAAATAAATGCTAGCTGAGTTGGAAAGTCCCTTTCTTGCTTTTTTATTCTCCACTACGTGCCAAATGTGAAGTTTTGTTTTCTCCTGCTCCCCTTCTCTCTCTCTCGCCACACTGACACGCTCACACTCACTTACACACGCATACACACACACTCATACACACCCACACTTACACTGAGCACCTACTCCTTGTGTCAGGCACTGCATCAACACTGGCGACACAGTGGTACAGGAGGCAGCCGTGAGCCCTTACCCTGTGGGGCTTCGACTGCAGTGGGGGAAAGAGTAAGTGCCCCGATCCACAAAGAAGGATGTTCTAGTTGCCAGAAGGCCCAGCACGGTAACTGAGTTTATCTAAACTCTCTAATCCCTCCATTGCCTGTCAATTTCCTCTTTTTTTGTAGAGAGGAGTGAAGAGCACATGCTTCCTGATGTGCAGAGGAAACCCTTGTTCTGAGCCTCGGGGAATAAAGGGCCCGAGTCCAAGACCCCTTCGCCACGAACACATCTATACAAAATTAGGATACTCAAACTAGACCAAAAGAAAGTAATAAAGAATAACTAGAGCTATCAGCTTCTGTAAACTGATGACACATTTAAGTGGTTTCCATGAAGAAATGCAGTAAACATCGTTTACATAAAACTTGCACATCAGTATGATTGCTTTAAATAAAAAGAACTGTGAATGTGACCAAACAATTGAGTCGCACAAGTTGTTTTCCAGAATTTATAAGTCAGACCAGATTGCCTGAATTAATGCAATGCTTTGCATTTTTTCAAGAGCATCGCAGTTCCCATGGACTAAGAATGCACATCAGGTTCCGAATTCACTGGCAAGTCAGTGGGAGACCAAAGTGGAATGAGCTGGTGAAATTTTGTTATGATTAATTTGGGGCTTTTACAATAAGCATTTAGAAAATATGTCTATTCACATTTGACCCACATCATCTATTTTTTTTTAGAAAATAAAAAGCCCAATTATGTTATGGCAGATACAGAGTATCTGATTCTCAAATATGGTTTTGAAGCTTAAACACATGGTGTTGAGGTTGTAAATGCCTAGTACATACTCATGTGTCCATTGAACAAATACAATTTCATAAGACTAGAGAATAAGGTGTTGATAAGTCCTATCTCAGAGAATCACAATCATTTTTACATTAGTTTTGAAGTTTTTACTTTTTAAAAGCTTCTGATATATACTTTCTTACTTGAATAATCAGCTCAGTTGGGCAAGGCAGGTATTTTAACTATTTTAAAGATGAGGAAAGGGGCCCCTGGGCCCCTGGATTCTCCCTCTCCCTCTGCCTCTCCCCCACTCTCTCTGTGCTCTCTCTCTCTCTCTCTCTCAAATAAATGAATGGATCTTTAAAAAAATAAAAATATTAAAAATAAAGATGAGGAAAGGGGCGCCTGGGTGGCTCAGTTGGTTAAGCATCTGACTCTTGATTTCAGCTTATGTCATGATCTCAGGGTCATGAGATCGAGCCCCGTGAAGGGCTCCGTGCTCAGCAGAGAGTCTGCTTGAGAGTCTCTCTTTCCCTCTCCCTCAGCCCTTCCCCCCAAGTGAGCACGTTCACACATGCTTGCTCTCTCTCTCTCTTAAATAAGCAAATAAATCATTAAAAAAACAAAACGAGGAAATAGAGGGGGCGAGGGTTTAGTGGCTAATGTTGCATAGCGCAAAATAGTTCAAATATTGGTGTGGAAGCTGGAATTAAATCTAGGTTTGCATTCTGACTCTGCCACTGACTAAGTATATACCATTGAACAAGGTGCTCTCCTCTCCAAGACTTTTTTTTTTATCTGTAAAATAGGCATGATTATAATGCATGATTCATAATATAGATGTCAAGGTAAAATAAGGCAATGTGCATAAAATGTTTAGCCCAGGGCTTGACACAGTCTGTGCCCCAAAATGTTTGTTATAATTATTAAGTGGCAAATCCAGGACAAGCCCAGATTCTTCAGAACTGAAGCTCAGCATTCCTCCCTTACAGCTCAGAACCTCACAAGAAGTTCAATGCAACCAGAGGGCACCTGACTACACATTTAGGAAAGAGTAAGTGCGCCATCTACATATTCAGACATAAAGTTGACTCATCAAACATGTTTCGTTCACTGAGTATGTAGAAGGTGCTATTAAGTAAGGAGGGAGAGATGAACAGATTATTTAGCAAATACTTATTTCATGCATTCATTCAAATTAACTTAGCACCTACTAAATAAAATTAAAAAAAAAATTAAAAAAAAAAAAGGGTGCCTGGGTGGCTCAGTTGGTTAAGCGACTGCCTTCGGCTCAGGTCATGATCCTGGAGTCCCGGGATCGAGTCCCACATCGGGCTCCCTGCTTGGCGGGGAGTCTGCTTCTGCCTCTGACCCTCTTCCCTCTTGTGCTTTCTATCTCTCATTCTCTCTCTCTCTGAAATAAATAAATAAAATTAAAAAAAAATTAAAAAAAAAAATTAACTTAGCACCTACTTTGTGCAAGGCACCTGTTAGGTGCTGAAGATAACAGAGGTAGATAAGACAGGCAAAGTCTCTGGCCTCAAGGGGACACGGCCAGTCAATAGGAGAACAAAGCCAATGTTTTATTTCTGATAAAGAAAGCATTGTTTCCATTACCAGAGAAGGTAAGGCAATACATTAGTGTTTTGTGCCAAGATTTTCACAGGCTTGCCTCATTTGATCCACTTGCCAGGATTATGAGATGGACACTGTTGTCTCCCTTTGTAGATGACTTGATGCTGTGAAGCTCTGTCCCCACACCCCCATGAAACCCCTGCTCTGCTGCACTGTATCACAGAGAGAAGTCTTTTTTCTTAAGTTAAAGGCAGGCCTGAGGATCTAGAATCAAAGAAGGCTAAGTGGCTGCCTTGCTTTTTTTTCATGGGTCTCACCTTAATCAGAACTTTCTGGAGCTTAGTCCAGGAAGCTCAGCTTGACAGTGAAAGAAGAAAAGCAATGGTTCACTGGACTCATTGGGCCCAACCAACCTAGCCAGGAGGGTAAGGGAGCTCAGGAAGAGAGAGAAAGGAGAGTGCCGCCAGAGGAGAGGGAGGGAGCTGAGGCTTTTTCCACTTTTTCCCCCACTTTTTACTTGTTATGAATAGTACTACTATGAACATTCATGTTCAAGCTTTTGTGTGAACTTATGTTTGAAATTTCCTGGGTATATAGCTACGATTGGATTTGCTGGGTCATATGGTAGCTCCATATTTAACTTTTTGAACTACCAAAATGGCTTCCAAAATGGCTGCACCATTTTACATTCCCAGCAGGAATGTCTGAGAATTCCAATATTTCTATGTCTTGGTCAACACTTACTGTTATCTTTTTTGAGTATAGCCATCCTAGTGGATATGAAGTAATATCTCCTTATGGTTTTGATTTGCATTTCCTTTGTAACTAATGATGTTGAGCATCTTTTGATGTGATTATTGGCCTTTATGAATCTTCCTTGGAGAATTCAAATCCTTTGCTCATATTTGTTTTGGATATTCTGGATCTCTTACATTTTCATATGAATTTTAGAATTGGGTTGTAAATTTCTGGAAAAAAAATGTAGCTGGGATTTTGATAGGGATTCCATTCACTCTGTAGATCAATTTGGAGAGTATTGTCATCTTAACAATGTTAAGTCTTTTGATCCAAGAACATAGGATGTCTTCCCATTTATTTAGGTCTTTAACTTTTTTTGATGATGTTTTGTAGTTTAGTATACAAATCCCACACGTTTCTGTTGTTGTTAAATTTATTCTTGTTATTTTGCTCTTATTGGTGCTGTTGTACAGGAGGTTGTTTTCTTAATTTCATTTACAGATTGTTCATTGCTAGTGTATAGAAATAAGCTAATTTGGGAATGTTAATTTTGCATTCTATAACTTTGCTGAAATTGTTTATTAGCTTTAAGAAATGTTTTTATCGATTCTTTAGGATTTTCAATATAGAAGATCATGTTTTCTGAAAACAGAGGTAGATTTCCTTTCAAATATGTATGTCTTTTATTTCTTTTTCTTGCCCAAGTACCCTGGATATAATTTCCTATAGAGCGTTGAATAGAAGTGGCAAGAGCAGATGCCCTTGTCTTGTTCCTTATCTTTGAGGAAAAACTTTTAGCTTTTCACCATTAAGTATGATGTTAGGTGTGGTTTTTCATATACTTTTTATTGTGTTGAGACAGTGTCCTATTTCTAGGGTTTTAAAAATGATTTTATCATGAAAGGGTGTTACACTTTGTTAAATATCTTTTCTGCATCTATTGAGATAATCATGTCATTTTTGTCTTTATTGCATTAATATGGTGTATTTCATTGATTAATTTTCATATGTTGAACCATCCTTGCATTCCTAGGATAAATCACATTTGTTAATGGTGTATATGCTTTTTATATGTGGCTGTATTTAGTTTGCTAGTATTTTGTTAAGGACTTTTGCATCCATATTTTTAAAGAATGCTGGTCTGTAGTTTATTTTACCTGTAATATCTTTATCTGGTGTTGGGATCAGGTAACACTGGATTCATAGAATGAATTGGGAAGTGATCCCTCCTCTTCTAATTTTTGGAGAATTTGTAAAGCATTTGTATTATTTCTTCTTTAAATGTTTGGTAGAATTCACCAGTGAAGCTGTCTGGTTTTGGGGTTTTTCTTTGTAGGAATTCAAAAAATTTTTAATGTCAGTCTTTTTTCTTGCTATAGGTCTATTTAGATTTTTTATTTCTTCTTGAGTTACCTGTGATAATCTGTGTTTTTCTGGAATGCCTCCATTTCATTTGGGTTATCTAATTTGTTTATATATAATTGCTCTTAGCATTCCCTTATTTTGTTCCCCCTTTTTATTCCTATAATATTGGTAGTAATGTCCCCTCATGTATTCTTCATTTTAGTAATTTGAGTCTCCTGTTTGTTTTTTTGTTAGGCTGGCTAAAATTTTGTCAATTTCATTAATCTTTTCAAAGAACTAACTTTTGGTTTTGTTGATTGTATCTATTGTTTTTCCATTCTCTATTTCATGTATTTCTGCTCTGATTTTTATTATTTCTTTCCTGCTGCTTGCTTTATGTTTATCTTGCTGTTACTTTTCTAGGTTGTTAAGGTGGAAGTTTAGGTTATTAATTTGAGATCTTTATTTTTTTTAAATTTAGGAAGTTATAATTTTCTAAGCACTACTCAGTGCATTAATTTTTGGCATATTGTGTTTTTAATTTCATTCGTTTCGAGGGGCACCTGGGTGGCTCAGATGGTTAAGCGTCTGCCTTCGGCTCAGGTCATGATCCCAGGGTCCTGGGATCGAGTCCCACATCGGGCTCCCTGCTCAGCGGGGAGTCTGCTTCTCCCTCTCCCTCTGCCTGCCACTCCCCCTGCTGTGCTGTCTCTCTCTGTGTCAAATAAATAAATAAAATGTTTAAAAAAAAAAAACTCATTCGTTTCGAGGTATTTTCTCTTTCCTTTGTGTTTTCTTCTTTGATCCACTGGTTATTTAGAAGTATATTATTTAATTTCTACACATTTGCCAAACCCCCAAATTTCTTTCCGTTATTGAATTCTAATTTCATTCCATCATGATTAGAGAATATACATTGCGTGATTTCAATCTTTTAAATTTATTAGGACTTATTTTATGGTCTAACACATACCTGTCCAGACAATGTTACACATGTATTTAAGACTTTGTAGTCTGCTCTTGTTGTGTGGGTGTTCTGTATACATTTATTGACTCTAGTTTGTTTATAATGTTGTTCAAGTCTTCTAGTTGCCTTTTGGCCTCTTATCTATTTATTATTGGAAGTTAAGTATTGAAACCTCTATTATTGTTGAATTGCCTATTTCTCCCTTAAATTCTGTCAGTTTCACTTCATGTATTTTACAACTCTATTGTTAGGTGCATATATATATATATTTTTAAATTTTTTAAGGATTTTATTTATTTGGGGCACCTGGGTGGCTCAGTCGTTTAAGCATCTGCCTTCGGCTCAGGTCATGATCCCAGCATCCTGGGATCAAGCCCCGCATTGGGCTCCATGCTCAGCAGGGAGCCTGCTTTTCCCTCTCCCTCTGCCTGCCTGTCTGCCTACTTGTGATCTCTCTCTCTCTCTCTGTCAAATAAATAAATGAAATCTTAAAAAAGAAAAAAGGATTTTATTTATTTGTCAGAGAGAGAGAGAGAGAGAGCACAAGCAGGGGGTGTGGCAGGCAGAGAGAGAAACAGACATGGCCCCTGAGCAAGGAGCCTGATGTGAGACTGGATCCCAGGACTCTGGGATCATGAGCTGAGCTAAAGGCAGACGCTTAACTGACTGAGCCACCCAGGCGTCCCAGGTGCATATATATTTATAATTGTTATAATTTCTTGATGAATCGACCCTTTTATCATTCTAGAATGTCTCTAGCAATAATTTTCTCTTACATTTGCTTGATTTTTCTCCTATTAATGTGCATCTTTTGAAAATATTAAACCTGTTCCAACCATAGCACAAACCAGAAGGAAATATGCAAATAATTTAAATATTGGTTGTTTTAGAGTTCATTATTTTCCCCCCACTGTACAAATACATTTGTGCTAGAAATCTGGCTCAGTGTCATGTTTAAAGAAGTTAATGTTCATATCGCTCTCTAGTGGACAACCACATACACTGACACTTCTCTGTAGGGAAGAAAACCAGAGGAAGCACCCATAACTCTCACTGATGGAACCAGGGACTAGCATGGTAGGAAGTACTATATAAATCCAACCCATAGAAACAGAGCCAGTCTCCCACCTCCTATTTTGGAGCCAGCAAAACCTGGACTTGAGGAAGCCTCCATTTTGTTGTTATAAGCCAAGGCCCTGGGATTTACAAAAGAAAACAGTAAGACCACTAAGGGGCAGTGTAACCCAAACAAGGTGAGTTAGTCCTTCGTGAGTCACAGAAGCTATACCATGTGAGTTGTCCCACAAAGGAAAATTTATTTGCAGCAAATAAGGAGATCACGGGGAATAGCTTCCAAAACTGTGACTCTCTAAGCGAGGATAAATGGATTCCTTTTGTTTTGGTTTAGGATAAATATTTATTTTTACTTAATTAATTTTTTTGAGAGAAGGAGCACACATGCAAGTGTGAATGTGCAAGAGCCAAGGGTGGGGGTGCAGAGGGAAAGGGAGAGAGAATCCTAAGCAGGCTCCATGCTCAGCACAAGTCCAATGTGGAACTTGATCCTGACCCTGAGTTCATGACCTGAGCTGAAACCAAAAGTCAGAAGCCTAACTGACTGAGCCAGCAGGCACCCCGAGGATGAATATTTAGATAGGGAAGTCTTGTCATATGTAGAAGTGAGCAGAAGGTCATGCACGCGCCTTAAAGGAAACATGCCTATACATACATTTTATGTTATGTAAATGAAGCCCGGTGCTCTTTCTTGGGTGGAGATCTTAGTATTATAATGAGGTAAAGGTAATTGTCGGTCATTCCAGAGGTTGCTCCACGGCCCCTCTGTGGAGGCACAAGTCAGGGGTTTAGCTCAAACTGGTCTGGCTGGTCTGGCCTGGAGGTCTTGTCAGGGCAGTTGCTATCACCTGAGGGGTGATTTTGCTTTCAAGAGATAAGCTAGAAAGAAGAGCTTAAAAAAACCTAGGACAAAGGTTAGTGAGTACAAGCAAGTGGGCAGTAAAGGTCAGGTCTTGGGGTTTAGCTGGTGACAGCAGGACCCTGGAGAAGCTCCAAACCCAGAGAGCCTAGGATAAGTCCATTTGAGTTTTCCTGTTTTCAAACATGTAGACAAAGAAGAGAAACCCAGCAGTGGGTCAGGTAGCAGGTCACAACTTCCACTTGACTCATACTGACCAAATGGTTGTTTTGCCAGGCTATGGTACTGGGTCTATATATAATGCTTTCCCTTCCCTGATTGCCTTTAAGATTTCTTTAGCTTTTCCCTAAAACAAATAATACATTATATGTGAATTTAAAAAAAAAGATTTCTTTGACTTTGGTTCTTAGGAGTTTGACAATGATTTTTTTTTTAAGATTTTATTTATTTATTTGACAGAGACAGAGACAGCAAGAGCAGGAACACAAGCAGGGGGAGAGGGAGAAGGAGAAGCAGGCTCCCTACTGAGCAGAGAGCCCGATGCGGGGCTCGATCCCAGGACCCTGGGATCATGACCTGAGCCGAAGGCAGACGCTTAACGACTGAGCCACCCAGGCCAGGCGCCCTGACAATGATGTTTTTAAGGTGTGTGTTTTTTTTTTCTTTAATAAATTTTTGGCTTGTATTCTTTCAGACTTTGGAAAATTCTTGACCATTGTCTCTTCAAATACGCTTTTACCACTCTCTCACTCTCTTCTTCTGGGACTCTAATTACATGTGTGTTGGTTCATTATCCCATAGTTGTCCCCTCCTCCTCCGGCTCCTCCTCCTTCTTCCTCTTTGTGTTTCAGTTGTATGATTCTAATTGACTTATTTTCAACTACACTGATTCTTCTGTGGTTTCTAGGCTGTTGGTGAGCTTATTGAAGAGATTCTTCCTCTCTGGTCTCGTTTTTTTTTTTTTTCTTAATTTCGAGCATTTCCATTTGACTGTTTTATAGTTTTTGTCTTTCTAATACAATACCTATCTGTTAATGCCCATTGTCCATTTGTTCCATTAGATCTTTTAACATTTTAGTCATAATTCTTTTAGATACCCTGTCAATTCCAACATCTTGATCATCTCTGAGTCTGGATCTGTTGAATTCTTTATTCCTTGAAGGTGGATTGATTTTTTCTTACTTTGGTAGAAGTTACCGTGATGAGCTTTAAATTCATCTATGTTAGCTAACCGGAAATAGAAACTCACCATGAGAGAAGGGGAACTCCGTACTGGGAACTCTGATCCAACTGGATGTTTCTGGTCAAGAGCTGAGTCTGGTAGAATATATGACTGAGGCAGAAAGGGCCTCTGAAACCAGACCTCCACATAAGGCAGCCAGGGTTGGCAAAAATAACTAAGTGTGTGAACATAAAAATTCTAAAAGCTGCCAAATAAAATATGAAGCCTAAGACACCCTGAAGCCTGCACAGGGATTCAGATAAGTAGCAACATCATAGCAGGGATCCACCCCGCCCTGTGGAACAAAGTTGTTTGCTTGTTTGTGTTTTAACTAATAGATTTCAATTTTTAAAACAGGTTTAGATTTACCAAAAAAACTGAGCAGAAAGCAGAGTTCACATATACCCCCTCCCAGTTTCCCCTATTATTATCTTGCATTGATGTGGTATATTTGTTATAATTGATGAACCAATATTGGTACATTATTATTAACTAAAGTCCTTGGTTTACATTGGGACTCACCCCTTGTGCTATACAGTTCTATGAGTTTTGATGAATGCATAATGTCACATAGCCACCATTACAACATCATATAGAATAGTTTCATGGCTCCACCGATTCATTTGTTACTTCCTCCCTGACAAACCCCTCACGACAGATCTTTTTACTGCCTCTACAGCTTTGTCTTTTCCAGAATGTCATAGAGTTGGAATCAGGTAGTATGTAGCCTTTTAAAATTGGCTTCTTTCACTTACAATATATATTTAAGATTCCTCTGCGTCTTTGCATGGCCTGATAGCTCATGTCTCTATATTGCTGAATGATATTCCGTTGTATGGATGTTGTGATAGTTAATTGTATGTACCAATTTGACTGGGCCATGGAGGGAGGCCGGGGTGGGGGGTGGGGGCAGATGTTAGGTTAAATATTATTCTGGGTATGTCAGTGAGGGTGTTTCTGGGTGAGATTAACATTTGAATCAACAGACTGAGAAAGCAGATGGCCTTCCCCAATGTGGGCAGGCCTCATCCAATCCACTGAATGCCAGAACATAACAACAAAAGGCTGAGCCACTCACTTTGCCTGAGGGTCCTCAAGCTGGGACATCGGTCTTTACTTGCCTTAGGACCCAGACTGGAACTTAAATCATCAGCTCTCCTCCTTAGGCTCTGGGACTACAGATCTTCGGACTTTTTGGTCCCAGACAGAAAGCCAGACTAACTTACACTCTTCCATATGGGGCAATCTGGAAACCAAATGTTTACAAGGCCAGATGGGAGCAGGGCAAGCGCTAAGGGCAAATGACAAGCAGTACCCCTATCCCTTGGGACTTGTAAATCATTGCACCTGGGACATGTTCTACTTTTCATTTCCAGATACATAATCAATGTTTCTTCCAATGGTTCAGTTTAGTGCCTAGAACGCAGTTGGTAGACCTGGGAGAAATCTGACGTGTGTGTGTGTGGAGCTGAGGTGCATGGTGTTGCAGAATGGAATGGGAAAACCCATAATTCACAGGGTGAAATGTGAACCAAGAACATACTGTTTTATTATTGTTATCATTTGCCTGCTGAATCCCTAGGCAAGTGTACCTGGAGAAACACAGATTATATGTAGAGATGTTAAGAACAATGAAGAAACACTGCATACCCATTATCCTACCACCCAAACTTGACTATTCTTAAATTGAAATTCAAATGTCATCATTAATTTACTCAATTTATTGGAAACGTTATTTATCTGAAAGTACTGACCATTGCTACGGTAATTTTCTCCTCTTGTTTTTTTGAATAAATGGGAAAGGGAGTTTGAAATCCCAGTTTAAAATTCTTGTAAAACGTTAAGCTAAAACACCAAGGTCTCGAGTGAACCTGTATTTATAAATAGTCATAAGCAGCTAAGAATTGGAGTCACATAAAACATTTATACTTCTTTCTGTCTCACAGTGGTAGAGAAAGGTGGGAAGTGGAGAGCCAGAAGGCAAAAGAAAGATAATCAGGGTTTCACTTGGCAGTTGATTAAGGCTGCTGACTAAGCCTTCAGGTTTTAGTTAGATTCTTAAAGAAGACTTTACATAAATTAGATACAATATCTTTCCAAGTACATACCGGTGCTTTATAACACATTACCCCCTTCCCTAGCTCGAGGTACAGTTATGCCAATAACACTTTCATGTCTCCAACTAATCGCTTAAGTACCCACCTGTCCAAATTAGGACATCTAATACCCTCTTGTAAGCTCTTCTCATCAAGAAGATGCAAGAACCCAAAGGACCCACTTAATCCAAAAGGATCAGTCTTGTTCCCAAACACCACAAAGACAGACAAGTATGAAATCCCATCTGTTCACCAGTAGATTCTAGTTTTAAAATACTGTTGCCACCCATTATGGCACTATTAAAAACTGGCTTCTACTAACAACACCAAATGCTGACAGCGATGTAGAGTAACAGGAACTCTCATTCATTGCTGGTGCAATGCAACATGGTACAGTCATTTTGGAAGACCATTTGGCAATCGATTACAAAATATAAGCTACCATACAATCCAGTAATCACACTCCCAGGTGTTTTCCCAAACAAGCTGAAAACTTATGTCCACACAGAAACCTGCCCACAAATGTTTATAGCAGCTTTATTCATAATTGTCAAAAATTAGAAACAACCAAGATGTCCTTCAATGAGTGAAGGAATAAACAAATTGTAGTACTTCTGTGATGAAGGATAGTTGGAAGAAAGGCAGGCAGAGACAAGAGGCCCTCTGCCCTAAGAGGAAACCACCCTTAAAAGGACTTTACACCACCCTGGAAGGAGACCCCCCCTACACTCTTTCCCACGTAATAGACAGATGACAAAAACCTGATTGGATGACAGACACAAGTTACTCAGATTAAAATAGCCCTCCAACCAGCTCATAAAAACCCCTAGACTTAGAAATTCTGGTGGCAACCCTCTCTTGTCCCCTCCCTCTTCAGGAGCTTTGTACCTATCACTTTGCTATCGCTCAAACCTTGCTTTGCTGCCCACCACCCTTCGTCTGGTCTACCTCTTCATTCTCTGCAGTGGCGTGATCAAGAACTGCGGGCACTGAAGGAAAAGAAATTCTGTAACATCTGTATTAGGGTTCTCTAGAGAAATAGAACTAATAGAATATATAAATATATATGACTTTTATTTTAATGTAGTCAAATTTTTCAGTCTTTTAAAAAAATATGTTGTGCTATTTGCATCTTGATTAAATGAATCTGTCCTATCCCAATGTCATAAAGGCATATCTATAGATATAGATAATATATCCTTTATATTTTCTTCCGAAAGTGTTTCTATTTTGGGCAGTTGATTTTTGTCTGTTTTAATTACTACTATATTCCAATGTCTGAAAGAGTGTTGGCACAAAAAAGGTAGGCGACATTTGTTCAAAGAGTAAAAGGAGGGGTGTGTGGGTGGCTCAGTCGGTTAGGCATCTGCCTTTGGCTCAGGTCATGCTCCTAGGTCTGCATCGGCGGGGGGGGGGTCCCGGCTCAGCAGGGAGTCTGCTTCTCCCTCCCCCTGCTCTTGTACTCTCTCTCTCTCTCTCTCTCTCTCTCTCTCTCTCAAATAAATAAATAAATAAATAAATAAAATCTTTTTAAAAAAGTGAAAGGAGAGGAAATATTCAGGGGAAAACAAAGTAAGAATGGAAAATCAAAATGGTGAAGGGGAAATGGAATTTCTTTGACTTGTACAAGGTAGAGCACTGCCTTGTAGTATGCCCTTCTGTACTTACTGATTGGAAATCAATGGGTGCCAATTTGGGGTATGGTAAATCCTTGTATCTGGCCATTATCCAAGACAAAGTGAAGATAGCTGCTGTCTGACTCGGCTGTAAGATCAAACCAGGAAATAATGGCATACAGAGGTGGGGCTGTCACGCACCAGAAGCTTCACCCAGCTGCTTAGATATCACCAGTTATGAGTTCTAAACTGGTTCCTAATTTGACAATATGTTTACCCTGTTGTTAGGTGTGTTTAATGAATACCTTTATGGCCTCTTTATATTGCATTTCCTTTTTATACAGTGTTAGATAACAGTGTTTTATTTTAGCTTTAAACTGATAAAGATAATCTAAGTTTTAAGCTAGTGGACCCAATGATGTTATTTCAGGCTCTCATAAATTTTAATCCAAACATCAAATTCTCCTCTTGCGGTATTCTATTTTCCTTCAGTTAATGAGGAGATACTTTCCATAGCCTCACAAGCTCTGGCCTTCAAAGCAGTAATGATCATGACATCAATTGCTTTCATCAAATCCACATTCATTGTCCCTTGAACCAATATAAGAACTGCCTAGTATTTTCCCAAGGAGTAGCAGTAGGATATGGTGCCCATTGTCCCTTAGGCTAAGAACAAAGGCAGATATTTTTCAGAAGCTGCAGTGACAGAAACCAAGATTCCCAAACCGAGCCAGTGAAATCTCCTGTAGGATTAGCACTGTAGAGAGGGAAGCTGTGAATCACTGGAATAAGTTAAAGATTGACATTTGGCTAGAAGAAAAATAGAAAACTGGTACTTTTGTAGATGTGAAACTTCTGGGCAGAACTTACATCTTTGCATACCATGGGACTCTGATAACATAACCAAGAACCGAGGCATACTTTTTATCTCTTATTAATTATCTTGCTCTTATCAAATCTGCTTCCTGGATGACATACATATTTAGCATATCATGACTCATTATAAAACATTACTTCCCAATTTATCTGAATATGTTCCATCATGTCACTGGTTGTCTGTACCTGGTTCACAATGTCTTTTGGTTGAGCCCAAGTGTTGTGTCAGATAACCCCTAAGGATAGCTAAATACTGAGGGCTCCCACACATGCATTGTGAGCTGCAACCCTGCCCTCAAATTCCCACAGTCCCTACCGCCCCCCACTGGCCCCACCCACATCTCCTCCCTCCACTCTACCTGGATCCCTGCCCCTCTCCTCTTTTGCATCTGGTCCTACAGGCAGATCAGAGTTCATGATTTTCTGTGCTTTCTTTTGCCAGTCTGCATGTTTCTCTAGTCCACAGAGCTTTTAACTGTTGGAGGCAATGAAATCCCTCCACATGGTATTCTCTTACATCGCACAAATATAAAGTTTAAAACGTCAGAATGTCGGGTGCCTGGGTGGCTCAGTCGTTAAGCGTCTGCCTTCAGCTCAGGTCATGATCCCAGGGTCCTGGGATCGAGTCCCATATCGGGCTCCCTGCTCGGCAAGAAGCCTGCTTCTCCCTCTTCCACTCCCCCTACTTGTGTTCCTGCTCTCGTGCTCTCTCTCTCTCTCTCTCTCTCTGTCAAATAAATAAATAAAATCATTAAAAATAAATAAAAATAAAAAGTCAGATTCTATCACTTGAAGTAGTATCAGTGAGCTCCTAGTGAGTATTTTGCCTTGTAGATAAGGCAATACTCGAATATTGTTGGGTGTATTCTGGTATACTTTCTCACTCCAACCACAGTCATCCAGGCATTGTTTTAAAGTCTGATGTGTAGACGCTAATTATTATTATTTGTTTCAATACACTGATTACTCTCATTAATTACTTCAAAGAGCTTGATCACTTCTCTATAGTTTGGTTTGCTCCCATTAGCTCAGCCTCTTCCCACAGATACCTCCCAAACATATTACTAGGCATTTTTTTTTAAGATTTTATTTATTTATTTGAGAGAGAGAGAGCACATGAGAGGAGGGAGGGTCAGAGGGAGAAGCAGACTCCCTGCCGAGCAGGGAGCCCGATGCGGGACTTGATCCTGGGACTCCAGGATCATGACCTGAGCCGAAGGCAGTCGCTTAACCAACTGAGCCACCCAGGCGCCCTAGGCATTTTTAATCTTTGAAGTCCTAGGCATTTTTAATCTTTGAAGTCCTTGCCTGGTTCTCCGAATAGAGGCCACTCTGCAAGAGGACACTGGTACATATTCAGTCTTCCCTAAATATTAGGCTTTATCAGATAGTTTTAAGTCATGCCACTTATCAGTAGAGGGAAAAGTCACTTATTTTAGATATTATATGTGCAAGGAACTCCAGCTCTGAAGAGTAGCTGCTATCATCAAGAGCAACAGGATTAAGGAAAATGTACTGGAAAAGGAGAATAAAATTAAAGGATCAACTTCAAAGACTGATGGACCTTAGGTTATATTGTATTTAGCACATGTCCTTTTGTCAGCATTACTTGACCGTTAACTCTCCACTTTGTGGCTTAGTTCCCAGATAGTTCATTTGGAGAAAGTTAATATTCCT
Organism: Callorhinus ursinus; assembly: GCF_003265705.2. NCBI lineage: Eukaryota > Metazoa > Chordata > Mammalia > Carnivora > Otariidae > Callorhinus > Callorhinus ursinus. The sequence continues at coordinate 10,923,191 of NW_027397067.1, forward strand.
TTTTTACCTAAATCTTTTGTTACATTAATAAAGTTGTGAATCCTTATTCTGGTTTGTTCGGTAGATTATTATCAAATTGTTTCCCCAATTTATGTAAATAAGAATTTATAAAGACTAAGCAAACAAGTAAAGTTTGATTCTAATCCAAATAGTAAATGATTAAAATCAAGTCTATCAATTTTGTTAAAAATGGTTAGTAACTGTCAATATTGGTATGTGTTTCATTTTTAATATTTAATTGAAATAGAAAAATAATATCTTAAGATAGCTAATTTAGAACCCTTATTTCTATTTTTTCTTTGCCTCAGAATAATTTATAGATTGTATTTATCATTTATTTATTTATTTATTTATTTATTGAGAGAGAGAGCACAAGCAGTGGGAGAGGCACAGAGAGAGGGAGAGAGAATCTCAAGCAGACTTCACACTCAGTGTGGAGCCTAATGTGGGGCTCAGTCTCGTGACCCTAAGATCATGACCTGAGCTGAAATCAAGAGTCAGACACTTCACCCACTGAGCCACCCAGCCAACCCTGTCCAAGAGTAATTTAAAAGGGTGATTATAAATTTCCAAATGGAAGGAATATATTTTGTTTTGATTTTTTATTATTGTGTTGTGCATTTCCACATTTTCTGCATTATGGTTGAGAATGTGGTCTTAATGTGAATTCCAATCTGGGGACTCTAAAATTTTTCAGTGTGGCCTAATGTATCATCCGTTTTGGTAAGTATTCCATGTGGATTTCACAAAGAAGTGTATACTTTTATGTTTTAAGTGTAGGGCTCTCTATCCTTTTATTAATAAGAATTGTTAATTCCATTAAAATTTTTTACTATTCCCAGTTTGATATTTTTATTTATGAGTTATAATTAACTTTCCTACTCCAGAGTAGGGATTTCTCATTTTCTCCTTGTCATTCTGTCAAGTTTTGCTTGCCATATATTTGAAGGTATATTAATAGGTACATTAGAAGTTCATGATTAAGGAATGACTTTCTCACTAATAAAGATTTTTGTCATATAGTCTAGTTATTTTTATTTTTATATTGCTACATTTATCTTCTTTATATTAGTGTTTGCCTTGTATACCTTTCTCATTCTTTCTGGTCACTTTTCAATGTATGATTTTTTAATATCAGAGTTTAATATCAGAGTTAATATCAAATATAGAATTTGTTTTTATCCCCCACAGTATAAGAGCTTCTGCCTTTTTTTTTTTTTTAAGTAGTCACCATGCCCAACATGGGGCTCAAACTCACAGCCCTGAGATCAAGGGTCACACGCTCTGCTGACAGAGCCAGCCAGGCACACAGGAAAGCTTCTATCTTTCATGGAATTAAATTATTTCATGTTTTTTTTTCTTTCTCATATCTTCTTATCCTACTTTTTATTTGCCAATTATCACTCTTATTCCTTATCCCCTTCCTACCTTTGTTGGAGTGAGGTTTTTTTTCTCTTTCTACTTAATTTTGATTCTCTCTTGTGCCATATATATATAGGCAGATAGCTATATCTACCAATTAATACATATGGATACATATCATATATCTTCCTAACATCTAATATATATACATATATAATTTCAATATTAATAGTGCTTATACTCATATTTTAATACATGTATTTAATTTGCATTCTTCTAGTAACATCTAGACCTATTCAGGGTCTTTTTATGTTCTCAAACATAAGAAAAATTGAACATGATTGGATTTCCCTCCTTCTAATGTCCCAGAATCTCCTATGTGGAGATAATTTTCAATAAGTTCCATTTTGTTCTTTTAACACTTTGGCTCTTTTCACATTATACACCAATAATTAGACTTTATATGTTTTGCTGGTATTACCACTATTTTTCACATCCCATATATATATCCCTCGTTTTTATTTTGTTTTATTTTTGTACTTAAAAGCAGTTTTCTTCTTTTTTTATTTGTTTATTTATTTTAAGTAAGCTGTAGGCCCAGCATGGGGCTTGAACTCACGACCTCAAGATCAAGAGTCATGTGCTTTACAGACTGAACCAGCCAGGTGCCTCTCAGAGAGGCTCCCCCCCCATTTTTTTTTATTAACATATAATGTTAATATAATGTATAATTGGTTTCAAAGGTACAGGTCCTTGATTCCTCAGTCTTATATAACACCCAGTGCTCATTACATCACGTGCCCTCCTTCGTGTCCATCACCCCGCTACCCCATCCCTCCATCCCCCTCCCCTCCCATTCCTCATTTTTAGAGTCACTGTTTAATTTACTAGAATATATCCTCAAACAATCCTTTCAGGAAGAATGTGTGGCTATGCCCTTAGCTTGCTTATCTATGAGGGCTCTCCAGTTTTTCCTGGGATCACTTACCTGAAGCAATGTCTGGCTTATCTGCTCCAGTTTCCACACTCAATATTCTACCTGTGAGGTAACCACCACTGCCCTTTGTCCCCATGGGAAGAAGGAGAGGGAGAAGGGTAAGTGTACCTGCTCTGTATCCAGCTACCCATGGATAATTCTGACAACTATTCCAACGACTTTCCTGCTTCTTGTATTTACTTATTTGAGCTTGGAGTTGCTGTAAGATATTCGTGCCTTCAAACCAAAGCTCTTCTGCAGGTCTTTTGGGCTACAGTTTCCTTCAGTACTATTTTCTGGTGAGGGAAGAAGCCACCGCAGCACCTTGACCCATTACTTAGGTGTTTCTGAGTGTCCCAGAGTGAGTGTGTGTGTAACTAGGATCTGCCTCGCTGTGCTCACAGGAGCAGAGTGGCCTGCATGAGTCACATCCGCCTCCGGCTCTGGTGAGCTGTGTCCAAAGCAGAGAAGCTAAGAAGTCTCTTGTTTTCTTAGCGGCCATATGTGCAAGGGTGGTATAGTAGACAGAGTGATGACCTTCTCAGGATGTCCTTGTACTCATGCCCAGAACTCGGGGAAGTGCTCCCTTACATGGCAAAAGGGACTTTGCAATTGTGATTAAGGAGCACATGAAATTGGGAAGAATATTCTGTACAGTATTAACAAGGGGGGCTCAATGTAATCATGAGAGAAGGGAAAGGGTTACAGTCAGAAAAGTAGATGTGTCACAGAAGCTAAGTTGGAGAGATGAACTTTGAAGATGGAGGAAGGGACGTGAGCCAAGGAATGCAGGCAGATTCTAGAAAAGCAAAGAAATGAATTCTCCATGAGAGCCTCCAGAAGGGACACAATTCTGCCAACACCTTGAGTTGAGCCCATAAAACCCATTTCTGACTTCTGACCTCCAGAAGTATAAGGTAAGATATTTGTGCTGTCTTTAGGCCCTAAGTTTGTTATACTTTGTTATAGCTGCAGATGGAAACTAATATAAATGGTATCTTTCCCCAGCAATAGCAATTTGGGGGGGGGGGGCTCCCTATTCCCCATGCTTTCAACGTAGGGTGGTCCCAGCCAAACAGCTCTTCAGAGAAACCTGTTTCTTCTTCCCTGCCCTGGAGTCAAGAGAATGGACAGGTGCCAGTTACCTCACAAATGGGAATTCGCGGAGGTTTGCACTTCAGGGGAACTATGCTATCAGGCCATGTTGGCTACTATAATGGCAAAACAGCCCAGGAATGTCATTGAGACTAGTGAAAGGTGAAATCTTGTCCAGGGATGCGGGGAGGAAGAAGCAAGCAAAAGAAAGGCCCTCTGTCCTGATGAACCCTCCTGAGAGCTGCATGGAAGCCATGGTCCTCCTGGCTAGGTTCTCTGCTCTGGCTGCTTCCCCAGGAACTCCTGACTGTGAGTCCACAGGGGAAGGAAATCTCCAGATTATGTCCTGACAGTTCTGCACCCCAACACTTACATCTAGAAGCAACCTGCTCTGACAGATGTGTAGGTGCTTCAGAGGCACCAGGTGACCTCTGGACGCTGGGTCAGGTCCAGTCCCTGGCCCCAGCCTCCCAAGACCCAGATGTGTCATCCCTTCACTTCTGTCTCCGTTTCAGTGTCAGAGCTGGCTCATCCTCACTTTTACAATAACTCTATTTCAGGGGCCCCATTCTCCAATCCTAGCTTGGTTGATTCTGGAGGACGCCCGTAACTTCAAACCTTAGAGAATAAGAATTGGAATAGATCTTCCTTGGGGCGCTTGGGTGGCTCCGTCGGTTAAGCAGCCAACTCTTGATTTTGGTTCAGGTCCTGGGATCCAGCCCTGTGTAGGGCTCTGTAATCAGCAGGGAGTCTGAGGATTTCCCTCCCTCTTCCTCTGCCCCTCCTCCGCTCAAGCTCGCTCGCTCTCTCAAAAATAAATAAATCTTTTTTTTAAAAGATTTTATTTATGTGTCAGAGAGAAGGGGGGGGCACAAGGAGGGGGAGTGTCAGGGAGAGGGAAAAGCAGCTCCTCTCTGAGCAAGGAGCCCAATGAGGGACTCCAACCCAGGACCTCGGGATCATGAGCCGAAGGCAGACGCTTAACTGACTGAGCCACCCAGGCGTCCCCCCCACCAAAATAAATAAATCTTAAAAAAAAAAAAAAAAAGAATACAGCTTCCTTTCCTCCAAAAAATCTCTGAATTCCTTAACCTCTTCTTGCCCCTCCCCACATCAGAAAAATCTGCTTCAAAGTGATTTTTCTGTCTTGGGCTGACTGTGAAGCGAGTGGCAATTACAAAAAGAACAGTTAAACAAATGTACGTTTGGGTGGTGTACTCTTTGGTAAGGCACCCTCCCGTGATTGGGCTTGGATCCTTGTTCTCTGACTGACCATGAATCCTTATGACTAACTCTGCCTATCATACTGTCATGTATCTTTAATGGTAGAAATCAAGTGGCACGGTGTCTGGCATATTGAAAATGCTCATTACATATGAATTATTTTGAAGTATTGCTGAACAAAGAATGCTGATTGCCTTACAATAACCCTTCTCCCTTCTTCTTTAATAACAGAACCCTGGGAAGTATGCTTAGCTGTAAGATGATATTTCTTAGACCTTTTCGCAATTAGATGTGGCCGGTGAGATAGAATGTTAAGTACACTCTGAGGCTTCTAAGAAGGCTCCACAAAAGGAGGGGGCCCCCTTTAGCTCATCTGCTCTTCCTCTTTCCTGTGTTTGGAATGTAAATGCAGTGGCTAGAGCAGAGCAGGAATTTTGCATCATTTTCCTCTGGATTATTTTTCTGCGAGAAAAATTAATGTCCATATGGTTTTAGATTTCTGTATGCAGCCAAACATAATCCCAACTAAAGCAAGCATATTTTCCCTTGTTTGTAGAGAACAGAAGAAAAGAAACATGGAGAGAAAATTGAGGAAACAGGAAAGAGACAAAACAAAACAAAACAGTGTTAAGATTCTAGGGGGGGTGTATTCCCTCAAGTCTTTCAAAGAACAAAACGTCCGATCTATTCTGCTATCATGTGTGTTTTGGCGACACAAATGAGCTCACAGACAATTGGTTAGTAGAGAAATGATATCAGTGTAATAATGCTGAAGTCACTTTGGTTTGTAAACAATTATTCCCAGCATGTGCTTTCCAAGATATCCAGAGCAAACTTCCTCCACAATTAAAGAGCAAGCTTTAGCGACAATATATGAATGCTTTAAGAAATCCTGCAGAGGTACCTTCCTTTAGTGAAAGCAAAGGCTGGGTTAGTGGTTTCAACAACTGCTACACATTTTCCTACATTAAGCTATTTGTTGAAGCTGTGAAGACAGATAAGGAAGTTGCAACAATATTTCCTTCTGTGTTTTAAATCTTTTTTTAGTTATATTTTTTATTTTTTTAAAGATTTTATTTATTTATTTGACAGAGAGAGACACAGCGAGAGAGACAACACAAGCAGGGGGAGTGGGAGAGGGAGAAGCAGGCTTCCCACGGAGCAGGGAGCCCGACGCGGGGCTCGATCCCAGGACCCTGAGATCATGACCTGAACTGAAGGCAGATGTTTAACTGACTGAGCCACCCAGGCGCCCTTAAATCCTTTTTTAAAGACTTTATTTGAGAGGGAGAGAGAGCAAGAGAGAGAGAGCGCACGAGTGGGGGGTAGAGGCAGAGGGACAGGGAGAGGCAGACTCCCTGCTGAGCAGGGAGCCCGATGCGGGGCTTGATCCCAGGACCCCAAAATCATGACCTGAGCCAAAGGCAGACGCTTAACCAACTGAGCTACCCAGGTGACCCCTTCTGTATTTAAAAAAAATGATGAATCCTCCTGAATCAGATTTTTAATTTTGGTAAACCTGGCCTCTTGGAAGCAAATAGCCCTGTATTTCAAGGAAGAAAGTGTAAGTCCCTAAATTCAAATGTTACACAGGGCAAACTGCTAGTGGAGACCAACTGAGCCATTAAAAAAAGAAAAATAGGGGCCCCCGGGTGGATCAGTTGGTTAAGCATCTGACTCTCGGTTTCTGCTCAGGTCATGGTCTCAGGGTTGCGAGATCGAGCCTCACACAGGACTCTGTCCTCAGTGCAGAGTCTGCTTGAGGTTCTCTCTCTCCCTCTTCCTTTGTCCCTCCCCATGCTCACACGCACGGGCTCTCTCTCTTTCTCTAAATAGATGAATAAAATATTTTTTAAAAAATACATATGTAGGTGCGCCTGGGTGGCTCAGTCGTTAAGCGTCTGCCTTCAGCTCAGGTCATGATCCCGGGGTCCTGGGATGGAGCCCTGCCTCAGGCTCTCTGCTCCGCAGGAAGCCTGCTTCTCCCTCTCCCACGCCCCCTGCTTGTGTTCCCTCTCTCGCTGTGTCTCTCTCTGTCGAATAAATAAATAACATCTTTAAAAAAGTAAATAAATCATACATATTTATAGTTTTTGTTAGCACTCCTTTTATGAAGTTAGACAGTGTGGTCTGCCCCTAACCCTATTTATCCCATATGCCGTTTTTTTAGCACATGCTTCTGTAGAATGCAAAGCTTTAAATGAATGCATACATGATTTCATTTTTTTAAAAACTAGCTGTACTAGGAAAACAATAAGAATAGCTCTAGAGCAAACTGTAACTGATACAATATTCCTCCTTCACATCTCAGCACCAGTTCTTCAGTCACAGTTGGCTTTCCAACAGGCTACCTTCCATAATTTCATCTTCTTGTATCATCTAGAAAAAAAATCTAGAAAAATGCCAAGCCTTAAACATTTTACCATTCATGCCCCTTTACTCAGGAGGCTATGAGGGGGTATACGCTTCCAGAATGAGAGCCTGAGTGCTGGGATGCAGGAGTCAGGGGCTCAGGGCAGGAGAGCAGTGGGGTAAGGTCTAGGGTGATAATGATGGAAGGTCTCCAGAAAACCTCCCCGGGACTGACAGAAGAATTTTAAGGCCAAAACATAATGGTTCTCTTCACCTCCAGGGACAAATCAGATGCTTTACTTAAAACCACATTAAGCTTCTAGTTCAAATTCCAACCCACCCTTGCATTGAAGTTCTTTCCTTCAATTAAAGCTGATAGGGTCAGTCTGATGCCTGGTCGAAGAGTCTGAGTACAAACCCAGTCCAATCAGGCTGGCGTTATTTATGTGAGCAGATAGAGAAGTTCTACAGTCCAGCTTGTGTTTAGCAGCAATGCCAAAATGGGTATTGTTACTGCCGGCCGTCCAGGCAAGGTTTATTGACGTTTCAGTCTTCTCGTTAACCTTCTGGTAGATAGACCCTTCAAATTCAGTGCAGTCAGTCACATGAGCATGCAGCTGGAAGTCTACAGCCTTGTAACCCAGGGCGAAATTATTCTGTGACAGTTTGGATTTGGCTGTGTCAAAACTCACCTGATAGCCAGTAAGCCAACCTTCAAAGGCTAACACAGCCCAGCCATAGATGGTTGGTCCAGAAAAATCTATATAAACCTTCAGCATCACCCTGGTAGAGGGGAGACAGGCCCTCTGGTCGGAGATATGTGTAACACACTGACTTACTGTGACCTAGGAAAGGCCACCAAAGATGTCTTCAATAAAGGATATGGATTCAGCATGGTCAAAATAGATCTGAGAACCAAATGTTGTAGTGGAGTGGAATTTTCTACTTCTGGTCATGCTTACACTGATACAGGGAAAGCGTCAGGCAACATAGAGACCAAATATAAGGTCTGTAACTATGGATTTACCTTCACCCAGAAATGAAACACAAACAATACTCTTGGAACAGAAATCTCTTTGGAGAATAAGTTGGCTGAAGGGTTGGAGCTGACTCTTGATACCATATTTGTACCAAACACAGGAAAGAAGAGTGGAAAATTGAAGGCCTCCTATAAACAGGATTGTTTCAGTCTTGGAATTCTCACCACTTTTATTCAACATAGTACTGAAAGTCCTAGCCATAGCTATTATACAACATAAAGAAATAAAAGGCACTCAAATTGATAAGGAAAAAGTAAAATTCTCACTATTTGCAGATGACATGATACTATGTATGTAAAATCCTAAAGACTTCACCAAAAAATTACTAGAATTGATAAATGAATTCAGTAAAGTCTCAGTCATTGTACAGAAATCTGTTGCATTCCTATACATTAATAATAAAGCAGCAGAAAGTGAAAGTAAGAAAACAATCCCATTTACAATTACACCAAAAACAGTAACATATCTAGGAATAAACTTAACCAAAGAGGTTAAAGACCTGTATTCTGAAAACTATAAAACACCTCTTGAAAGAAATTCAAGACAATGCAATGAAATGGAAAGACATTCCATGCTCATGGATTGGAAGAACAAATATTGTTAAAATAGCTATACTACCCAAAGCAATCTACACATTTAAGGCAATCCCTATCAAAATACCACCAGCATTTTTCACAGAACTAGAAAAATCCTAAAATTTATATGGAATCACAAAAGACCCTAAATAGCCAAAGTAATTTTGAAAAACAAAAACAACTGGAGGCATTATAATTCCAGTCTTCAAGTTATAATACAAAGTGGTATAATACAAATACAAAAATACACATTAAAACAATATGACACTGGCATTAAAATAGACACATAGTACAATAGAAGAGAATAGAAAACCCAGAAATAAACCCATGATTATATTGTCAATTAATCTTCCACAAAGGAAAAATGAGTATACAAAGGGAAAAAAAAAAATCTCTTCAACAAATGGTGTTGGGAAAACTGAAGAGTTACATGCAAAAGAATGAAACTGGCCCACTTTCTTTCACCATACACAAAAATAAACTCAAAATGGATTAAAAACTTAAATGTGAGACCTGAAACCATAAAAATCCTAGAAGACAGCACAGGCAGTAATGGCTCTGACATCGGCTATAGCAACATTTTTCTAGATATGTCTCCTGAGGCAAGGGAAATGAAAGCAAAAGTGAACTATTGGGACCACATCAAAATAAAAAGTTTCCACACAGCAAAAGAAACAAAACTAAAAGGCAACCTACTGAATGGAAGAAGATGTTTGCAAATAACTTATCCAATAAAGGGTTAGCATCCAAAATATATAAAGAACTTATACAACTCAAATCCAAAAAACAAACAGCCCAGTTTAAAAATGGGCAGAAGACATGAACAGACATTTCTCCAGAGAAGACTTCCAGATAGCCAACAGACACATAGAAAGATGTTCAACATCACTTATCATCAGGGAAATGCAAATCAAAACCACAATGACATACCACTTCACACATACCAGAATGGCTAAAATCAAAAACACAAGAAACAAGTGTTAGGATGTGAAGAAATAGGAACTCTCATGCACTGATGGTGGGAATGCAAACTGGTACAACCACTCTGGAGAACAGTATGGAGGTTTCTCAAAAAATTAAAAATAGAACTACCCTATGATCCAGTAACCGCAGTACTAGGCATTTGCCCAAAAAATACAAAAACATGAATTCAAAGAGATACATGCACCCCTATGTTTATTGCAGCATTATTTACAATAGCCAAACTATGGAAGCAGTCCAAGTGTCCATCAATTGATGAATGGATGAAGAAGATGTGATATCTTTTATATATATATATGTTATATATATAATATATGTATAATATAAAATATTACAAATATTTATAAATATTATTAAAAAATCTTGCCATTTTCAATGACATGGATAGAGCTAGAGAGTATAATGCTAAGTAAAATAAGTCAGACTGAAAAAGACAAATACCATATGATTTCACTCATATGTGGAATTTAAGAAACAAAACAAAAGAACAAAGAAAAAAAAAGAAGAAAGAGAAACCAAGAAACAGACTCTCAACTATAGAGAACAAACTGGTGGTTACCAGAGGGGAGGTGGGTGGGGGGGATGGGTGAAATAGGTGATGGGGATTAAAGGGTGCACTTATCACGATGAAAAAATAATAAAATAATTAAAAATATACGTGTAGGTGAGATAATTAAATCGTCTTTCTGGCCTTGTTTGTTGCTTTTATTTATTTTTTAACTTTATTTTTTAGAGAGAGAGCACGCATGCATGCAAGCACACATAAGGGTGGGGGGGAGGAGCAGAAGGGGAAGGAGAGAGAGAATTTTAAGCAGACTCCATGCTCAGTGCAGAGCTGGTCTCGGGGCTGGATCCCACAACCCTGAGATCATGACCTGAGAGGAAATTGAGTCGAACCCTCAACCAACTGAGCCACCCAGGTGCCCCAAGTTGCCTTTAATTGCACAGGCAATCTGCTCCTTATCTTGTGGTTTTTAGTTACTTCACTGTGTAACCTTTTTTGAAGGCATTTTTGGTGACAACAAGGAATCCAGACTTATGTTAAAAATTTAACAGCTGGAGTGGTAAGAATGCAAATAATGCAACTAGGTGACAAAGTGTTCAAGGGGTACTTCTGCGCATGGCTACATGAGGAGGCCGAAAAAATGTCTCAACTTACTCTTTGGCCTGGCAGGTGAAATATTCTGTTGACATTGATTATTACAGAAATCTTAAGCTCTGACTTGTTAAAATGTGAAAACCAATTTGGATTCTAGGAAGAGAAAAATCTAGTAACTCTAGAGTTATAGAAAAATTTCTGTTCCTCAGGCATCATGCTAGGCATCAAAGACCATTTCAAGCATCGCCCCAGCCCTCAGGAAGTTTCTATAAGATGAAGTAATGATTACACAGAAAAAACAACTGGGAAGACAGGCTAAGACAAGACCACCTCTGATGACATGTAAAATTACATGGCAGGGACTATGGCAAGAGCTGAAGGATGAGGGTGCCATCCAAAGGTCAAATTAATACAATTGTCTCATTATCCACACACAAGAGACTAAATGTTTGAAACTATAGTAATTTTCCTTATGAATACAGTTCAGAAATTATGCATTTTCCTGGCCATGTAAATGCAACCAAATGATTGATTCTGAATATCTGGAACACTTTTGGCCATGTCGAACTTGGAACAAAGCATTTGGCATCCTTTTTAAGGGTGTGTCCTTCCACAATTTAGGGAGGAATCCCCGCTATAATTCCACAGTTAAAAGCAAATACAATTTTTAATATGCTGAAAGAGTACTATCCTGTGTGGTAGAGGAACACCCAGCTAATAAATGATGGAGCCCAGGGTAACCCAAATGTCAATGTGGCCCATCTCCCGTGCAGTGAGGATGCATTTAGAGACTTCAATGATTTTGCTTTCTTAGTGGAACCCATATGCTCTTAAATATTCCAGATATTATTAAAAATTAACTCGAATAGAAGTGGACTCAAAATATTATAGTGTTCCTTTAATGATTTTTTCGGACACTGATGTAGAAAAAGAGCTGTGTCCTTTTATCAACATGGCTATTTCAAATGTGCTCTCGTAAATTCTTGTATAGTATTGATCATTTCTTTATATTTTCTGTATAAGAATTATGTATCAGGTGCACTAAAATATATTTAAATTTTGCTCCTTGTAAGAATTATTCATCGTGGTCAGTGAAAGAATATAGAAAACAGAACCTTGAGCTGCGCAGAGGGGCGGGCTGTGCACACATCAGCTCTGAGAAACAGACACAGCACCTCTGACTCCTCACTCCCAGAACAGCCCCGAGCATCTGTCCATCGGCAAAAGAACAGTCCGCCCCTGTGCTGAATCCGCAGAGGAACATCAGGGAGCAACCAACAGAACAAACTATAGGCACACATGGCAACCCGGACAAACATCTCGGACGGCAGGTGGAGCAGAGGCGGCCAAACAGAAGGGCAAGAGGCTCCATGTATACGAGCTCCCCGAGCCAGCGGCAACCTCCCACCCCCGACCCAAGGAGACACACAGGAGCGCAGCCTGGACCAGAAATGCATGCGCGCAGGCTCGCAGCAGCATGACCCACAGCATCCGGAGCGTCGACGCCACCCAGCTGTGTGTCACGGAGGCAGGGACATACGACACGCTGTTCTTTAACCTTTAGGGAATGAAGCCCGGGCGCGCCAGGACACGGGTGACCCCCGAGGACGTTATGATCCGCCAGGAGGCCAGTCACAAAAGGACAAGTCCTGTAGGATCCACTCACAGGACATCCTGCAGCGATCCGACGGAGCAGCTGGGCCGGGGAGCTGCTGGGGACGGAGCTCTGGTGTGGGACGATGGAAACGTTCTGGAGGGGGAGGGTGGCGACAGCTGCTGGACACCGAAAATGTACTGAACCGAACGCTTAGAAATGGTTAAGATGCGAGATTTTGTTTTCTGTATTTTACCACGATTTGAAAGGAAGGAGAACACCTAACGCTGAGTGGAGGAAAGCCATCGGCGGTCACCTGGCAGGGGTGGTGACGAGGAAGGCACACCTGCGACAGAACCTTCCAGAATGACAGCAACGCGATGCCCGAGGGCTGGGGTGGTGGGTGCACAGATGGACACCTGTGTCAGAAGCCAATGAGCAGAACTCTTCAAATGGCTGTACTGTGGGGCTCCTGGGTGGCTCAGTCTGTTAAGTGTCTGCTAAACGTCTGCCTTCAGCTCAGGTCATGATCCTGGGGTCCTGGGATGAGTCCCGCCTCAGGTTCCCTGCTCAGCAGGGAGTTTGCTTTTCTCTCTCCTTCTGCCACTCCCCCTGCTCGTGCTCTCTCTTTCCAATAAATAAATAAAATCTTTTTTAAAAAATTAGAAAAACAGGGACGCCTGGGTGGCTCAGTCGGTTAAGTGTCTGCCTTCGGCTCAGGTCATGATCCCAGGATCCTGGGATCAAGCCCTGCAAAGGGCTCCCTGCTCAGCAGGGAGCCTACTTCTCCCTCTCCCTCTGCTCCTTCCTATTGCTCATTCTCTCTCTCTCTCTCCAATAAATAAATAAATAAAATCTTTTTTAAAAAATTAAAAAAAATAGAACCTTGAAATAAAGCAAATGACCCAATTGACAATTGAAACTCCTTCCTTTTTAAGTCACATTTCACTTTAGTTTTGCTTGAAGATTTTTCAGCAGCCCCCTAAAATATTTCTATTTTGTGGAGGGGAGGACTTTCTAAATGTGGTAAAATTTAAATTTTTTTATGGAAGCAGAATTCAACACACATCTTTGAAAGGAGAATCAAATACCATACAGTAAATTAATTTAACTATATATTTACAAGTTATGTTTACCTTACTGGTATGTCATCCAACCGTATTTTTATTACCTGTGAAATAGGTATGCTTCACTATGCTTAGTGAAACAAGTCAGTCAGAGAAAGACAAATACCATACGCTTTCACACATATGTGGAATTTTAAGAAACAAAAGAAAGCAAATCAGCAAAGGGAAAAAATAAGCACAAGAGAGAGTCAAATCAAGAAACAGACTTTTATTATACAGAACAACCGATGGTTGGGGACCCGGGTGAAATAGGAGATGGGGATGAAGGAGTGTACTTGTTGAGATGAACACAGCGTGATATATGGAAGTGTTGAATTACTGTATTGTTCACCTGAAACTAACACTGTAAGTTAACTAACTGGAATTAAAATGAAAAACTTTAAAAAAAGTAACTTTGTAAAATTGTAAATACCTGGGAAAATGGTAATTTAACAACAGAGACTATTCATATTTACACATGAATGTTCTATTATAAAATAACCAGTTTACACTAAATCCAAACTTAAAAAGTAATATTTACTAAGAAACAATTACTCACTTTTCACAAGTGTCTTTATATTTATTTCCATGTTTTTTTTCAATAGGGAGCACGCCTCAGGCATTTAAAAAGTGACTGACTTGGGGTGCCTGGGTGGCTTAGTTGGTTAAGCGACTGCCTTCGGCTCAGGTCATGATCCTGGAGTCATGGGATCGAGTCCCACATCGGGCTCCCTGCTCAGCGGGGAGTCTGCTTCTCCCTCTGACCCTCTTCCCTCTCATGCTCTCTATCTCTCATTCTCTTTCTCTCAAATAAATAAAATCTTTTTAAAAAAAGTGACTGAATTAACAAAATATAATTTACATATTTGTTTTTCAGAAAGATATTCTAAGTGAGATTCTCTAGAATGTACATAAACAAACTTGTTCCAGGAAAGTCAGCTGAGGAGTGTTTTAAGTGGTGGTTTCACTGTTCAATAAAACATTGTTTGTAATCTTGTTGATGTAAAACCCTGAGGAAGGAAATGTGTTCCGGAATGGAAGCACACATTATAAAGAGTTTAGTGCACTCTGGTTTGTCATGTGGCCGGAATTTCAAAAAGGAAGAGGAAGTTGCATAATTCAGTAGAGCAAGAGACCTGCAAGTGATCGACTTTTTATGGTAAAATTAAATATTAAGAAATAGCAACAATGCGGGGCGCCTAGGTGGCTCAGTCATTAAGCATCTGCCTTCTGCTCAGGTCATGGTCCCAGGGTCCTGGGATCGAATCCCACATTGGGCTCCCTGCTCCGCGGGAAGCCTGCTTCTCCCTCTCCCACTCCCCCCCTGCTTGTGTTCCCTCTCTCACTGTGTCTCTTTCTGTCAAATAAATAAATAAAATCTTAAAAAAAAATAGCAACAATGCTAATTACGGTAGTACTATTCATTATTAGTATTTCAAGGACCTTAAAATGACAAAGTTCTCAGCTCTGAAAATTGAATAAAAATGTATTGTAATCATTCTTATATTTAGTCCTACCCATAGGCAACATTATAACAGGAAGAGATCTAAGAGGCATTTTTTTGAAAATAAGAATACTGTACTTTAGGCATAGCATGGAATATACAGAGATTTTAATATGTAGTAATATCTTTGGTTAGGCATACCTACCTTGATAATTGTTAGAGTATATTCATATTTGTGGGTCTGTTTTTGTATCAGACCACTCAAAGTCCAAGTCTGACTGACTTGTTTTCACTAAGCATCATATGTTAGCTCTATCCATGTCATTGCAAGTGGCAAGATTTCATTCTTTTTTATGGCTGAATAATATTCCATTGTATGTATATACCACATCTTCTTTACCCATTCCTCAGTCGATGGACACTAGGGCTGCTTCCATATCTTAGCCATTGTGTATAATGCTGCTATAAACATAGGGGTGCATGTATCCCTTTGAATTTGGTGTTCTTGTATTCTTTTACAAAGGTATTTTTAAAATTCCTTGATCATACATTATTTTGCCATAGTGAAGTGGTCATCAGCACTAAACATTCTATCACAGTCATGAGCCAAAACTTTCACAGGTAATAAAAATATGGTTGGATGTTCTGGAAAATAATATATAATCTATAGCTAACCTGTGATCATGTTTTGGGTCTAAACTAATAAATAATATGTTGATCTTACTATGTCTACATAGATATTGTTCAAAGTCATGTAAAGTGATATGATTACATTTTTTTTCTTGGTCAGTTTGCCTCATTTCCCCCCCCCCCCGACTGCTTTGTACTCTAATTTCTTATTAATTCATCTCCCCTCTCCGAGAAACAGTAATCTCTTGTTCTGTTCAAATATGTTACTTTTCTTGGAGACACTCCCCCTAGAGCCCTCTATCATCCAGTTTCAAATGGGACTGCTCCCTTCTGGGCCTCCTGTATAGCTGTCATTTGAGGATCTTCCTTCATGTTCTTCAACAATGTTTGCTTGAGGCTGAAGCCTCTGTGTTGTGGGAACCTCCTCACCCCCTTTTCTTTTTCCTTGTTGTATTCTTATTTTTGTGCAGCAAATGCACATTTAGGTTGTCATTTACTTTCTGACAAAGAGAGCATGAGAGATAAACTTTATGATTCTTTGTATTGTTTATAAAAATGTCTTCATGTATCACACTTGAATGATCTCATCTGCCTCAGTGTAGACCCCTATGTTAGAAATCATTTTCCCTTATAATTTTGAAGGCATTGGTCCATTGTCCAATGGCTTCAGGCATTTCTATTGAGAAGTCCAATCCATTCTGATTCTCAGTCACGAGCACAGGACCTCTTTCTTCTACCTGGGAACCTGTGCATGAACTCAGTCTCCAGTGCCCTCTCCTCCTTAAGGGTGGGGAACCGAGGCTGAAAGTACCAACTCTCTAATAAAAAAAAATTTTTTTAAGACTTTAATTTATTTGACAGAGAGAGAGAGCACAAACAGGGGAAGTGACAGGCAGAGGGAGAAGCAGGCTCCCCACGGATCAGGAAGCCCAATGTGGGACTCAATCCCAGGACCCTGGGATCATGACCACAGCCAAATCCAGACACTTAACCAACTGAGCCACCCAGGGGCCCTGTCTCTAATCAAACTCTTGGTCTTCCTGACAACCAGCCTCCAGCATGGAGCTATCCAGGGCTCCTACACCCTCCAGCCATTAGCCACCTCATTAACATAATAAGGACACACCTCTCACTCTTGAAACTCAAAGTGTTTCTGAAGTTCTGATCCAGGAACTGGAGACAAAGACTAAGTATATGTATGCACACCTCATACTGTCCTATGGCTTTTGACAAAAGCTAATGTCGTTGTCTACCGTTATGATATCATACAAAGTAGATTCACCACCCTGGGTTTCACCTACTTATCCTTCTCCTTATTCCCCACACTTGTGCTAACTATTTTTTACTGCCTCTATAGTTTGACTTTTTCCATAATGTCATATAGTTAGAATCATATAGTATGTGGCCTTTTTAGACTGTCTGCTTTCACATGGAAATATGCATTCAAGTTTCCTCCATGTTCTTGCTTGACTTGACAGCTCATTTCTTTTTCTTGCTGAATAATATTCCATAGTATGGATGTACCACAGTTTATCCATTCACCTATTGAATGATACCATGTTTGCTTCCAGTTTGGGGCAATTACGAATAAAGCAGCCATAAATGCAGAGTTTTTTTTGTTTGTTTGTTTTGAAAGAGTTATCTATTTACTTGAGAGAGAGAGAGCACAGGCAGGAGAGGCAGAGGGAGAGGCAGAAAGAATCCCAAGCAAACTCCACACAGGGCGTGGAGCCTGCCATGGGGCTCCATATCAAGACCCCAAGATCATGATCTGAGCCAAAACCAAGAGTCGGAAGCTGAACCAACTGTGCCATCCAGGCACCCCCACGTGCAGAGTTTTGTGTGAACACAAGTTTTCTACTCATGTGAGCAAATATTCACGAGCATGGTAACTGGTTCATACGGCAAGAGTATGTTGATCTGTGTTAAGAACTTCCAAATTACCATCCAAAGTGGCTGTACCATTTACATTCCTACCAGCAATGAACAAGCATTCTGGTTGCTCCATACCCTCACTGGCATTTGGTGTTGTCAGTATTTTGGATTTTAGCCTTGCTCATAGGCATGCCGTGGCATCTCATTGTGGTTTTAATTTGCATTTCTCTAATGTCATATGCTGTTGAGTCTCCTTTCATACACTCACTTTTCATTTCTATATCTTATTTGGTGAGGTGTCTGTTCAGATCTTTTGCCCGGTTTTAAATTGGGTTGTTTTCCTATTGTTGAGGTTTTGGTGTTCTTTGCATATTTTGAATACAAGCCCTTTATCAGATATGTATTTTGCATATATTTTCTCCTAGTTTGTGGCTTGTCTTTTCCTTCTCTAAACAGTGTCTTTCACAGAGCAGAAGTTTTAAATTTTAGTGAAGTTTAACTTGTAAATTTTTTCTTTCGTGGATTGTGTTTTTGTTGCTTCTAAAAACTTATGACCAAACCCAAGGTCACCTAGATTTTCTCCAATGTTGTCTTTCAGAAGTTTAGTTTTGCATTTTAAATTTAAGTCAATGATCCATTTCATTTTATTTTTTTAAGATTGTATTTATTTATTTCAGAGAGAAAGAGAACACAAGCAGGGAGGAGGGGCAGAGAATGAGAGAGAAGTAGGCTCCCTTTAGAGGTCCTATCCCAGGACCCTGGGATCAAGACCTGAGCGGAAGGTAGATGCTTAACTGACTGAGCCACCCAGGCACCCCAGTGATCCATTTCAAATTAAGTTTTGCAAAAGGTGTAAAGTCTATGTTTACACCTTTTTTTTTTACATGTGGATGTTCAGTTGTTTCAGCACCATTTTTTGAAAAAACTATCCAATTAACACATTTGTCAAAGACTCATTGAATGTATTTGTGTGAGTCTATTTCTGGGCTCTGTATTCTTTCCACTGATCTATTTTTCTAGTCTTTTGCCAATACCACACTGTTTTGAATACTGTAGCTTTATAGCAAGTTTTAATATTGGGCACTGTCAGGCCTGTGACTTTGTTCCTCTTCTTCAGTATTGGTTGGCTTTCCTGGGACTTTTGTCTTTCCATAAAGACTTTAGGATTAGCTTGTTGATGTCCAAAAAATAACTTGCTGAGATTTTGAGATTGTGTCAAATCTATCAAGTTGGGAAGAACTGACATCTTTTTTCTTTTAAGATTGTATTTATTTGAGAGAGAGAGAATGAGAGAGAGAGAGAGCATGAGAGGGGGCAGGGTCAGAGGGAGAAGCAGACTCCCTGCTGAACAGGGAGCCTGATGGGGGACTCGATCCTGGGACCCCAGGATCATGACCTGGACTGAAGGCAGTTGCTTAGACTGAGCCACCCAGGCACCCAGAACTGACACCTTGACAATATTCAATCTTCCCACTCATAAACATGGAATATCTTTCCATTTATTTGGATCTTCTTTGATTTCTTTCATCCAAATTTTATAGTTCTCCTCATATAGATTTTATACACATTGTGTTAGATTTATATCTATTTCTTTTTTTTTGTGCTAATGTAAGTGGTATTGTGTCTTTAATTTCAAATTCCAATTGTTCATTCCTGGAAAATATAAACAAGTAGCTTTGTATATGTTAACCTTGTATCTTACAACTTTGCTGTAATTGCTTATTATTTTTAGGGTTTTTTTGGGGGGTTAATTTTTTGGGATTTTGTACATGATCGTGTCACATGTTTATTATTAAAAAACAGGTATATTTCTTCCTTACCAGCCTATTGTCTAATTATTTGTAATGTCTATTTTATCAGCTAGACCATAAACTCTCTGAGGGTGAGTTTTCATCTTGTTTACTTGTCATCTCTTTTATGCTCAGATTTTTATTAGTTTGACCACATTAAATTGTTGTGGCACTAAATAACTTAGCTAGTAATTAAATGCTTCTAAGTTAATGGTATTTTGTCAAGTACTCTATGTTACTCTATGGTAACTATGGTAAACTTGGCTAATTTAGTGCCTCAGTTTCTCTGTGTGCTAACAGGGATGTTGTATCTATGTTATAGATTGGTGTAAGGACTAAAGTCCATCTACATCAAGTTCTTAGGACAGTACCTGGAACACAGTTAGCCCTCAAGAAATACAGATTTTTAGTGTTTGCATTAGGAAATGGGTTATTGATTTTGCGCAGTACTACACATAACCTTGAACAGCCAATGAACTTTTCGCTCGGACGGACAAAGAGTAATAAAAGCCAAAGAAAAAAGTTGTAACAAAGAGGGCAGGAGTTGCGAAGGGTTAGTGGAAGCAATGTTTCTGAGGCTGTGAGTGGAGAGGTAAAGTGAGAGGGTCAAGATGGGTAGGAGTAAAGTGGTGGAAGTCCAAGGCTGGCAAGGAAATCTCCAAAGGATAGGTTCTCGGGACTTTCTTTGTATTGGAGGTGATGGGAACCAAATGACCCTGAGGACAGATGAACACGGCAGAAGGCAGGTAGCACTGACCCTCCGCACTACCCCTGGGGAGGGTGGAGAAGGGGGGGAGCATAAACCCAAGCAGCGATAGGCGGCTTTACCTCCCCCAACCCTAGCGCGAGCAGGAACGGCCCACGCCCCGCCCCCGTCTTCCCCCCGCCCACCGCCGCTGCCCTGTTACCATAGGGACTGGGTCACCTGACCGGGAGCCGCGCGCCTGCGCGGGCGGAAAGCGGGGGCGGCACCGTGACGCGCCTCGCGGGCGGTCCTCGGGCGCGAGCGGCTCTTCTGTCTTCGGGTCTCGGAAGTCCGTGCCAGTTACCGGAGGCGGCGGCGGCAACGGCGGTGAACGGGTCCTTGTGGCCTAGGTGAGCAGCGGTGTGGGGAGAGATGGGCGCTCAGGCCGCGTCCTGGGTTTGGGGACTAGGGGCGGAGGCGATGGAGCCACGGGTCACCTAGCGGAGAGCGTCTGGGTCTCAGAGGTTTTCGGGAAGCAGCGGCGACGCCCTCTCCTCAGTGGTCTCCGCGCCCCTCTTCGCGCCCTGCGGGGCCCGGGGCGAAAGTTTGCGCGAGCGGCACGCTCTGCCTGCTACCCGGTGGGTTTCGTGGTCTCGCCCCGCACTGGGGCGAGGAGCGAGGGGCGAGGGGGCGGTGGGGGGACGCCGGGGGGTCGGCGGGGTTAGGGACAGCCCTGAGGCCCGGCCCGCGGCGACGCCGTCAGCTGCCGCCTCAGCTCGGACTCCTCTTTCTGGTCCGTCTCGACCGTTTTTTGTTCCTCTTGGCTGAGATCCCTGGGGACCGGTGGAAGGAAGAGCGGCTGGCTGTGGCTCGTCACGGTGCTCTGCGTTCCTTGGACTGTACCCAGTCACCTTCCTGGGTGGCTTAATCGGACCGCCCTGGATTTGGAAGGAGGAAGGAGGTGTCTGTTGAGTGGGCCAAGCCTTGACTTTCTGGAAGGGGGTGGGGAGGGGTTGTTCGCTGCGCGCCTATTCCTGGAGAAGTTGGAGGAAAGGGAGAAACGTTCCAGCAGGGTGTGTGCAGAAGGAAATATCCCTTGAGATGTAATGACTCACAGTTTTCATTTCACGATTTCCTTGTAATAAGGGGAAAGTGAAGGCATATGGATGTGGAAAGTTTACCTTTTCACCAAAGTGGAATTATTTAATCATGGAGTCTTCCAATGTGCCAGTTTTTGAAAGGAATTTCTAGGTTATCTAGTCTGTATATATTATCTGCATACGCATTTACTGTGATTTCTTTTTTCCTTTATGTAAGTACATTACTTCATAAGTACATTTGGTTTACCAAACTCTTAACATCTACGTGTTTGAAAGAAAAAAACAAAAAGGAAAATTACGTTGAAAACAGCTGCAGGCTGTTAGCTTTATCTTCAATGTATTTAAGTGATTAAAATTCAGATTTTCCAATCTTTACCTTTTCTATTTGAGGTTGAGGGCAAACGGTTCAAAAATTTTTTTTTCATGTTTTCTATTACCAATTTAGTTCTATAAACTTTTGTCTTTTAAATGGTTCGGAAATATTATAGATCATGTGGTTTGTGCCACAGAATGAAAATAAGGAAGTGGAGTGTCTTTTAAAATGTTCAGGAAATAGTCCATTATAATCCAGATTTAACGTTGACAACATTAACTTTTAATTTTGAGTATTATAAGCATATAAAAATCTTTACCAGAAGAGGATGAATTTACAAATAGTTGACAGTTGAATGTACTCTTCAATAAAACCATTTCTTAAACATAACTATTTTTTTTCCTCTTTTTGCCAGACTTAGGTACTTTTTTTAGGTAGTAAATGCCAAGATTTTCTAAAAAAAAAAAATTCCTCTGAACAACTTCAAAAAATCTAGTAATAGTTATATTAGCATTTATTAATTTCTTTCCAAGTGCTGCCAACATTATTTGTACATTTATTTAACTTTTGAGGTGATAAACAGTAACATGGCTCGAAATGTAAGCAATAAAAAGGTTCTCAGTGTAGTCTCCTTCCTTCTAAAGGTCCCCAGCCAACCACATTTCCTTCCTATAGGAGGCAACTGTTTTATGTTTCTTAGGTATCCGTCCAGGGATATTTAATACCTATACAAACAAACATATATTCTCCCCCTTCCTCTTTTCTTTTTTATTGTGGTAAAATACACATAACAGAATTTACCATCTCAGCCATTTTTAAGTGTGCAGTTCAGAGGTTTAGTTCAGAGGTTTTTAAATGCACTGACAGTGTTATACAACCATTACCACCATCCATCCTTAAAAAACTCGTCATCTTGTAAAATGGAAACTCTATACCCATTAAACAGTAAGTGGGGACTTACTGTTACATACTTGCTTACATTCTCTCCTTCCCCCAGACCTTGGTAACCACCATTATACCTTTATGATTTTTGACTAAGTACCTCATATAAGTGGGATCATACAGTCTTTGTCTTTTTGTGATTGGTGTATTTCACTTAATGTAATGTCTTCAAGATTCATCCAGCATGTCGCAGAAATTCCTTCCATTTTAAAGCTGAATAATGTTTCATTGTATGTGTATACCACATTTTGCTTGTCCGTTCATTTATAGATGGACACTTGCATTACTTCCATGTTTGAGCTTTTGTGGATTTTGCTGCTGTGAACATGGGTGTACAAATATCTCTTTAGACATAGAATTTAAGTCTTGGATGTATACCCAGAAGTGGAATGATGGATCATATGGTAATTAATTTTTTTTTTTTTTTTGTGGAACCACCATACTGTTTTCTAGTGGCTCTACCATTTTATATTCCCATTAGCAGTGCACGAGGGTTCCAATTTTTCCACATCCCCTCTAATTGATCCTTTCTTTTTTTTAATTCCAGTATAGTCAACTTACAGTGTTATTTAGTTTCAGGTGTACAATATAGTGATTCAGCAATACCATATATCACCCAGTGCTCATTAGGACAAATACATTCCTTAATCCCCATCACCAATTTCACTGATCCCTCCAGCCACTTCCCTTCTGGTAACCATCAGTTTGTTCTCTATAGTTAAGAGTCTGTTTTTTGGTTTGCCTCTTTTTCTCCCCTTTGCTCATTTGTTTCTTAAATTCCACATTTCACATATGAGTGAAATCATATGGTATTTGTCTTTTTCTGTCTTATTTTACTTAGCATACTCCCTAGCTTATTCATTTCCAAATGGCAAGAAGTCATTCTTTTTTATGGCTGAATAATATTGTGTGTGTGTTTGTGTGTACATCCCACATCATCTTCATTCATCTATTGATGGACACTTGGGCAGCTTCCATAGTTTGGCTATTGTAAATAATGCTGCAGTAAACACAGGGGTGCATGTATCCCTTTGAATTCGTGTTTTGTTTTTTTTTTAAGATTTTTATTTATTTATTTGACAGAAAGCACAAGTAGGCAGAGAGGCAGGCAGAGAGAAGGGGAGAAGCAGATTCCTCACTGAGCAGGGAGCCTGACGTGGGGCTCGATCTCAGGACCCTGGGATCATGACCTGAGCCAAAGGCAGCCGCTTAACCGACTGAGCCACCCAGGTGCCCCTGAATTCGTGTTTTTGAATTTTTTGGGTAAATACCCAGTAGTGCAATTACTGGATTGTAGGGTAGTTCTATTTTTAATTTTTTGAGGAAGTTCCATACTGTTTTCCAGAGTGGCTGCACCAGTTTGCATTCCCACCAACAGTGCAAGAGGGTTCCTTTTTCTCACATCGAGGCCAACACTTGTTTTTTTCTTGTGTTTTTGATTTTAGCCATTCTGGTAGGTGTGAAGTGATATCTCATTGTGGTTTTGATTTGCATTTCCCTGATTATGAGTGATGTTGAACATCTATTCATGTGTCTTGGCCATCTGGATGTGTTTTTTAGAGAAATGTCTGTTCATGTCTTCTGTCCATTTTTAAATTGGATTATTCTTTGGGCTTTGAGTTGTATAAATTCTTTATATATTTTGGATACTAACTCATTATCAGGTGTCATTTGCAAATATCTTCTTCCATTCAGTAGGTTGCCTTTTAGTTTTGTTGATTGTTTCTTTTTGCTGTGCAGAAACCTTTTATTTTGAGGTAGTCCCAATAGTTTATTTTTGCTTTTGGTTTTCTTGCCTTAGGAGACTTAACCTAGAAAAATGTTGCTATAGCCCATGTTAGAACCGTTACTGCCTGTGCTCTCTTCTAGGATTTTTACGATTTCAGGTTTCACATTTAGGTCTTTAATCCATTTTGAGTTTATTTTTTGTGTATGGTGTGAGAAAGTGGTCCAGTTTCATTCTTTTGCATGTATCTGACCAATTTTCCGTCAATACCTGTTTTTTGTTTTTTTTAATAGTAGCCATTCTAATGGGTATGAGCTGGTATCTCCTAGTTTTGATTTGCATTTTTGTAATGATTAATGATGTTGAGCATCTTTTCATGTGTTTATGGCCATTCTTGTATCTTTTTTTGACAAATGTCTATTCAAGTCCTTTGCTAGTTTTTTTTTCTTGTTGAGTTTTAGTACTCTAAATATTATAGGTATTAATCCCTTGTTGGATATATGATTTGCAAATATTTTCTCCCTTTCTGTGGTTGCTTTTTTTTGCCTTGATGCTATCTTTTCATGTACAAAAATTTAAAATTTTCATGAAGTCCAGTGTGTCTAGATTTTCTTCTGTTACCTGTGCTTTTGGTATCATGTCCAAATAAATCACTGGTAAATCCAAAGTCATGAATCTTTTGTCCTATGTTTTCTTCTAAGAGTTTTTATTGTTTTAGGTCTTAAGTTTAGGTCCTTTACCATTTTGAGTTAATTTTTGTAAGTAGTGTTAGATAAGGGTCCACCTTCATGCTTTTGCACATGGGTGTCCAATTTTCTCAGCACCATTTGTTGAAAAGACTTGTACTCATTGAATGGTCTTGGCACTCTTGTCAAAAATCGTTTAACATATATGTGAGGGTTTATTTCTAGGCTTTCTGTTCTTTTCCATTGATCTATATGCCATTGTGCTAATACCTTATTTTGATTAGTGTAGCTTTATAGTACATTTTGAAATGAGGAAGTATGAGTCTTCCACTTTTGTTCTTTTTCAAGATTGTTTTGTATGTTTGACTCCTTTGAGATTTTATATGGATTTTAGGATGAGTTTTATATTCCTGAAAAAAGTCATTGTGATTCTGATAAGGATTGCATTGAATCTTGAGATCACTTTGGATGATACCGACATTTTAACAGTATTAAGTCTACCAGTCCATGAACGTGGGTTGTGCTTCATTTTATTTATATTCTCTTTCATTTCTTTCAGCAGTGTTTTGTAGTTTTCTCTCTTTTTTTATTAAATTTATTTTAGAGAGCACAAGCAGGGGGAGGGGTAGAGGGAGAGGAGGAGGGAGCGGGAGAGAACATCTCAAACCACACTCTGCGCTGAGCACAGAGCCTGATGTGGGGCTCGATACCACGACCCTGAGGTCATGAACTGAGCCGAAATCAAGAATTGGATGTTTAACAGACTGAGCTACCCCAGTGTGCCAAGAAACCCATGTTTTTATTCTAAATTTTCCTGGATTTGAAAGTATATATAGCTGAAATGGGCAGCATCTTTTTGAGTACAACTAATTGCTCATCAGTTGTCATGCATGAAATTAGCACATGTCCATCATATATTGTACCCAGGTTTCAAATGTCTCTGTTATAGCTTATCATTATTTATGGTTCTTCTTCATGAACTTGGTTGTCAAAATACAATACTGATTCTAGATCTCAAATATATCTCTAATTCTCTTGTTACCATCTGGTAATTTTTGTACTTGCATTGTCAAAATGCAGTACTTTTGCAAATGCCTCATGACTTTTTTTTATTTTTAAGATTTTATTTATTTATTTGACAGAGAGATAGAGAGCACAAGTAAGCAGAGTGGCAGGCAGAGAGGGAGAAGCAGGCTCTCCACTGAGCAGGGAGCCTGACGTGGGGCTCCATCCCAGGATCCTGGGATCATGACCTGAGCCAAAGGCTGCCCCTTAACAGACTGAGCCACCCAGGCGCCCCCTAATGGCTCATGATTTTATTGAGAGGATGACCATCTTTTTTGTTTTGTATTTGCAGAGAATTTTCATTTATACTTCATATTATAAACACCAGTTAGAATAATCAATGTGATGAGTTTTAGAAAATTTCACTATATTACTGTTTCTTTCCAGTCATATTTGTTTAAAGGCCAACCTTCATTTGGCCATTTAAAAGCCATACATATACAGTAAATTTTGGTCTACAAATATAAAAGTAAAAGATGGTAATATATTAGTAAAACAGGATCAAGGGACTTGTTTCAAAATATTGCATGATAAAGTTCTTCCTTTTGAATGACTGAAAAGTTTAATTTCTTTTATTAATTATAAGTATATTTACTTATTCTTAAATTTGAAAATTTCAATTAGGATATCATGATGGTCTGAAAATTCATGGTCTGTGATTTGCTTATTTAATCAATTTCCTCATTATCATAAGAGTCTAGGGTACAGCTGCATGTCTTCTGATTTGTCTAATAACCGTTTTCCTCCGGTTTCTTTTCTCTGCCATCATGGGTGAAAAATGAAAAATTCCTAGTGTTCAAGGAGCACTTTTTTAGAAAGCAAGCTACAGATTTAGTGTCTTCAGAGTTTATGTGTTCTTGAAAGAGGATGCAGTACTTTGGGCAATACAAACTGAAGGATGAAAGAAATGTGATTATTTCAGTACTCCATCAATCTAGGTGATCTGATGAATTCTGATGTAATAATTTCTGGATTGATGAAATAGAAAGGTGTTTCAAGATAGAGGGAAACAAGTTCACTAAAATCCCATAATAGACTTAGATTTCTAAAAAAGTTCAGTTGAACCCTTATGATATTTAAAAGATAGAGTGATTTTACTACATTTAAAGATTTTTCTTTGTCTTTTTTCTTTGAAAGATCTCAAAGAATAAAAGTCACTAAATAGAACTGCTGAGAAAAGGAACTCAAAAATTAAGATTGAGTCCATTGGACCCTGATGGAATAGAAAGGGTTGAGGGCAGATTTCTGAACCCTAGTCTAGACTTAACTGTTTCAGTTTCTGGGCTAGGACTCTAGAATCTTTATTAACATTTTTGGTTTATCTTTATGGACTTTAAATTTGAAGAAATGCTGTTTTAGGGCCTTAAGATGGTTTTTAATTTGCTATCATATGGTAGTCTAGTAGTCCCTCCTTATCTGCATGGTCAACTGTGGTCTGGAAGCAGATGATTCTCCTTCTGATGTATCATCATCAGGTCAGTAGTAGCCTAACACTAGGTCACAATGCCTTTGTCATTCGCCTCACTTCATCTCATCATTTTATCATCTAACATCACAAGAAGGGCAGGTACAGTACAGTAAGATCTTTAGAGAGAGAGAGCACATTCATATAACTTGCAGTATGTTGTTTTATTGTTACTAATTTCTTACTGTGCCTAGTTATAATTTAAACTTTATCACAGTTGTATATGTATAGGAAAAAGCATAGTATATATAGGTTCAGTACTGTACCTAATTTCAGATACCCACTAAGGGTCTTGGAATGTGTCCCTTTTGGATTAAGGGGGTACTTTAGGTTACTTTCCTGATGTGCATTTGTTGTTTCTTGTGTTAGTTAAAGTTTTGTACTGTATTACTGAAGCTAATTAGGCTACTTATATGTTTAAATAAAGGAATAGTTTGATAGGCTGCCTTCCTATGAGAAGAATTTATGGGACTAGAACGTTCAAGCCCTTTGCTATTGAAGAGTTCCAGGAACATAGCATGTAGTGGCAGATACTTAAAGAAAAATGTGTTCTAAATTTTTTGCCTTACAGAAAAGATTCTTTGTTGGTTTACTGTATCATACATTAAGTTGGTGGCAGAGCTGAGACTAAGGCTTGGCTTTTTTTTTCCCCACTATGTTTTTTAATTTTTTAAATTTTTAAAAATTTAGGTGTAATACAGCTATAACATTATATTAGTTTTAGGTGTATAACAATGATTCTATATTTGTGTATAATATGAAATGATCACAGTAAGTCTAGTTAACATCCGTCACCATAGTTTTTTTTCTTGTGGTGAGAACTTTTAGGATTTACTCTTTTAGCAACTTTCAAATATACGGGACAGCATTATTAACTCTAGTCATCATCCTGTACATTATATCTTCAGGACTTACTTATTTTATAAGTGGAAGTTTGTGCCTTTTGACCCCCTTCACCCATTTTGCCCATTCCTTTCCTTTCCCACCTCCCTCCCATCTCTGGGAACCACCAATCTGTTCTCCGTATCAATGAGGTTTTTTTTTTGTTGTTTAGAATCTACATATAAATGAGGTCATTTGGTTATTGTCTTTGACTTATTTCACATAGCATTATGTCCTTAAGGTCTGTTCATGTTGTCACAAATAGCAAGATACCCTATTTTTTTTATGGCTTAAAACTTCATTGTGTGTGTTTGTGTAGTCTCATCCATAGATGAATGGCAAGATTTCCTCTTCTGTCAGGGCTGAAAAATATCCCATTGTGTATATATACCACATTTTTTTTTTAACCTATTCACCCATTTGTGGACACAGCTTGCTTCCATGTCTTGGTTATTGTAAATGGTGCTGCCTGGAACATGGAGATGCAGATATCTTTAATTTAGTGTTTTTTTCCTTCATATAAATACCTGAAGGTGGAATTGCTGGATCATATGGTGGTTCTATTTTTAATTTTTGGAGGAACCTCTCTGCTGTTTTCCACAGTGGTTGCACCAATTTACATTCCCACCAGTAGTGTACAAGGGTTCCTTTTTCTCCGTATCTTCACCAACACTTATTTCTTGTCATTTTGATAATAGCCATTCTAACAGGTGGAGGTGCTGTCTCATTCTTGTTTTGATTTGCATTTCCCTAATGATTAACGATGTTGAATTGAGCACCTTTTCATGTACTTGTTTGCCATCTGTATGTCTTTGGGAAAATGTCTGTTTGGATCCTCTGTCCAATTTTGGATCAGATTTATTTTTTAATTTTTTGCTCTTGAGTTGTAGGAGTTCTTTATTTTGGATATTAACTCCTTATCAAATATATGACTTGGAAATATTTTCTCCTGTTTTGTAGGTTGCCTTTTCGCTTATTGATTGTTACCTTTGCTCTGCAGAGGTAGTTTGACATAGTCTCCACTTGTTTATTTTTCTTTTGTTGCATTTTCTTTTGGTCTTAAATCCAAAAAAAAAAATCATCACTAAGACCAATGTCAAGGAGCTTATCATCTGTATCTTTTTTTCTAGAGGTTTTTAGGCCTTAGGTTCAAGTCCTTAATCCATTTTGAGTTGATTTTGTGTATGGTATAAGATACTGGGTCAGTTTCATTGTTTTGCATGTTTATGTCCAGTTTTCCTAGCACCATTCATTAAAGGGACTGTCTTTTTTTCATTGTATATTCCTGGCTTCTTTGTCATAAGTTAATTGACCACACACGTGTGGGTTTATTTCTGGGCTCTCTTTTCTGTTCCGTGGATCTGTGTGTCTGTTTTTATGCCAATAGCATACCCTTTTGATTACTATAGCTTTATAAGGTAATTTGAAATCTGGAAGTGTGCCGCCTTTAGCCTGTTCTTCTTTCAAGATTGCTTTGGCTGTTTGGAGTCTTTTGTGGTTCCATACAGATTTTAGGATTTTTTATTCTAGTTCTTTGAAAATGCTATTGGAATTTTTATAGAGATTGTATTAAATCTGTAGATTGCTTTGGGAAATATATATATTTTAACAATATTAATTACTCCAGTCCATGAGCACAGAATATCTTTTCATTTATTTGTATTGTCTTCAGTTTTTTTCATCCTTGTCTTATGGTTTCAGTTTACAGGTCTTTAGTCTTTTTGATTAAATTTATTTCTAAATGTCTTTTTTTTATGCATTTGTAAATGGAATTGTTTTCTTAATTTCTCTTTTAACTTATTGTATAGAAGCAGATGATTTTTGTATATTGATTTTTTTATCCTACAACTCTACTGAACTTGTTTATTAGTTCAGTTTGTGGTGGAGTCTTTAGACTTTCTCTACATAATATATCACCCACACATAGAGACAGTTTCAACTTCTTCCTTTCCAGTTTTGATGCCTTTTTTTCTTACCTAATTGCTCTGGCTAGGATTTCTAATACTGTATTGAGTAAAATTGGCAAGAGTGAGCATCCTCATCTCTACCTTTCTCCCCTTTTTATGTTTTTGATGTCATAATTTACTTATTTTTCTCTTGTATATTCCTGAGCAAATTATTGTACTTATTTTTTTACTTTTGTTTTTTAGCATTCATACTAGCTTTGCAAGTGATTGCATCTTTTTGACACTAGATTATTGTGAATTTTACAATATATTTATTTTTACCAGTGAGATTTATACTTTCTTATATTTTCCTGTGATTAGCTCCCTTTGGTTTCTTGTAAGACACTTCTAGTGGTGATGAATTCCATTAGCTTTTGCTTGTCTGTAAAACTTGTTATTTTTCCTTCAATTCTGAAGGACAGTTTTACTGAGTAGAATATGTTTGGTGGTAGTTTTTTTCTTTATATTATGGCACCTCTTCTGGCCTGCAGAGTTTCTGCTGAAAAGTATCCTTAGTGTCTTACGGAGGCTCCCTTGTACATAACCTGTTGTTTTTCTCCACTGCTTTTAAGATTCTTGCTTTTTAAACATTTTTGACATTTAATTATAATGTGTTTTGATGTGGGTCTCTTGGGGTTCATGTTATTTGTAACTTTTTGGACTCCCTGGATCTGTATATCTGTTTCCTTTCCCAGGATAGGGAAGTTTTTAGCCATTATTTTTTTCAAGTAAGTTTTCTTCTGCCCCTTTCTGTCGTCTTCTGGGGCCCTTATAATGGGAATGCTGGTTTGCTTGATGTCCTGTTAGTCTGTTAAGCTATCTTTACTCCCCACCACCACCCTTTTTTTTGTTGCTTTGATTGGATTAGTTCTACTACTCAGTTTTTGAGTTCACTGATTCTGTGTTCTACTTCATTTAATCTGTTGTTGAACCCCTCTGTTGTATTTTCAGTTACATTATTGTATTTTTCAGCTTTGTGACTTCCACTTGGTACTTTCATATATATTCTTTTGAAATTTTCAATTTTTTCACCCGTTGGTCTCCTGAGCTAGGTGAGCATATATGACTGTTGTTTTGAACTCTGTCAGGTGAATCGTTTATCTCCATTTCATTCAGGTTTTTTACTGAGGTTTTATCTTGTTCTCTTACTTGTAATATTCTTTTGTTTCTCTCTTTTCTTTGACTTTCTGTTGCAATGATTAGATTAAAAAATCATCTCTCTTAGTCTTGAGTGACACACCTTACTTAAGAGATGGACCTCATCATTTAACTCAGTTTTCAGGTTGTCTCTCATAACTTTTTTTAATTGTCCAAGCAGCCTGCTTTATTCTTAGTTGCTCCCAGTAGTTGAGGGTGTGCCAGGATCTGTCAGTATTGCAAAAGGGAGGATTTCAGTCGGCAGCTAGATTCAGGCTGATTGGAAGCTAGACCTTCAGGCAGCAGCTTTTAAAGTATGCAAAATACCTCTTTCAGGGGAAGTTTTATGTCTGCTCATTCTGTGTTGTGCCCTAGGGTGATAGCCAGTTCACTTTTTTTGTTGTTGTTGTTGTTATAATTCTGTTGAACCTGTGAATACAGGCTTTCTGGCTACTGTAGCCTGTTTGTCCAGGGGTGTGCCCTATGGGCAGCAGCCTGTGTGCCAGTCCGGTACACTAGCTTCTTTTTTTGGAGACACCAGAGACCTGGTATGGGGCAGAAGGAGAGTGCAAAGGTGTCACCCACTGGCCTCCCCAGTCTCTGGAGAGAGTTGTAGTCAGCTCTTAGATGTGTGTTTAATTAGAAGCCTATTCCTCAGGCCACAGCTATGAAGATAAGCTAATTGACTTCTTTCATAGAAAGACTGGGGGGGGCGTTATTTCAGTCGGCTGACTCTGTCTTGTGCCCTCGGCTGACTCTGTTTTGTGCCCTCGGGAAGATAGCCTGTTAACAACTGTTTCTGTTTGTTACAGTTTTATGGGATTGATGAATTTATGCCTTGCTGGCCACCAGAGCCAGGCAATCAAGGAGTATCTTCTGGGTAGCAGCTATAAAAGCTAGAGTACCAGATGTATTGTAATTGCAGTTTAAGATCACCGATTCTACAGTCCAGAATTTTCATCATCGTATGATTTTTTTTTAACAGCTGAGATTAAATAAACAAATACCATTTTAACTTAATCACTCATTTTTAAAAATGCAGATCAGTTGTAGCAGTTGGTTTGATTGAGGGAGTAAGGTCAACAACTCAGAAAATGATATGTATTGCCATTCCAGGTGATATTATCTGGAAAACTTTACTAGTATGTTTCCTACCTCATGAACCAGAGTATTTCATCTAGAAAGCAAATTAACTAGATGTTACAAGATATTACATACGGTATTTGAGTTACGGAGATCTTTAGTCTGTGCATACATAAAGACTCCGAGAAAGCTACCCTGACATTACCTTGAGGAGATGGAGAGTCAAATGGGAAAGTTGATACTGAGGCAGAATAGTCAGGTATTTTTTATTTTTAGATGTTCTAAAGAAACCCTGTAACTATTCCAAGCTCTGAGAAACCTCTTTGTAGAAACTAACTTGGGGGTTATTTTCTAAGGCCTAGGGATGCACTGGGTGCAGAGGCCTTTCATTATGCATGGAGAGAGTTGAGAGTCTTTGAGGTTGCAAAGAGTTTAGAGTGGGCCAAACCTGGTCTAGGGGTAAGTGGAGAGACCAGTTCTTCCCAGGAATTAGACCAGTGAAACAAAGCTGGTAGGAATGTTGTGCTCAAACTCTGGTAGAGTAGATGGCAAGATGTTTTGCCTACTAATCTCAGGGTCACTGGGATCTATACCTTGTGATTGATTCTCAGTCAGCTGAAGGAGAGGCCTAGAAACAAAATTCTGTGGTCAGTACAACAATAGCATGTGAGAGGAGTTTTAAGTGAAAGTAAAATGCGAATTCGCATACTGACGTAATAGAATTATTTTCACAATCCCCTTAAATCTCTTTATTGGTCATTCTGAAATTCCAGCCATACTTGAAAGGATTTTTCAAAGGTAGCTTGGTAGTTCTTCAAAAAGTGCTAATTATTTCTGACGTTAGATCAAAGAGTAACGCATACAAGTTAATGGAGCCCTTCAGAAAAATAATACAGTAATTTATTATTCTCCCTGAAAGCTTTGAACAGTTTGTGTTCAAAGATGTAGACTTGAAAGATAAGAAAATTTGAACTTTTCAATGAATGTTTGAAAATATCTTGTTTACTGCTATTTTGACAATATTGGTCAAAGTTGAATAAACATTTGACTTCTTTTTTTAGGATAAGGA
This sequence comes from Callorhinus ursinus, assembly GCF_003265705.2. Lineage (NCBI taxonomy): Eukaryota > Metazoa > Chordata > Mammalia > Carnivora > Otariidae > Callorhinus > Callorhinus ursinus. The sequence goes on from NW_027397067.1 coordinate 10,956,433, forward strand.
ATCATGCCTAATAAATAAGAAATTAAAGGCCTTGACCTCAAGAGCAGAGAGGAACATTAACTATATAAAACATAAGGCAGAGTGAAACTTCTGAAGTGAGAGAAACAGTGTTACACTGAGGTCATCAAAAGTATCCTCACAGCAGTGGCTCTTGACTGGGATTTTGATAGAGAAGTCCTGGAAGGACATTCCCGGAAGAGGAAGCAGCTTTTGCAAAGATACGGGGCACAGAAGAACTCAACCAGGGTGGGAAATATCAAGTAGTTTGCGGCTAGAATGTTGTAATGCTTAGAAAGAAATTATGTGAAATGAAGCTACGAAAATAGTTTGTGAAGTAAAATCATTGAGGAATCCTTTATATTTTAGAAGAATGATGAGTTGATTAAGTCACATACTTAGAGCAAACCTAAAACTAAATTTTTAAAAGACCATAAGGTGGGGTGATATTTGTTATTTAAAGAAGGTCTGAAAAGCCCATTTCTTTTCTGGGATTGAGTTTGAGTATTTGTGAGTATGAAGTAACTTCTGGGGAATGAGTGACCTAAGAGTTCATACAACTTAGGTTAATATTTGTTTAAGGAAAAGCTTCTATGAGGAAAATGTTTGAGAAAACTGCTCACTGATTTTTGAAATTTACCACTCATCCAGTTCATTTTTCATGAGAAAAAGGGGATCTTGTTAGGTGGCCAGTGGCAGAACTAGAAGTAGAAACCAAAAATAGTAATAGTACTAGATTAAAAGTCAACATTTGTTCCAGTGAATTTGAAATGATTTTATGATGTTCATAAAATGGTTGGAAATTTAAATAAAATGTGTTTAAGAGGGAAGCTTAATGATTTTTTGAGACACAGAAAAGGTACTCCATTTTATTTCCTTGGATTAATAGAATTAAACCATTTCTTATTGTGCTTTCTCATGAATTTGCATTTTATTTACAGATACAAGCTCTATTTTCCCCTTAAAAACTGTATCGGGCCTTTTTTTTTTTTTTTTGAAGATTTTAGTTATTTGAGAGAGAGGGGAAGAGCATGAGCAGGGAGGGGAGGGAGTGAGGGAGAAGCAGACTCAGGCCTGATGTGGGGCCAATCCCAGGACCCTGAGATCACGACCTGAGTGGAAGGCAGATGATTAATCAACTGAGCCACCCAGGCACCCCTCTGTCGGGCCATTTTCATTTGGCATTTTATTGGAGGTTCTAGCCCAGGAAAATTAGGCAAAAAAAAAAGAAAAGAATGTAGTAACTCAGTGGATTTGAATTGACATTTTTCCAAAGATCTACAAATGGCCAATAAGCAGATGAAAAGATGCTGAACATCATTGGTTATTAGAGAAATATAAAACTACAGTGGGATGCTACTGCACATCTACTAGGATGGCTGTGATAAAAAAGACAATAGCAAGAATTGGCAAAGATATGGAGAAATTGGAACTCTCCCTTACATGTTGCTGGTGGTAATGTAAAATGGTACAGTTACTTTGGAAACGAGTTTGGCAGTTCCTCAAAAAGTGAAACAGAGTTAACCACAAGACCCAGTAATTCTACCCTTAGCTGTATACCAAGAGAATTAAACATATATATATTTACATAAACACTTGGATGTAAATGTTCATTAGCATCATTAATAGCATTATTCTTAATAGTCAAAAAGTGTAAAAACCCAAAATGTAGCATGTCCATAGTGTGGAATGTTTTCGAGTCTTTAAAAGGAATGAAGTACTGGTACGTGCTATAGCATGGATGAACTTTGAAGGCATTATACTAAATGAAAGAGAAACAGACACAAAAGTCCACATATTCTGTGATTCTTGATTAAATGTCCAGAATAGGGAAATCAAGAAGCAGAAAGTAGATTTTTAGTTGCCCGGAGCTGGAGGGAGGGGAGAATGGATAGGCATGGAGTTTTTTGGGGGGTGATGGAAATGTTTTAATATAAATGGTAGGGATGGCTGCACAACTGTAGATATATTAAAACTGTAGAATTGTATACTTTAAAAAAGTGAATTTTATGGTGTGCAAAGTATATAAATTTTTTCAAATTTTTATTTATTTACTTATTTAAGATTTTATTTATTTGACAGAGACAGCGAGAGAGGGAATACAAGCAGGGGGAGTGGGAGAGAGAGAAGCACGCTTCCCGCCAAGCAGGGAGCCCGATGTGGAACTCGATCCCAGGACCCTGGGACCATGACCTGAGCCGAAGGCAGATGCTTAATTACTGAGCCACCCAGGCATCCCTATAAATTTTTTTCTTTTATTTATTTTAGAGAGAGGGAGCGCATGGGTGGGAGGGGCAGAGGGAGTGGGAGAGAGAATCTCAAGCAGACTGCACTGAGCGGAGAGCCTGATGCAGGGCTCCATCTCAGGACCCTGAGATCATGACCTGAGCCAAAACCATGGAAGTTTAACTGACTGTACCACTCAGGTGCCCCAGAGTACATACATTTTTTTAAAAGTACAGTTATTCGGCATCCAGCCCAGAGACAGAAACCATATAGTAATTTGAACAGTGAAAATTTAATGTACAGAATTATTAATTATAACATGATTAAAGGAAAAGAATTGTAAAAAGTAAAGTAGTAAAGAGTAAAGAGAACTTTAATGAATACAGGAAGAGCACATTTCCAACCCCAGGGCTGAGTTAGAGTGCCCCAAGAAGAGGCTGCCCTCTTCCTGTGCCTGACAGCCCAGGCCTTGTTGGAGAGTGCAATTGTTGCTCAGTGGATAGTGAAGTTGGTTTCTCAAAACCAGACTTACTGGAAATTCTCCCTGTGGAGTGCTGGTGGAGGCCAGCTACAGGAAGGTGCTGTACCTTGGAACTTGCTGCACCTGAGGGGAGTTAGGGAAAGCTCCTCATGGGGAGATGCCTTGCAGGTGGCACCATGCTGGGAAGCTGCTGAACAAGAGTGCTGGGGTCAGTGTTGGTTTTGTGCACTGAAGGAGTTGGGTGCTTAAGCTGCTCCCTGCCAGGAGCAAGATGCTAGAGAAGCAGGTACTGCAGGAGCCTGGCTGGAGTGGTATACTGGAACCTGGAATGAAAAATCTTTTCTCCTCTAGTGTATTTCCAGTTCCCTGCACTGACAAAGCTCAACCTCATGCTAGGTGGCCACAGACCAGTATTTAAAGGGCCCAGCTCCATTTGCAGAGCCCCCTAATGCGTAGATTTGGAGATGGGAGGTAATAAATTGATAGCCAGCTCAAGAACCTCTGACATACCCACCCTATGCCAATTTGGGATATATTCTGTTTTGCTGGGTTTAAAGAGAGTACCAGATATTCATCTCAAAAATAAAATTTTCAAGTACCTATCCTTGTGATACTTTTAGAGAACTTTGTTTTAAATTATTACATTATTACAAAAAGCAATGGTCATTCATGTATCATATGATCTCACTGATATGAGGAATTCTTAATCTCAGGAAACAGATTGAGGGTTGCTGGAGTGGTGGGGCGTGGGAGGGATGGGTTGGCTGGGTGATGGACATTGGGGAGGGTATGTGCTATGGTGAGTGCTGTGAATTGTGTAAGACTGATGAATCACAGACCTGTATCTCTGAAACTAATACATTATATGTTTTAAAAAAAAAAAGAAGATAGTAGGAAGGGAAAAATGAAGGGGGGGAATCATGAGAGACTATGGACTCTGAGAAACAAACAGGGTTCTGGAGGGGAGGAGTTGGGGGGATGGGTTAGCCTGGTGATGAGTATTAAAGAGGGCACATATTGAATGGAGCACTGGGTGTTACACGCAAACAATGAATTATGGAACACTACATCAAAAACTAATGATGTAATGTATAGTGATTAACATAAAAAAAGCAATGGTCATTAAAAAACATTGAACAGCATAGAAATGTTTAAAATGTAATAATTTCCATCTTATTTCTCAGTCCTTTAATATCTGTATCATTTATGTCTCCTAAAGAAAAGATTATCGTTAACAATTGGTGTATATATTTTTTTCCTAAGAACGTATATAAGAATATATGTGGGCAGCGTATATATACGTGTGTATGTTTTTCTCTTAGCGATAGAGATTTCATAAATACTCTTTTAGGTTTTTGTTCGGATATAATCCTTACTTATTTGCCAAGCACTTGTGTAAGCTGGGTAAGTCACATAACCATTCTATTTGAGTTTTTAAACTTTTGAAATGAAAGGACTTTTCCTTGAAGGGAAATTTAAGATCTGCAGTGGATATGGTTTGATAGTAGTAGTAAGGGAGGGAGAACCAGTTTGGTAACCAGTAATCAGTTTTTAGTATAGGCTAGATGTTCGTATTTTTCCATGTGTTTTGCAATTTAAATGTTTCTTATTGTGTTAAAAATTTACAAATGTTTATATGTATTGCTGGTTTATACATACTATTTAAATTTCAGGGATGCCTGGGTGGCTCATTCGGTTAAGCATCTGCCTTCGGCTCAAGTCATGATCCCAGGGTTCTGGGATCGAGTCCTGCATCTGGCTCCTTGCTCAGCAGGGAGCCTGCTTCTCCCTCTGCCTGCAGCTCTCCCTGCTTGTGTGCCCTCTCTCTCTCTCTGACAAATAAATAAAATCTTAAAAAAATAATAAATTTCAATGAAATTTGAATTACAGAATTTTTTTTGTTTTTTCTTTAGAAAAATCCTGCAAAAATGTCTCTGTACCCATCTCTTGAAGACCTGAAGGTAGACAAAGTTATTCAGGTATGTTCAAGTTGTTTATGTGCTTTTCTTTAATATATACAGTGTCATAGATTCTACTTGTAGGTGAAGTGAAACAACTTAAATAGCAGATGTACTCATTTTTACACTTAAACATTTTTCAGTTTATTGATTGCAGACTAAAAAGTTACAGAAAAGCTACCAATTCTTTTTCATTTCACTGTGAGATAATGGACATAGGATATTATTTCTTTAAAACTGTACTTGTACTCTTTCAAGATAGCTTGATGATTTTAAGACTAAAATTTAAATTAAATACCATAACTTAAGTTGGTAAGATGCACTTCGACTCTCTAGATGGTGATAGTTTTGTTTAAAATCAGTACATTCTTTGGATCTTCAGATAGGACTGATCTTTAAAAATAGTTCTTTGTCTTTACTTTGAAGTTAAAAATTACAGAAATGGTGAATGCTATTTAAAGTAGTGTAAGAGCGCAATGAAAGAGAAGTCATTTATTTCCTTTTAGATATAAGTGGCAGAGATTTCATGTACTGATCCTCTAAATGTCTAAATGTTAGATATTATAGTATTTCTAATTTTATGAAGTCAAAAACTTTTTGTAGTCCTTCAAGTAAGTATTAGCTTTGAAGATAGATGCCTCTGCTTAAGAAAGTTTGGGAATAGGGGTTAAATCTTGCTGTTTTGTAAGTTTTTATTCTGTTTGGCTGGGGATAATTTGTAGTACTTCAAAGCTTCTTACCCTGAGAATCCTTTTACTTGGGGTCTTGACCCCAGTTTACTCTAATATTTACTTCTTAATAATTATTTAATGGGCAGAAAAATTTATTACAAACTTGTGATAAGTCTTAAGCAACATCTAGTATAAAAGTGTCTTTTAGGCAAAATGTTGGCCTTTCTAGGGTGAAAACCCCTAACAGTAATAGTGGCATTTTTATGGCTGGAATTGTTACCTGTAGCAGTGATTGGGTAAATATGGTGGGAGATCATGAACACATATTTTCCATCATAAATCCACTGAGGATATTAAAATGTGGTTTGTAAAATCTCTGAAATCTGTTCAGCTGCTAAATAGAGGCTTTGATGATGATTCGGTGTTAAGAGGTTTGTTTAGTTACCTTAAATGCTCTATTTCTTTGTTCGGTATTTTGTCAGTATTTATCTCATGGGGTTTTTATTTCTGCAAAGTTCATCTGAGCAAGCATACTTTGTTTTTAAAAAGCGTTTAAAATTATTTCACATAAGTCTGAAATAATTTGCCTCATTTAATGACATACAGTCTTTAAGCCCTTGATGTACCATCTTTCTTCTGTTTTATTTTTACTACAGATTACATAATAAATACATATGTAGCCTTCAATAAAACAGGCCATTAATATGACATCAGAGCAGTAAATGATAAGGATTTGCAGATGGATGTGGAAGAATGACTAATCTCTTTTCATTCTTTTTTGTTAGTTTTTATAGAATTGAACTGTTAAGCATCTGCCTTCGGCTCAGGTCATGATCTCAGGGTCCTGGGATTGAGCCCCATATCAGGCTCCCTGTTGAGCAAGGAGTCTGCTTCTCACTCTCCCTCTGCCCCTCCCCCCACTCGTGCTTGCTCGCTCACGCGCACTCTCTCCCTCTCTCTCAAGTAAATAAAATCTTTAAAAAAAAGGCATTGAACTCTAACCGTGGTTGACTTTGAGCAGAGGTTTTTGGTTTTGAAACAGAAAAAGGCAAGTTGATATTGACAGATGTTTGATTGGAAAATGGGTCTACAACCACATCACACTGACCTCTTTAAGGAGAAGCAAATTATATGGGTATTTCCATTAGAAGACCTTTTATGTTCTGAGCAGGAAGTTAGCTGCCTAGACATGTAACCATGAGTAAGGAGGGGGAAACATGAGTTTTTATTCTTTCTGTATTTGAAAATATTCCTGCCTTAGCCACTATAGTCTTGGGCTGGTTTTTCTTGTTGTTGTTTCCTTTTCTCTGATAGAGGTACTTAGGTTTATTTTTGTTCTTGAGATGTCCCTGCATAGGTAGCATTTATTTTCTAATCATCTGACCTTGTTACACCACAGTAAAACTAAATTGCAGCAGTGAACTGGCAGTTGATATTTTGTAAACTATTTTACAAAAGCCATTAGACTGTTGCTTTTAGCATCATAAAATCCCTGAATCTCTTTCCATTATGAATCCTTAACAGGAGTCTGTTGTTACACCTATATAAAGTAAGCTTTTAAGAAGTAGTGATGTAACAGAGACCCAGTGCTTACCACTCCTAAGACAGTGAGCATGGCTCCACACTCATGCTCTAGCGGTAACTGTGGTGCTCCTTGGGGGACCTCATTCCCCCCCCCTTTTTTTAATAGTTTGAGATTTCACATAAGTCTGAAATAATTTGCCTCATTTAATGACATACAGTCTTTAAGCCCTTGATGTACCATCTTTCTTCTGTTTTATTTTTACTACAGATTACATAATAAATACATAACTATTAGAGAGATCTCTCTATATAATGTATTCCTTGGATAAGAATAAAAGCAATGAGTAAAAGAACAGAAAATAATAACCAATGTAAAAAGGAACAATTTTATTTTATTATTATTTTTTATTTTAGAGAGGAGAGTGACCAGGGGAGAGGGAGAGAGAATCTTAAGCAGACTACACACTGAGCGCAGAGCCCGACTTGGGGCTCCATCTCATGACCCTGAGGTCATGCACAACCTGAGATGAAACCAAGTCAGGCACTTAACCGACTGCGTCACCCAGGTGTCCCAGTACATTCTATTTTTAAAGCAGTTTTAGATTCACAGCAAAATTGAATGGAAGGTACAAATTCCATCTTAATTGCCCCTCCCCCAACACATACACGTAGCACATCCTCCCCCACTATTAATATTCTCACCTAAGTGGTACATTTGTTACAACTGATGAACATACTGTGACTTGTTATTACCACTCAAAGTCCATAGTTTACATTAGGGTTCACACTTGGTGTTGTTTTGACAAATGTGTAATGACATATAGGCACCATTGTAGTATTGTATAGAATCTATAATCATATAGAAGTCTGTATTACAGAACACTGCCCTAAAAATTCTTGTCTATTCTTCCCTCCTTCCCCACTCATCTCTGGCAACTGCTGATCTTTTTACTGTCTCTGTAGTTTGCCTTTTCCAAAATGTCAGACAGTTGGAATCCTACTGTATCCAGGCTTTTCAGATTGGTTTGTTTCACTTAATAATAATACGCATTGAAGTTTCCTCCATGTCTTTTCGTGGCTTGGAAGTTCATTTCCTTTGAGTGAACAGTGTTGTTGTTTTTTTTTTTCCTTAGAGATTATCCAAGAAGTAATCCACTGGCTCCTAGCTCCTTTTAGCTGATAGCTGGTGAAAGAACTTTGAAAATTCAATATACTTTGAGTTTGTGGACTGTCATTTAAAATTATAGAGATTTTCACTGCATTTTATTTCAGTTTAGAATGTGACAAATTGTAAAACAATAAATACTAAAGTACAAGCATATCAGAACATTTACAATCCAAATGAGTGAAGTAGGCTCCAGTGCTTTTAGAGGCTATACTTATTTAAATTAAGCATCCATCACTCCAAGCATCTTTGGGACTACTCTTGTCATTCATTTCAGGGCCAGGTTAAGGTATAGGTATAAACTTTATTATGTAATCCACATATTTCCAGTTAAATAAAAAGTGATATTAGAGATTGGCCATACAACCAATCTTGTCTCTAAATGATACATGGCTGTTTTAGAAAGTCAGATCTATCTGTATAAGAAAAAGGATTTCGTCTTGGAATACTTAATGTGTCATGGGCTATGAAGGCAGCCTGAGAAGAGTTCCTGGCACACTTGAACATGAGTAGCATTTTGATAAAGAGATACATTGCAAAACGATTTTGACAAGTTTGTTTAAAAGTTACTATTACATTATTTTAATCATCTTTTATGGCAGTGATATTTTGTAGTTTTTTTTTGTAATTAATATAGTGTTATCACCTTCTTATAGTTGCTAAAATGAAGATTATTTCAGTAGGATATGCCAGAATGGCAAAATATTAGCAACTTAGTATTTAAATTTTTAGGGTTTTTTTGATATGTGACGTATGAATATGGTGAGCTTTTTCCTTATGCAAATAAAATATCATTAGGCTAGTTAGTAAAAAAAAAAGAAAGAATGAAAATGTAAAATGTGTAGCCATGCATTTTATAATGCATTTTGAAAATACTGATTTATTAATTTGCAACAGCACTGTGAAATATTGGCCATATGGTAGTCAAATTTTATATCCATAGTGTTAAAATATTTAGAATATGAAATGTGTTTTAGATTTGGAGATTTTCTTTGAAAAACATGTTGAAGTGTTTAAAATTAAACTATTTAAATTTTTTTAAAAAGATTTTATTTCTTTTAGAGAAAGAACGAGTGCAAGCAGTGGGGGAAGAAGCAGAGGAAGAGGGAGAAAGAGAACCTCAAGCAGACTCTGCCCTGAGCCTGGAGCAGATGCAGGGCTTGATCTCAGACCCTGAGATATGACCTGAGCTGAAATCAGGAGTCAGATGCTCAACCAACTGAGCCACCCAGGCACCCCAAAATTAAACTTTATTGAATAAGACTTCAGTGTTTTAGTTCCTTTTTGGAAGTACTAAATTTAACTTGTAAATTATATAAGAATTTTAAGTAAGGGTATATATAGCATTGTTAGAATTTTCTTCTTTTCTTTTTCAGGCTCAAACTGCCTTTTCTGCAAACCCTGCCAACCCAGCAATTTTGTCTGAAGCTTCTGCCCCCATCTCTCAAGATGGAAGTAGGTTTATACTTTGGGTTCATTCTTCTTGAACTGAAATATGTTTAAGTCTTCTTTTACTGAAATAGGGAATCCAAGATTTTTTTAATCTGCAGTGTAAAATATGTTGTTAAAGTTCTAGTCATAGTAAGAAAAAATGTTTACTTCAAAAAAAACCCTTTAATCAAGAAAGTGAACTATGAATATGAAGATAGGTTTTATAACTTAGTCAAAATTAAGTGAATTAAGTTAAATCTCAACCCTCATAAATCCCTAACTTATGACTGATTGATTTATGAAGAAAATGTGTATGTGAACTGTGCCGCATGCTACTGCTCTTGAACTTCTGAACTGTCCTCCATCTTTGTGGGGTGAGGGTGGGGTTTGAAATTTCCAACCACCTCCTTTTGGGGGAACTTCCCAAATTCTGAAATCTTTATTAGGTCTCCATATACTTCTCTTTGGTTCCTTTTCCTTCTAAGTTTATAGGGATTTAGGACAGTGCCCCTAAATAATATGACTTAAGATAAAAAGAGTATTAAGTAGGTTTTTGTAGCCAGACACAACTATTGGTAACATTCTTTTAGAAAATTCATTTGAAGTCACAAATCATATAAAAAAGAACATTTGGAAATAGTACCTAACTCTGCTACTAAGTTAAGTACTGTTAATATTTAAATATATTGTTTCTAAGATTTTATTGGAAGGTGGTTTAACTTTTTTTTTAAATGGTAAGATACTAAATACACTTTTATAAGCTTCGATTTTTTTTTTTATTGTAGTTCAGAAGAATCATTGCATAGCAGTGTTTATTAAATGAGTTGTAAAGTAGCTGGTTTGACAATAAACATTTTAGTCAGTTCTGAGGTGGAGAATCAATGGTATGCTTATGAAATTCCTAATCAAATAGGTTTATTTTAAGAAAAAAGAAAGGCAAGATAGTTTATTTGGAAAAATTATTTCTAGACTGTTTAAACTTTTTCTATATTTACCATTTCTAATTATCATTATAGAGATAAGGAGATGATTTTCCAAATTGCTAATTTAGATTCATTCTAGATTTTATAAAATACACCTAATTTTTTTAACACAAGTAGAAGCCCATAATAACAGCAGTTTTCATTTTAAATATTCTAATTTTTTTTATTCATTCATTCATGTTAGATCTCTATCCTAAATTGTATCCGGAGCTCTCCCAGTACATGGGCCTGAGTTTAAATGAAGAAGAAATCCGTGCAAATATGGCCTTGGTCCCTGGAGCATCAGTTCAGGGGGTACGTATACTGTACTTAATTTTGAATTGAAAAAAATCATATTTTAGACATAGACAAAAGCTCTCCTCTTCATGGCCAACTCACAGATTTATAACTTTAGCGTTGACCTCTCTTCTCTAATTTTAGACTGACTTCTGGATATCACTTCTTAAATGATCTAGCCTTTTATTGCTTGTCTAATTTATTAGGAGTTAAAGATCCAGATGCCTTTGACTAGTTCATTCTCCTTAGTCTTCTGTATTTAGTCATTACTAAGACCTAGTGATTCTGTCCTCCCCATGTTTCTTGTATTCACTTTATCCATTCCAGTCCTACTGTAACCCTTTTCAGGGTTTCTGTACTTCCAGCCTAGATTATCACAGTCATCTCTTAAATTTTCTCTAGTAATTTCTTGTATCAAACAGTACTAAGCTGCTGCTAGGTTAATCTTTCTGAAGTACAGGTCTCTCATTTCTTTTGGTCATAATCTTTTAACATTCGGAAGTCTAAAGCTTCCTATAAAAGACCCCAAATTCTAGGCTTTCAAATATAATGTGTCTTGTAGCTTCTTATTAAGGTCCTTGCTGCAAGGCCATAGCACTTTATAGTACTTATAATTACGGTTAAATTATGAAGGACAGGGTCGATAGCTATCTTGTTGCCATAACCCCAGTGCTTAATACAGTACCTGGCATTTATTTATCAAATATTTATTGAAAACAGGGCCCATTTGGTTAGACTGCTATGTCAACAGAAATAAGGAATTAGGCAGAAAGGTTGAAGAATTGAAAAACGCAGGCATGGAACAGATGTAATTGCAGAAGGTTGCTGCTCCTTCTAGGACTGGAGTGACACAGGAAGAGTTGGAGTTTTCAGAACCTAGAAGCTTGGGGGAAGGGCCCCTTGGAACTGGGCCTCAACACACCTTGGAGGAGCAGACACTGCTGTCAGTACTAACACGTCTGAGAGGTTGCAAGCAAGGCTGATTCTGGGAGGGTGGCAGTAAAAGCTGGAGAATGGAATCAACTGCTTCCACCAGGGTTAAGGGCGAGGCCCAGGCAGAGCTGATAGCTGGAAACAAAGAGGAAGGAATAAGGCATTTGTCCTCCTCCGGCCTTCCAGCCTCCTGTGGTGGATGCTAACCAGAAATCTGCTGACAGAGGAATATGTAATTTGCACAGTTCAAGCTCCATCATCGCCACGTATAGTCTAGGTGGGTTTGGAGCTGACAAACAGTAGCTTAATACCCATTAATGCCTACTCCTTTGAAAACTCTTGTATATCCACACAGTTTTTAACTTCGAATGACAGCAATAAGTGCATAGTTTCCCTTTAAAAGATGCAGTTCTTGGTAAAATTGAGGTTCAGCCCACTTTCTGTTAAGGGGGACTCTATGGTAAGCACTTTAAGATTTGCTGGCCACACATGGTTTCTGTCGCGTATTATTCTTGTTTTTTTTGGTTTGCTAACCTTTTAGAAATACAAAAGTAATTTTTAATCCAGGGGTGTACAAAACCAAGCAAATTACCTCTGATATAATGAGGTACTCCTACCCTTACCCCAAGATGGGGCAGTGCCAGTTATCATAGTCATCTCTGGGTAGCGGCCTGTGGTATCAGTTACTGTGCAATATTAATTACCCCTTAGTATTCACATTCTCAGCTGAATATTTTTTTTTTAAAGATTTTATTTATTTGAGAGAGAGAGAGAATGAGAGAGAGCACGAGAGGGAAGAGGGTCAGAGGGAGAAGCAGACTCCCTGCTGAGCAGGGAGCCCGATGTGGGACTCGATCCCGGGACTCCAGGATCATGACCTGAGCCAAAGGCAGTCGCTTAACCAACTGAGCCACCCAGGCGCCCTCAGCTGAATATTTTTGATGTAAAGACAAAAGTATAAAGTTCATTGCTATAAAAAATTCATGTTGGGGCGCCTGGGTGGCTCAGTCGTTAAGGGTCTGCCTTTGGCTCTGGTCAAAATCCCAGGGTCCTGGGATGGAGCTCCTCATCGGGTTTGCTGCTCTGTGGGAAGCCTGCTTCTCCCTCCCCCACTCCTCCTGTTTGTGTTCCCTCTCTCGTTGTGTCTCTGTCAGATAAATAAAATCTTAAAAAAAAAAAAATCATGTATTTAAGGTATGGAGGAACAAAAGGATTGTTATATTTACGGAAAATTTACAGGTAAATCAAAGAAGGTAGTCATGGCTACTGCGATTCTTATTTTGGTGACTGATCATGAAGCTGTAGTTAGTGTTATGACTCCCTTTGTCTACTACACATTCTATACCCCGTTTGCCCTTGAGTTGGTCTTTTCTTAATATCTACTGGAGTGACCTAAACCATTTTGAAGTGTCAGAATCTCCTTAAGAATCTTGCTTTTTCTTTCATTTTTATTTTGTTGCTGGAGATTTTTATTAACTATTTCCATCTAGTGAATTTTCATTTTGCATACCGTATTTTTCTTCGTTAGATGTTCCATCTGGCTTTAAGTCCTTGAGCATACTGAGCAAATTTATAGTAGCTATTTTAAAATCCCAGTTTGCTAATATTCTCATCTATTATTTCTGAATATCTATTAACTGATTTTTCTCCTGATTATAGATTACGTTTTCCTGCTTGTTCACATCCCACCTATTTTTTTTTTTTAAATCAGAACAAGACATTGTGAATTTTACATTTTTAGGTGCTGGATTATGTCTGTCTTCTTTAAAAAGTGTCAGCCCTTGTTCTGGCAGGCAATTAAGTTACATATGCATCAGCTTGGTCCTTCCGAGGCTTGATTTTACACGTTGTTAGGGTAAGTCTGAAGCAGCCTTTATTGTAGGGTTATCGTAGCCCCATTACTCACGATGTATGTCCCCTCGGGTTCTCTGCTGAAGGCCCTAGGTGAGCACACCACTTTTGCTGGTAGGACCTGGGATGTCTCCCAACCCTGTGTGATCTGCAGGAAGGCTCAGCTTACAGCTTCCTTCATGTACTTTGCCTGGCCTCTGGAGCTTTACCTCACAGATACTGAGATTAGTATTTAGCAAACGGTTCAAGGAGACCTGTATATAGATTTCTGGAGCTTTTTCTCTGTGTAGCTCCATCCTCTTTGTGACTCAGCCCTGAAAATTCTTGCTGTTTTACTAGCTGCTTCAGCCTTCCTGATTTTTGTCTCCTTAACTTACAAGAGCACAGTGCTTTGCTTGGGATTTGTACTTCTGCGTAGTAGATAGTAGTCTGGGTAGAAAGCCAGGTGACGAAGGAGCTCACCTCACATGTTTCCTTTCTGTCAGGGATTGCCGCCCTACATTACCTAATGCCCAGTGTTCAAAAATTGTTGCCTCCTATTTTTCCTAATTTTTAGTTATTTATGGCAGGAGGGTAAGCCTGGCTCCATTTGACTACAAGCAGAAGTCTTTTTGTTTGTTTGTTTTTTTATTAATTTTACTATTGGACATGGAGGACCTAAAAGGCACCTCAGAGGACCTCTTGGATTCCAAACATAGTCTAGATGCCATTATCTAGCAGCAACCCAATTTCTTCTCGGTAACTAGGATTAATCACACTAGCCACTTCTGTGATCTCTTCTTGCTTTTGTTTCAGCGGCATATGAAGTCCGAAACTGCAGTCAGGTGGTGATCTGATTCAGGGGAACATTGTTGTGTTCCCCAGTGGAGGCATTCCTCCCTCCTAAATAAGACCTTCACACCGTTGAGCTCAAGATGTGGGAACAGGATACAAAAGTTCTGTGTGTGTTTAGATATAGCAGTGAGAGGAACCATTCCCATGGCCACACCTTGGTTTCCAGACCTTTTATTTGGGCCTTGGAAGAAACCGCATCATGTATTTCGTTGCTCATTCAAAGCATATATTGTATCCTTTAAGGTAGAACACCTTTCAGTGTGTTGTCTCCCACTGGCATCTTAAATGAGTAGAGATGAGAATCAGTAGCTTAAGAACGCACACATTCCAGGCACTGTGCCAGGTGCAGTAGATACAATAGTGAACCACAGCAATGCCCCCTTCCCCATGACAGACTAGTGAAGCTCACATTGTAGACAAATAAACCAGTGCTTATGACATGAGCCAAATGGAAGAAGAGTAAGTGAATAAAGTGCTAGGGCTGTATTTTGATAGAGTAGGCATATATATTCTGAGGGGTTGACATATGAGTAGAGAACTAAGTGAAATGAGGGTAAGGCATGTGAATACCCAGTGGGAGAACAGTCCGTACAGTATAGACAGAACTTGAAGGCTTTCAGGCAGAAATGAACTTAGTGGACTTGAGAGACAAGACTTGTGTGATGAGCAGAGGAAGCAAGGCAGGACAGGGCAGCAGATGGCTTTGGATGGAGGGGTGGTGGGGACCAGGTGCTCTGTGGCCTTGTAAACCATGGTGTAAAGGCTTGGGATCAGAGTTGTGGGAGTGGTCTAATAGGATTTCTTTTCCCTTTTTTTTTTTTTTTTTAAAAGATTTCTGTGCTTGCTCTGTAGAGAATCAGGAAGGTGATCTAGAAGGTTATTATAGTAGCCCTCGCCAGAAATGGTTGCTTACTTACAATGGGGGAAGGGGACAGTGGTCAATGTGGTGTTGGTCATAATAAGTAAGAACACCTAGTAAGTCAAGTACTTAAAAATATTGCTGGAAAAAATATTTTCCAAAAGTAAAACTCACTCCAAAGCGCCCTCAACCCTTTGTTCTGTATTCCAGCTAAACTAAGTAATTTATTTGCTTAAGTTTTTTGTTTTATCCCCTTACCTGATTTTCCTGTGTCTCTTATAGCTGTAGTCATTTCTCTTTTGAACCTTGGTAATCTCACAAGTAATATTTTCTGGCACTGCATTCTGATTTCTAGTGTAATTGTGTGTGTACATTACTCTTGTTAAACTATCAGCTTTAGAATATGCTATCATAGTTACCATGAATTCTGAACAAAAAATTGGCCATCTGTGGTGATTTTGTAGTTGAGATTCTTCTTTCCCTATTGTTGCTGCTCTGAGTTCTTAGCAGCATCACAGTTGTTAGGTAGGTCAGAGGGTTTTTTTGACAGATTGCAAAGAAGCAGCCTTTGATTAACCTCACTGTCTTTGGTTGAGAAAAGGGTTCACTTAAAATAAGAAACCAGTTTTGGTGAAGAAAACTTGAGAAAATTGAAAAACTAGAAACACGGTACCTGCCAAGCTTCCCTTGTATAGCTGTTCTTGGTCAGTCTGGTTTGTGCATATACAGTTGGTTAATGCATAAATGTTCATTATAGAGAACGAGAAATATATTATCCTGTCTTGTGTGTGTGCCAGCTCTCATGTAAACATGCAGTTTTAATTCTCACAGTGGCACTGTGAGGTAAGAAGGTGTCCCCTCTTATAGAAACGCTGAAAGGGTCAGCAGATGGCTAATAAAGATCAGATCACATATAAAAGAACCCTCTGGAAAATGTTGTGTGAGTTTCAGAAGTATGATATGACCTTTAAGCTTGAGGATAATACATTTGAGTGGAGACAAGCCAAAGTATACATGAAACAAATACCAGTGAATTCAGAAGGTAAGTCATTAACTCTATTGGAGGTGATAAATTTCCTTAATAATTGGTAAATAAAAACTAGGGTCCTTTTGCATAAATCAAACTTTATCTAAGGAAACAGTATGCAAATTACTTTTTGGGAAACCACAACTGAGTATATTCAAGTTAATTATTATAATTTTTTTTTTCATGGAGAATGTTTCTAAGTATTGACACATCGTGTGTGTTTTTATTAGCAGTTGGTAACAAGACCTTCCAGTATGAACTATATGGTGGCACCTGTAACTGGTAATGATGTTGGAATTCGTAGAGCAGAAATTAAGCAAGGGATTCGTGAAGTCATTTTGTGTAAGGATCAAGATGGAAAAATTGGGCTCAGGCTTAAATCAATAGATAATGTAAGTATTTTTAATTCTATTTCAGTTTGTCCAAATAGCTTGAGATATTAAGTGATCACTATTAGAATAATTTACAGTGTTTTAATTATAAGATTGCATTTATAATCAAAATCATTTTAAATCTGCTAACTTAAATTTTTCCACTTGGAGATGCCTTATTCTGAAGAGGCAGAGTTGGTACTTCATTACCTTAAATGAATTTTTTTTTTCTTTGAGTCTTCTTTCTGGAATAAAGTTCACTGGTCTTCATATATTATAACATAGTTTATACAAATAAAATTATGGCATTCAAATAGGGCATCATATGTGATGTTAAGAGACTGACCAGTGAGAATTGGTGGCCTTTGTGGTGTGTATTTTTAAATTAAATAATGATCATTTAACTTGTGAAGTGGGTTTGCAGGTTTATTATTTCCACCCTTCATTTTGAATTTAATAGGTCATTTTTTGAGTAAAAGTGATTTTCTAATTAGGGCAGCCATTCCTTTACCTTTATAATTACTGGAAATTAAACAGTGTTACTCTCTGAGGAGGTATTTAGGATTGTTAAAGACATGCTGAGTCTTTATCCCGATATGTGGTTTTAGGCATTACTTCTTGGATTCCTTATTATAAGTCTTAAGTCTTGTTAGTTCAGTGTCCCCAACTTTTTCACAAAGAAAATGATAATGAGTGTCCCACGCTGTGGTAAATGGCTAGGTCTGATCTTGGCAGGAAGCCCCAACCCTGGCTGCCTACCCAGAGGGCTGAGGGCATCAATGACTGTACACACATAACTTATTCGGGACATATCAGCATGCTTCTTCCGGAAGCCCTGACTTCTCTGCTCTCCCTTCCTTTTGAATAGTACACGCTACCCATCTGCCAGGATTTCCTTCTCTGCTCCTTCCTCTCTCAAAAGACAAGACACTCTTCATAGGCCCCTATCTCCAATGCAGTTATCCCTGCAGTGGATTTCTCCATTTGGCCAAAACTCATTGCTCTGACCATTTTACAGGGTGCCATCTAGTTTCCAGTATTGCCCTAAAGTAAACTGTAAGACACAGGACAGAAGTTATGTCTGACCCGGCCTAAGAGGATAGAAGGGGTCCAACTTTGTAGATGCTTTCATCTATTTTTTTGATGCTTTCATATTTTATCAACTTTACTCTTCTTTTATACTTGTTTACATTTTCTCCAACATCTGAGATTGGGAGTTTATAGAAATAAAAATATCCATGTGGGTTTAGTTCTTTATCAACTGAACTTGAGTTTTCTGAATTTCATAGTGGACTCCTTCTAAGAACTGGAGTGGTATTAAATGTACCCACCTCTTTAGGATGTTAAATAAACCCTAATCTTATTTATCTATAATTTAGCAGATGGGTTAAGGAGTCCTTCAGCTGTAAGGAGAGTTAGGACCTTACACTAAACTATCATTTTTAAAACTAAAATCATGAAATTTCTAACAGTCGACTTGCTTTCCCTGTTAACAAAAACCATGTGCCAGTACCTATTTTGTATTCTACCAGACTCATAGGAGCTTACATTTATTATGGAAACCCTACTTTATTTTCCTTAGACTTTTTATTCCAAGACGAAGGGGATGATTGAGGTTGGTCAGGTGGGTGGTGGGTCATGATTTGAGGTAGAAATTACTAGTGAGATCTCATTGCCTTGATAAAATTTTCAGTTTCCTTTTTGGGAGTAATGACATAATATTCATGTAGTTTCTCTGTCTCCCTCGCTTTTTTTTTTAGTAGGGTAGATTCCTAACCTGAACAGTTGGTTCCTACTTTTCCAGCATTTTTAAATCATAACAGTGGTGAATGACCAAAGTTATTTTATTATTCTCTAGGGTATATTTGTTCAGCTGGTCCAGGCAAATTCTCCAGCCTCATTGGTTGGTCTGAGATTTGGGGACCAGGTACTCCAGATCAATGGGGAAAACTGTGCAGGCTGGAGCTCTGATAAAGCACACAAGGTGCTCAAACAGGCTTTTGGAGAGAAGATTACTATGACTGTTCGTGACAGGTAAGTTGACTGTCCAGTTCAGATGGAAATTTAAGACTAGTTTTCCATTTTCTTGGGCTTTTAAGAGTCTGTGGATAAAATACTATGTTGCAGAAGATTATCACGTTATTGATCAGCCTTATACTCTGGCAATTTTGTGTGTTGCAGATTCTTCTTAGTTTTCTTTTTAATAGCATTCTGGTTTTGTATGCATCTTATTTCAAAGCTTATGAAATTTATCCTCTAAGATGTTACTTTCCTGTCTCTCTAGATTATAAAAAAATGAATGTTGGAAAAGTAAGCCGTATGGCATCTCTGGCCTCACTTCCCAGTTTGCTGCTTAGACATCCAGCATAGGATGGACACAGTGCCAGGGTCCCTGCAGAACTCCAAGTGGAGCAGGAGTTCTAAAAACCAAATGTGGCCTTTTTGGGTGGTTATGACTCTATAGTTGTCAGGTGGGAAGACAGAATATTTTATTTAGCTGTCAGTTTATAACCTAAACATTTAGGCACATGAAATAAGGGCGTCTATTTTTTCTTGCCCCTTAATAAGTGTTATGGGTGGATGAACCTGTATCACATTGTTACAGTTAGCTTTTGGATTTTTACTCTTCTCATAGTTTTATCTAACCTTGTTTCCAGTTTCTCACACATGGTAGGTATTTTTAGTAAACATTTCATAGATGAACACCAAATTTACTTTATATCTAAGGAAACTTTCAAAGAGTAACTAGGACCAGTAGGAAGAATAAAAAATTTAATCCATTATGTTTACAGGCCCTTTGAACGGACAGTTACCATGCATAAGGATAGTACTGGACATGTTGGCTTTATCTTTAAAAATGGAAAGATAACATCCATAGTGAAAGATAGTTCTGCAGCCAGAAATGGTCTTCTCACAGAACATAACATCTGTGAAGTCAACGGGCAGAATGTCATTGGGCTGAAGGTAAGGAATAGAACTCATGTCTTGTGCTGCAGTTTTATTTTAGCAGATGTCTTTTCCATTTGTCTTGTTTTGGTTGTATTTTCACATTGACCTCCAAAATAAATAGAAACTCAGTGGGGAGATGGGTGATGTGGGATCTGGGCTCTGGCTGTGCTCTCAGGCCAAAGGAATTACTTGGGCTATTTGGAATTAACATTCCTATAGCAAAGGGCTTGAGTCTATGATCTCAGCAGTCCCTTGAACTAGAATTCTGTGGAGACATGGGCATTGAAGATTTTGATGACATTCTGAATGAATGATTGCTCAGCTTTTTCAACTTAGGAATGGTAGGAAATGAGTAGTAGTTTCTCTTAGTACCTTGGTTTTTTCCTCTGCAGATTCCTAAATATGGCTATTTTAAGGTATAAAGGGTTTCATTAAGACCTGTTCATTTCATAAACTTGGTTAAGAATGTACCGTTAACTGAGGGTAGTACTGTATATGAGGAAAATTATTTCATCTTAAATAATGACAGGTTGATTTTTTGGCTAAAATATTTACTCGGCAATTTTGCTTCCATCTATAAAATTGTGATTCTATAGAATTAAACTTGGTAAGAGAAACTGGAAAAAATTACAAATATCAAGGGTCAGATTTTTAGAGGTCTTAGTAAAACGTAAGAGGACATACATATTTACCAAGAATAACATAGTTTCATATTTATGAAATAAAGCCTTAGTATTAATTTTCATTACCTGTTTTCAACAGGATTCTCAAATTGCAGACATACTGTCAACATCTGAGACTGCAGTTACTATTACAATCATGCCTGCTTTTATCTTTGAACATATTATCAAACGGTAAGTAGACAGTACTTCAACTTGAGGCTTACGGCCCTCTGAGTTAAAGTACAGTGCTTATATTAAGTCCCAAATCTTTGGTTCTTTTACCTAAGGATGATGTATTTATCTAGGAATCTGAAGTTACTTATTTAGAGGAATTGGTAGGTAAGGACAATCCCTCACAACTTCCCAAGTACTGAATCAAATTCACCATACACTTCCGAAATGTTGACATTTTCTAGTTGAAAAGAGGTATATGAGCAGAAGTGGGCAGGCTTTCATTTCAGCTTTCAGTAAAATTGACTGCAGTTGCACTCTGCCTACAAGCTCCTCTGCTTCTAAGAAATCTATTCTGATGGTTCATGATGGAGAATTCTTGCCTATGGGATGTTAGGAGTAATGGTTTTTGTTCTAAGAGCATCTGAGGAGGCAGGTAGAGGTGTGTAGGGGTGTGGGGTGTGGTGCTAGGATGGGCCGCAGGAAATGAGGATTGGACAGCTGAGTAGGGGGAGCAAGTGTTTTTACCTTCCCTAGAACTTTTAAAATCCTGGCTTCTATCATAGCTGTTTTTGCCAAGCCAACTTAGATCCTTCTTTCAGAATCTGTCTTGCCTGTGGAAATAAGATTTAAGAGGTTAAAAACATAATACCTTAATAAAATTTTTCAGTTTCTGGGTAGAAAAAAAAGGGAACTGTTACAGTCAAGACTACTTGTTCTCGAGTTCTCGTAAACCGGTGATAGGTTCCCCCTTTCCATTTTCCTCCCAGTTCATAACAGTGTTGCCATTTTCCTTGTTTTTAGTCATCAGCTTTAATATACAAGGACTTAACTTGTATCTCTAGCCAAGGTACAGATGGCATTTCACACTGGGTATATTTGCAAATAACTAGATTCCCGAGACTCCTGAACTCATTAAAAAAAAAAAAAAAAAAAAGACCTTCCCTCTCCCCGCCAGGCCCACTTGATGCTAACAAGTGCTAAGTTTGAATGGGCGTTTTCTTGGATTAGCATAGCCCTTTTTGAAAAAAGAAACCCAAACCGCACTATTTAATAAAGTGACTCTCTTGTAGGATGGCACCAAGCATTATGAAAAGCCTGATGGATCACACCATTCCTGAGGTTTGAAAGTCATGGCACAATGGAAACTTCACCAAACTTCTCCAGTTTACTTCTTGGGCAACTTAACTTTATATTATGCACATGAAGCTTTCTAGGAGCCAGAGAGCATATGCTGCATGAAGACCTTTCTATCTTACATTATGGCTGGGAATCTTACTGTTTTGATTGGATATCTTGTTCACACTTCAAGATCATTGTAGCCTTATCCTGGTTTTACAGATGTGAAACTCTGGAGAGATTTACTGATTTTCATAGGGTAGTTTCTCTACTAGAAACCCGATGCTTTTACAAGCCATTATGATTAGAATGACTGATACAGGCTTAGCTCTGTGTTAGAACCAGTCACCTTTATCTTACATCAAG
The DNA here is from genome assembly GCF_003265705.2 of Callorhinus ursinus. Classification (NCBI taxonomy): domain Eukaryota; kingdom Metazoa; phylum Chordata; class Mammalia; order Carnivora; family Otariidae; genus Callorhinus; species Callorhinus ursinus. The sequence goes on from NW_027397067.1 coordinate 10,978,287, forward strand.
TACTGCTGTTCATATTACTTTAGTTCTGTGGTATAATTGGGTTTTTAATGTGTTACCATACTACATGTAGAATGACTGCTTTTGATGGTTTGTGTGTGTGTGCGCGTGCGCGCCTATAAAACACGAATCACGTACACTGGTTTCATTCCACGTAAGCATTATACAGTGTATGTAGGTTGCAAGAGATTGTGTTGATCATCGTTTAATTTTAACTGCCTTTACTTAATATGCTTCAACTGTCGCCTTAACTGTTAAGCATCTAGAATAAAAGCCAAAATATAACTATTGCTGCCTTTCTAAAACCCAAAATGCAGTTCTATGTTAAACTGAAATGTACACTGGCCCAGAACAATTTAATGGTACATACTGAACTATAGCATAGCTGCTTAGTTGCATTTGAGATTTTCTAGTCAATTGTGTAATGGAAATTTCTTTCTTCTAAAAGTTACCGGAATTACTTTCTGAGAAATGAATCAGTATATATTAAAGGTAAAAATTCTTATACTAAATAGGATAAACTTTTGACTCCCTTTATTCATTTGTAGATTAAGTGGAATAATACCTAATTTTGTCATTTACATTCTGTAATCTAGCTACTTTGGGATAGTCTTAGGATGTTTCCCAGGTAATTCCATTTCCTGACCCCTCCCTGCAAACAAAATGGCAGTGACACTTTATCCTGATTTTTTTTTCTTTTTGGTTTATGCCTATTCCATCTTAATTAAATATGTATAAATAAAGTGGACTTTTAGTCTGTTGCATCATTTGGAAACTGTCCGTGCCTTTCACCAAACTTGCTCATGACTTAGAGCAGGCAGGTGAAGTTCACACCTTGGGCCTGCGGCAGTTGTCTCCCAGAGGAGTAAGTAAGCGGGCACCCAGAGGCCCTGAGAAAAGCCCTCTGTGCCGAGAGAGTAGGCGTGTCGGGAAGAGTGCTTCCACCTGTGAACCGCAGATGGCCCATCTGCCCTGCACACTTCAGGATGAGCAACAGGAACTCAAACGGAGGCCACGGATGCTCCCTGCAACACCCGAGACCAAGTTGCTTAAAACTGACTTTGAAAACTGTTACCCTGGGTTGTTTTTACCCCATGTCATATAGCCTACAAGATAACCCCCCCGCCCCCGTCTTTAAAAACATTGTCATAATATAAAAGGAAGTCAGTAGTGTGGCTTTACAGCTTACCTTGTTGAAATTTGGAAAAGCAAACCGAACAATGTTTCCCGGTTTTACCTACCTTGTTACCTACATTTGGGTCTAAGGATGGTTCCAAAAATGTAAGAATGAATGAGATTCACATCACTAAGTGTGGTTTTCTAACAGGATCAATAGTTGAAGTTCTTAAAAGGTACTAGTCTTGGTAATCATTTAAATAAAATGAAAACTTTCATTACAGAAAAATATTTTTAATGTAGAAAAGAGCATTTGATAGCTATAATGAAATAAACTGTTCCTATACACAGTAAACTTACTGTTACAAGAATTGCTAATCTTCCCCAGGTTCTTAGAATCTGAGGACAGTAGGTTATACAAAGTAACCACTCCAAGAAAACACATACCCCCAAACCCAATGGGCAGCATTTCTGTAGGTTAGGAAGACAAAATAGAGTGACTCAGAAGTAGTAGAGAATACTGCACGTTTTCTTGGAAAATTCAAAATTGTTCAGTGTTTTCTGAAAGTTTTCCCATCTCAGTTTAGTATCTCTTACCTACTTTGCCACCCGAACCTGCCTTCTGACCATCAGCATACTGGGATGACCATCTGCCTTACAAATGTAATGTTTTTTCCTTAACACTGCCATATCTTTGTATGCCTTAGAGGACGGCAACTAATGGCTTTCAATGAAGTCGCCATGATTTAGGAAGTTTAAAACCACAAATGTCTCGTGGTAAAACTTCTCATTACTATCATTGCACATTCACCAGTTCATTTAAAAGTCTGGTTTAAAAATACACTGAGTTCAATTTAACATTCAAGAGAGGAAAAGGCACTTAATACTGCAATTTCCAGAACATAATTTGTCTGTCTTCCCCTCCCGTGATGATACTGCTACACTGTTCGTTCATCCATATACATGTTACAGCACCTAGGAGAAAGAGACCTGGTGGTTAGGTAGTAAGTTGACCAGGGGGTCCCCCAAAAGGTACTCTCAAGTACCATGTTGTCTTCTCTCATCCTGTAATTGCAGTATAAAGTAAATATTCAACTGCTTAGTACAAGGAACTTGTGAGGAATAAAACCACTTAAATGTAAAGCTAGAATAACGGGATGCAAACAGCTATTCCTACAGCTAGTGGTCAGGACACGGATGAGAGAAGGTAGGGAACTGGTGGAAGTTGGCTAATTCCATTTCTGCTGAAAGGAGTCAAATGTTACTTTAAAGCCAGTAAGTTGAGGATGACCTAAACAGATCACTTTATAATGTTAAGAAATAACCATATAACTGAGCGACAGAGGGAAGGGAATGGAGGGGGCAGTTACTGGTCACAGTGTAAAATAAATAGGTAATTATAACCATAGATACTAGAAGAATTAAAAACCATAAATCTTCCAGATGATCAGGAGGCAACCATGCAAATGTAAGCAAATACAGTGAATGTTCACGAGATACTAAGTGGAAAAAAAAAAAGGGCAGAATAGTTAATATGCCTACAACCTACCCTCCCAATCATAAGAGGGCACACCTCCAGGACACAGACGAAAGAGTCCAGGGAGGAGAACAGCGGGGGTGGGGTGGGGTCAGTGGTGGGAGGATCATTTTCATTGTAATTCATTATTTTTGTGTTGTTTTGGGGTTTCTTTAAAACTATGTGCATGTATTTTTAAAACAATGATTCCAGCTTTCACTATGGTTTTTAATTCTCCACATGAAAGTATTAATGTGCAAACTTCCTTTTTGGAGCCAAATGTCTGTTAACATCAATCTCAGTCCCGAAGGACCCAAGAGATGCAGATCACCTGGCCCACCAAGATGCTGGAGGGGAACATTGACAGTGTGGAGGGAAATGGTGCGTTTTCTGTCTGGGAAGAGTATGTTTCCTGATGGGAAAAGCAGGTTTGAGTTCAGCATTTTAGGAAGAAAGGTGAAGTCAACTGCATTAACTGCTTACCTGTATGGCCCTGTATTCTCTCACTGATTTTTCCTCCGAGCAGGTCCCAAACGAGCAGCTCACCAGACTGACTTCCAGATAAAACAGAATTTCCATCCCAGATAAAGCATCTGCAAGCATGATTTAGAAATAATCATCTGATCAGTCCTCATGAAGGAGGGGCTGTGTTACCCTGGCCAAAGGAAGCCCAAACGACAGGATCCTGAACTTGCTGGTACATGTCTTTCCCTACTAGTAACTCAAAAAATATACCTCTGGGGCTCGTCTGAAGTCATAGAAGAGATGAGCATTCCTGTCTGCACATCTATGACGTTTAGACAGCCATCTTCCCCCGCGCTGAGGACGTGACGACTGTCTGTAACGAGGTGAAACTGCTTCAGAAGTTGGTTGTAGGTTATTCTGACATTTTATCTCTGGCATAACGTTCACTTTCATGCTCCTCGAGCTACTTGTATTGAACCGAGGATTCTCCTCTCCTTGCAATGCTTCTAAGACACTGGGCCAGTGACCCTTTGGTGTGAGTTCATTTGCATCTTACAACTTAATTTCTCTGGTGAGCGGACAAATGAAGAACAGTGTCCACTACAGCTTTTCTGTGGGTGCAAATGGCACGAGGATACCATACTGTGCCATGAGGCAGCCTCAGATACAGGCAACTCTTTTATTGGCAGACTGTTTTCCTTTTTACATTCTCGTTTATTTTAAAGTAATAATTCCGATTCCCCCAGTTATCATCTGTATTAAAAAGGATCACACTACCTGGGCTAAAAGCAGTATCACATACGGTCCCTGAATGGCATGGGATCTGGTGCAATACAGTGGCTGTAGTGAGGTCCCAAATAGTCACTGTGCCTTCTTTGGTGCCTGAAACCAACAGTGTACTTGCAGCATTTAAACTAATTGTATCTACCTAAGGAAGAAAACACAAAGTATTCCACTTAGAATTTCGGTCATTAGCGGTTTCCCTAGGCTGACTCCACTGTCGGGACCGGGACCCGATAAAGGTTAAACTCGGCAGCACGGTGTACTGATGTGGCTAATGCAGATGTGTTTCAACATCGTCTACTGAATTATATAAAAATGAAATTCTTCATACGCTAGTGAATAAAATGAAATACTGGTAGAGTAAATGTAATGCTGGATTTTTTTTTTAAGATTTATTAATGTTTAGAGAGCGTGTGCGAGAGTGAGTGGGGGGAGGGGCAGAGGGAGAGAATTTTCAAGCAGACTCCCCGCTGAGCGTGGAGCTGGGCTTGGGGCTTGATCCCACAACCCATGAGATCACGACCTGAGCCAGGAGGTGGAGGCTTAACTGACTGAGCCACCCAGGTGGCTGAAATTGGCACGATTCCGAATGATGCCTCTATGAGTTCTAAATCGTACCACGGTGCTAAACGGTCTGAAGCACTGCTGAGCCATGATTACTGGAGGGCGCTGGGAAAAGGCGGGGAGCTCTCAAGGTTGTGTCTGCATGCGCCCTGGGAGTTAGCATGTTTTTCTCAACCTCAGCTCGTCTTGTTGACCAGGCGAATCAGGCACCAGCAGGCAGTCCTGTCAGCTCTAGTGGGAGATGTGGCGGGGGACCCAGTGGGGCCGGCACGGGCGAAAACGAGGTGCCGGCTGTGGCTCGGCCCCGCTCGGGTGTGCCTGCGCGGGCCACCCAGACTGTCGGGAGGGTGGCACACTGGACAGACGGTCCCTTCTACTGTCTGTCAGAAAACATGAAAGACAATGCCCCGAACAGTTTGTGTCCAAATATTCAGTGTCATGCTCAGAAACTGGTATTTTGGAAGTCTGATGGATGGTAGGTAATTCTCAGGGAAATGGCAAGTTGGAGGGGAAAAAAACAAGGCAGACTTGGAAACCCCAAGAGTCGAGTCAAAGAAAAGAATGGAGAGCACATGCTCTCCTCCGGTAAGCAAAATAAAATGAAACAAAAAATAACCACACGGTTAAAACCAACCGCTCCCACCCTCCCCTGGACTCAGGCTCAGCTTTGGAGCAGTGCTGTCGCCAGTACTCACACTGACATCGTGTTCCAGCTCAGCGAGCATGTCAAACCGCTGTCTTCTGGTGCATGTCATTTCTGCAGCAACACCGGACCACACCTAAGGTGCAATATATTGCGGAAGGTATTTGCAAACATTTAGAACGAAAGCATTTCTAACACATTCAAGAAAAATGCTCTGGACCAACCACTGCCAGTTAATGTACTTGCCAACAAAAGAAAGCTGTGAATGCTTCTGGCGCCCGTGCTTTTGTTCCCGCCACGGGTGCTCACCGAGTGTCAGGGGCACCTGTGTGTCTGTTTCTATCCTTAGCACTTGCTGTTGCATTCTTTGGTGTTTGTGCGAACTAAGGCAACGTGAGTGCAAAAGTGTAGTGTCTATTAATGTTTTGAGAAGACCTAAAAAGGCAAGTCACCAAAAAAATTACTCAACTTTGGTGTAGGCAAGAAAATTTATAAGAATGGGGGGAAATCCTGAAAAACTCTTGAAGGAATTCTAACAATTTTAGGTTCTTGCTTTCTTTTTACATAAATACAAATTGGAAACTGAGGATGAATACTGGTGTGGTAATTGCAAGACAGTTGTGTAGGGTCCCAAAGAAGACGCCAAGGATGGCCCCACATCAATAGAATGGTGAATGAAAGTGCATTTACATATTCTAACTTGAAACAAAATGCATTCTCTTTTCATGATTCCCCACTTTAACTTGACATTTTCTGCTAGTTCCAACTGTGTGAGATAAAGAGGGGCTGCTACTGTATACAGTTGGCTATTGAACGATGCGGGGGGAGGGGAGGAAGGGCCCCGACCCCCAACTCCATGCAGTTGAAAATCTACGTATAACTTTGACTTCCCCAAAACTTCAGTGCTAATAGCCTACTGTTGACCGGAAGTCTTACAAGTGACATAAACAGCTGACTAATGTATTTTGTGTTGCATGTACTATATACCATAGTCTTAATAAAGTAAGCTAAAGAAAATGTTAAGAAAATCATAAATTTACAGTACTGTATGTATTTATTGACACAACTCCATGTCTAAGTGGACCTGCGCAGTGCAGACCTGTGTTGTTCAAGGGTCACCTGTATTTCTCCGTAACCCTGTCTCATGAATTCTGCATCATTCCAACCCCCAGGTGAGCACACAGTACAAAAACTGGGAAAACTTCCTATTGAGAAGTACGCATGTTGAAAAACCACAGGCGACAGCGCTCAGTATCTTTACAGATCAGCGACACACTTTGTGAAAAAGAGCGAAATGACCGAGCACATTAACAACAGGCGTCGAACGGTTTACAATACTTGCAGTATCCAAACACTTGAGGTTAGAAATTCTCTACCGACCTTCACCGTGGAGTCCCACGATGCGGAATACAGTCGGTTGTCACGCCAACAGATCTTACTGACGGCGTCGTCGTGGCCCATTAACGTGTCCTGGCGCCTTGCAAATGCTATGGAGTAAAAATAGCTAACAGAAAAGAGGATGAGAACTATTAAAAAGCATCCCAGCCTAATTGTGAGACTTAAACACATATTCAAGGAGTATTATGTTGTTTAATTCTGTACTAAGACTCACTAGAATTACAGAGTACTTATTCTCATGTTATTAAACCAAAATACTCAATATCTGAATTTGAAACTAGAAATCTCTAGGTCTGGCTCATTTGTGTTTTCACCCCAGGTTAGAGAGAGAAGAAACAGAGTCTGGTGGGAGAAATTATTAGATTCAAATAATCACAGTCAAAGCCACCAGGACTACCCTTATCTAAGATCCGTTCCTCTCTGAAAACAACGCAGCGTCCCGCCAACAGAAGACCTGTCCTTTCCTGCCTTCTGCCCACAAAGACAGCTATGCCGCGTGAGGAATTCCACCAGGAGCACGCTCAGATACATACACATTATTATCCCATGAAGAACTTATGACAGTGGCATCGCCTGGCAAAAGTAAACAAGATGACAAAGCCTGAAATACAAATGGTTTGACATTAATTATTTACAATAATTAGTAAATCCCTCACACGGTAAAACTATCTTGTAAAGCTCCCCCCAAAATTAATGCTCAAATTCCATTTATTTTGGCCTTCCTGGTATTTGGGAAGTTTTTTGTTTTTTTTTTTCAACTGGCTAATTCCAGATGCTTAGTTTCTTCCCATATGTAAGAAAGAAAGTCAAAGCATGTCCAGGGCACATGGATCTAGCCTGAGGGTTTCTGGATGGTCCTCACGACCCTGGGCTGGAGGAACTCCTCACATGGGTAAATCGTGAGGGGAAGCTGGGCTGAGCCTCTCTGGATTACGGGCTTCCACGAGTGGGGAGAACTTCCAAAACCTTTCAGATGGTTTACATGAATAATGTGTTTTTTCGGAAGAATTGGTTTTCTAGTATTCGGGGTCCTGTCCACTCAGAAATGCACACATTATTTAAAAAACACAGACAACGTTTAGTTTGACAGTTCCAGAGAAGGAAAGATTTATTAAGGGGAATTCTACTGGGTGGCACTTCTAGTTTTCTAGGCTCCAAACAAAATCACTGTATTTTGAGAAAGAGGCACCCTGAAAAATTTTTAAACTGAATTTAGAAGTAATGTCACCAAGGCATTCTGTAGACACCTCACAGGAATAAACCCAGTTGCTTGGGAAGAAACGAAATGCCATCGTGTGTGTGTATAAAACAAACTGCTACATGAATTTCCATCATACCACTAGTTTAAAATTAAAATGAACTCACCATATTTGAAAACGATATACTTCTTTGTAGCATTTTGGATTCCTTGGAGAACATCTTCAAGGTGGAATCTGATTTAATGATGAGAAGGCAAAAACATGAGAAAGATTTCCTAGAGAGAGCAGGAAGCTGGAGCGGGCGGTAGGTGGGGGCCAGAGGATCTGGGGCCCCATCTGGTCACCTGTCACCCCACGACAAGGAAACCGACGCGTACCCAGTCCCGGCCCAGCACACTGCTCACATCTCAGCATGACTGAACCCGGCGCAGGCCTAGTCACTGCTCAAAGTTAAAGAGGAGGGGCGCCTGGGGGGCTCAGTTGTTAGGCATCTGCCTTCAGCTCAGGTCATGATCCCAGGGTCCTGGGACTGAGCCCCGCATCAGGCTCCCTGCTCCGCGGGGAGTCTGCTTCTCCCCCTGCCTCTGTCCCCCCGCGCCCCCCTGCTCATGCTCTCTCAAATAAAGAAAATCTTTAAAAAAAAAAGTTAAAGAGGAATAAAATAGCAATTTTAAATAAAAGACAACAAAAATCATGGAAATATATGTTTTTTTTAACAAATAGCCCAATTATGGTGTGATACACCTGTCTTGAATTAGCATTTATGAAGCAACCGCTGACTTCCTAAAGAATAATAAAGTAGGGATTAAAATTTCCTCGCCTAACAGAAGCTTAAAAAAGTGTAGCAAAACAATCTCTTGGGAACCAAGACTTGCAAAAATAACAATGGGCTCCAAACATCCCATATTTGAAACAAATAACAAATTTCCTAATTTGTAAACACACAGCATGATAAAGAAAAGGTCAGAATGAGCTTGAAATAATTTCTTCTGTAGAGTAAGATTTAACATTTCGACCTCATTTTTGCAACACGAACACAGGCAAGTCCTGAGACTTTATCAAGCTGAAACACTCTCCAGCATCAGCTTGGAAACAAAGTCCGAAGAGTAACACAATATGACCAGAACTTTACCCTGTGGGGCATTCTCAACTCTGAGCCTCTTCGCCACCACGCTGCTGACTCCGAAGAAGTCAGCATTTCTGAGTCCGATCAGGCATTTCTGAGTCGTCACCATGAAGTTTACTGCAGCTTATTAATTTGGGGCATCTTACAGAAGGCTGTAAACCAGCCCAGGGTATAAGGATGCTGTTCTCAAAACCGAGGATTCCGTGCCCATGCTAGAGGTGAGCCTGACCAAAGCTCGCCCGAGCCAGGCTCGCAGCTGATGAGCCCCCCACCACGTGCCCACACAGCCCAACAAAGACCGCGGAGGTGAGGAAGGCAGGCCACCCTGGGGTGACGATCAGCACAGGCATAAGTCAGTACTACAAGTTATTGACAGAAAAAAAAAGAAAGAAACCAAAGGCTTTTGCCTTAAAAAAAAAAAAAAAAGGAACCCTCTTTCCTCTTCACTTGGTAAATTTACAAAGAAGGGATGCCATGCTTAATGAGCGTCAGGGGTTTAAAGCCTCGAGGCTCCCCAAACTCATGGTTTACAAGGTCATCCAATTACAAGAGACTGAGGGACTTAAACCCTGGCAGAAAAATCCAGCTAAGAACACAGGCTCTGCTTAACGATAAAGCTTTAGAGATAAACTGCTTTCACGATAAAGCATTCGGTCTGGTGTTACGATGCTGGCACATTCGGCGGGCAGGATCCTGGGAGAACGCAGACTGCTTCCCTCTGTCAGCATCGTCTTGCTGACCCCAACGGGGCCCAGTGTGCGTCCTGCACGTCCACTTCCTTTGGCCTACCGTAGAACCATTATCTATGCTTTGTGGAAAATTCTGCTTTATGCATCCTGAGGTTGTCCTTGAAAGAGCAAGGAAGGACATGCTACAGATAACAAACCACCATCACAGAACCCAAGAGTAGTAACTCTGATTTCTCTGGAAGGGCTTAGTTGGATGGCACCATTTCCAGACTCAATGAAACATGTGATTTCCTATGATGAAGGCTAAAAGACAAGTCCCCTCAAAAACAGCTGGCTACTCACTCTGTCAGAGCCAGTTGTCTTAAAACATAAGCAGGATGACTAAGATACAACCTGATAATGTAGAAGAACGTTAACAATGCATGCATTGGATTTCCAGCGAAATTCAACAACAAACACCCTGGAATATATACCGCATGACACAAATGAAAGACCTAACAGCAAACGTGCACTGGCTCATGCCCCAGCGCACTGTGCCCTGGGGCACCCCGGCTGCACCCCACAGCCGCCGGCACATTCTGGGTTCGGGCGGACCCGCCAGAGCGTGCGCGCCTCCCGCCAAGCACGGGGCCGGGGAATAAGCTCTTTCTGCCCTGTCCCTGAAGTTTCCGGAAGCCTCATCAGCAACAGAAAGGCATTTTCGTGATTGTTTCTGGCAAACTACAATGCCATCTTCTCTCAAATGCCACAAACTGCTCAAAGTCCACCTTACGTGGAGGCGGCACACTCAAGTGGAATCCTTGACGGAGAGTTAAGAAACGTGGATACTTTGTGGTTTCAGGTAAACCACTGTTCAGGCCGGGAAACATACCTTGTGAGGTTGTAAAGACGGAAGACCCGTTGCAAGAGACGGCTATTCCAGTAACTGCCCTGTTTAAAGACAGAGTTTTATACGTTACCAACAACCATGTGCTGAGACACTTGTCTCTTTCAAGTCCTTGGTTTCATTTTACCAAGTTTCTGTATTTTTTTTTTCGTCACAGCCTGTCTGCTGGATCTGTCCCGCACATATTACACCTGCCACGACCAAATCATTTGGGAGCTTCGAATTTTGTTTTGGTGAGACCTGTGGCCAGAAACCATTCCCACTCTCGTCTTCCCTGGCTGCCATATTCAAAGTCGAACACCTTCCCTGACAACTGGAAATCTGCTTCTCCTTCAGTTTCACCGTCTCTGACTATCACCCAAATTACTGAAACTCTTCTTTACTTCACTTGCTTTGCTGCTGAATCAAATTTACTGAGCATCTGTTCAGTGATGATACCATTGTCTGGTTCTACCATTTCCTTTCACAGGTTCATTCATGTCTACACTGCCCGGGATGATAAGGCCTCTTTCTATGTATCACTTAGAGAAGTTGAGAAAAGAAAAGCCACTGTTATTTTTTTTTTAAGATTTTATTTATTTATTTGAGAGAGAGAGAATGAGAGAGACAGAGCACATGAGACAGAGGAGGGTCGGAGGGAGAAGCCGACTCTCTGCCGAGCAGGGAGCCCGATGTGGGACTCAATCCGGGGACTCCTGGATCATGACCTGAGCCGAAGGCAGTTGCTTAACCAACTGAGCCACCCAGGCGCCCGAAAAGCCACTGTTATAATGAGTAAGGTGAACTATATATTTCTTTGCAGGCGGCTGTGCTCTGATCCGGAGCTATAGATCTGAAGTAGACTGGGACATTCAGACCCACCCGTGACCCATGGTGTCTGTGATATCAACATGTCAGACAGGATGTCTATGGCCATGGAGCAGGCCAACGGGCTCGTCTCTGAGCCTGGGTTTTCCCATCCATAATAGGATGGCTCAGGGGAGGTCAGTGCTTCTCAAGCCTTCCTACCAAAAGGTGTGACCATCCTTAATGGCAGAAGTCTGAACACTCATAACCCCTCTGGGTCTGACAGCAAGCCCTTTTTTTGAAAGTACAGGTATTACTTTTAAAACTCCTGTGAACTTAGCCTTTTGATCTCTCTCTCTCTCTCTACACATATTTGTTATAATTTTTTAAAAGGACACATTTTCCCCTACAATATCTGTGAATCCAACACTTGGGGAAGATACACCATGTTTCTCCCATCAAAGACTCGAGGGGCTGTGTACCCCAGTTGGAGAGGCATAAAACTACCTGCTGGCCGCAGACCCCGTTGTGGGCTCTAGAAAGACCAGGGGTAGAAATGACAGCATGGAAGGCTGACAGAAATCCATTTTGTGCCAAACTTTCCCTTGCCACATTGACCCCACATGGCTCATGACTACAGACATTTTGGGGGGAGAAAAACCAATCAAGACAACATTGAAAGAGAATTTCCACCCCCTTGACTCCACTTAAAACAGTGTGGCTTCACTCCAGGCCAAGACCCCAAGTTTTGCAAGGACGGCACAGAGGTGTTCTTACTCTTTGTGGATTTTATATTGCTCATGTAACTGCAGTTTGGTGATGTTATTCCAAGCCAGGCTTTTGCTTTCTTCAGTCAGGTCTTCAAAAGACTCTTCACCTGGAGAGACTACATTGAATTGTTGCCAAGTGAGTCAACGGAATTATTAACAAGCACCACAGACAACAAGCATCAGGGTCACAATATTTTCTATTAAAATCAAATGACCAAGGAAACAAACTGCCCCACTGAAATATAACTACTCTGAAATGTACTTGGGAGCTCCATGTTCATCAAGGAAAATGATAAAATGTATAATCTAAGTAACATATTGGGAGAAAAATTAAAAAGTATCTTTGAATACTGAAGTCTTTTTATACTCTTATCAGTGTCCCCAAAGTTTTCACTCAGCCCCTGCCTTAGGAGCTTCAGGAAACACAAGACTGAGTAACATTTCCTTGTCAGTAGTGGTTGCAAAAGCCTGACCATTCCCTACACATGCTGAGGTTTCATTTTGGTTTTGAGGGGGAGAAAGCAGACGTGTTCCGAGCTATAAGCACCCTGGCCAGGACGAGGGAAGCTGTCCCTCCCGTCTTCTGAAGGGCTGGGGGGCAAGTGCTCCTTAGTATAATCATAAGACAGTGGTATGAGCCTGGTGACTAAGCGGGGCATGGGTTTAAAGAGACATCACAAGATCATCTTATGGTCTTTATGACTGAACCCCGTGAGGCATTCTCTCTTAGAGAGGAGAACTCCTGGCTAGCCCTGGATCCCGGGCCCCTGAGAGCTATTCCTCCCGGCGTGAGAGAGACTCTGCTCTGGGCACCCACGACGTCCCTGGGTGCCTGGAACAGATAGAAGTAAGGATGATAAGGAATCATGGGACTTTGCTCCCAAAGTTCCACATAGTGTCAGACTCCTCCTGGGAGCCCGAGGGCTTCAGGCTGTCCTATGTGAAATGTGAAACACGGATAACTGGGTGACAGGGAGTATTTTTTCCTCCTTCTCCAACTACTAGGTGTGACAACAGGGTCAAGTTCATTTTAGCACCGAGCACAGGGCCGGGAAACAACAGAGACTCTGTAAATGTTTGTCGAATGACTGACGAAGAGAGTGAATCAAATAAAGAAAACAAAGCACGTTGAATTCAGGATCTGTATGTGGGGAAGGAGGAGAATGAGGGATGGAGGAAGTTGTGTCTGGGAGAGAACAGGGGAGAGTGGGGCCAAGGGTGACCATGGGAGCGGCGCAGCCAGGACGGGCCAATGTGAAGGTGACCGGCTAAGCACCAAACACTGGCTTGGAAAACCAGAGAAAAGGAGAGGCAGAACAACAACAAAATACTGCCAAGTCTCATGTAAAAGGAATAACACGACCGGGAAATAAAAGTAACTTGATTTTCTTTAAAATCAGCAGTTAAAACACAAAGGAAACAACAAAAACAGGCTTGTCGAGTTGTTGTTTTCAGGAGAAGTGCAGTCGGATGCCCAAACACAACCACCTCTAGGCCACATGACAGTTCATGACTCACCTACTCTGCAGAATCCTCAGGAACATCCGAATCGGAAAAGAGAAACGAAGGGTGCTCACATTTACTCTCTTTACAAAAAACTTACCTGGAGAATCTGCCATGGGAGCATTATGACTGCAGGTTTGGGAGAAATTCTTAAACTTTGGGGTGATCCGTCGAGGATGTGGTGTCACAAAGAGCTGTTTTGGCGTCTGGCCAAACTCCAAGATTTGGGTCAGCATGGCTACTTTCTCGTCAGGGTCCTCGATGCTTTAGGACAGAACACAAATAACGCAGTGACCCTCGAGGTTCGAGTTCCCCAAGAGCACAAATGTCAAATAATGCAGCTCAACAGGAGAGAGGTTTGACCCTCAAATAGTAACAGCGACTATGTGCCAGGGCTGTCCGAGCCTCACCACAGATCTTAGAGAATTTTCTGAGGCTCGGTGACTTACCTAATGGGGAAAGCAAGATATAATTCACTGTAAAATTTCCACACCTTCATATGATCAAAGAGCTGCATTCATCATTTAGACAAAGAGGTATTTCGTAACTCAAGTAGAAGCTCCTTCTAGACGTATAGGTACCTGTTCAAGTCTACGCCTCCTTCATAGGTCAGGGGATGAAATACTGAAAAAAAAAGAGATGAAAAACCCCTTGAAAGAGGTACTGTTTGGTTATGATTGACGCTCTGCACAGAATCTTAAAAACTCAACAACTTTAAACTTCTATTCAAAGAAACTGATGGTCATTTTGCAAAAAAAGACTAATAAAAACCAACGGCAATAAATATCAACCCAAGTTATCTTTCGCCGAGCAGAAATCCAACTGGCAGGTGAGACAGCCTCTTATCTCCAGGTATCTGCCCCCAGGGGAAGCGCCAATCACCCTGCACTGCCATGCGTGAGGTCCAGCCTGACCTGCCAGCTTCTCTTCACCAGCTGACACCACTGGGCAGCCTGGAGGCAGGTAAGAAGGAGCCCGGGGGTTGGGGAGGGGGGGCTGCCACAGTTTTCTTTTTCCTCCATTAATAAGAAGCCCGGGGCCCTTCAGAGGAACAGGGGGGTGGGGGTGCTCTTCTATCATATTCTGATTGAGTTTTAATTAGTGAGTGGGATGGAGAGTAATGCTAAAATTGGAAGACTTTAGAAAAACACCTCTGGGGATCGGGGTGAAGCTGGGGTTCTTTAGGCCAAAGTCCTTCCTCCTCTGTTACTCCGTATCTGACCCAGGGCCATGGAGCCGGGAGCCACTGTCTGCTGACAGAAGATGCTGCTGCCGAACATGAGCTTGACTGCTCTGGCCGCGTTTTCTCCTCTTCCTTTGTGCTTTTGTTTTCATCAAATGCTATGTGACAATTCTGAGACTCACGTACCGTTATGGGCCCCAACGGCATCACTCCCTTTTTGCTTGTAGCCGAATATTAGATCGATCCACTCATGAAGGTGCTCTGACACATAATTGCTTTCCAATGCGTCTTTGCTCTTCTGGAGAAAGTCCTCGGGACCTATTAGATTAGACTCGATCAAAACATCACTGTCTTCATTTATTCTCTCCCATTTCTTTTGTCTATCCATATGCAGATAAAGCTTCTAGGAGAGGCAAGAGGTACATATTTGTTTGTTTTTTAAAGATTTTATTTATTTGTCAGAGAGAGAGAGAGAGAGAGCGCGCGAGAGCACGCGAGCATAAACAGGGGGGGGGAAGGCAGGGGAAGGGGCAGGCAGAGGGAGGAGCAGGCCCCCCGCTGAGCAGGGGATGCGGGCTCAATCCTAGGACTGCAGGGGTCATGACCTGAGCTGAAAGCAGACCCTTAACCCACTGAGCCACCCAGGGGTCCCGAGGTACATATTTATTAATGAGGTTTTTTTTTGCCCCCATCATATAAAATATCAATTCTGGGGAGGGGGAGGGGAGTGGCAAAGATCACTTTCACAACATTTAGGTCTTTCAAATACGTGTGGCTGTTTTTACATCACAGGCGCACAAGACTAGTTCTGATCTGGAAGAGAACTGAGAGAGCGCCTCATTTACACAGAGAAGTACGCTGGTATTTTTTAAAAAACCCAGGCAACTAAATCACAATACTGAAGTGGCCCCCTGGCTGAAGAACTGCTGAAATTGGGTACTTCCAGGGTGGTACTCACTCCGTGCCCAGGGTGGGAGTTCCACATCATCAACCATCTGTCCACCTTGTCTCTTTCCCAGATCCAACTTCAGACTATTGACTAAAAAGCTGACATCATCACCATAGAATTCTGGAATCAACTGAAATGGGGGGGGGCGGTAAGGGGGTGGAAAGAACAGCAACAAACATTTTTTAAAGCCATCAGAAACCACAAGCCCAGTGAATTATTAGCTTTGTTAACTGCTTACCTCTTTAAAATCAGTTGCGCCATCCAAACAGTTTTTCCAAGTTTCTGCGATACTAGACACACACAAAAAAAATAAAAATAAAAAAAAAATCAACTGATCTTAAGTCTTGGGTCTGGAAATAGCAACCACAGGGCTGTCTATGCACCTAGGTGTTGTCCTACACTTCACCTGTATTAATTCATTTCTCCCATTAACTCATAATTCTTGACATGTGTATGAGGATCCCCCTTTGACAGAAGAGACGCCTTCTCTGAGTTCATGCAGGGAGTGACACGGGGTGAAGACACAGACCCAGACAGGGCATCTCCAAGCCCACGCCGTAAGCCTCCAACCACACACTGCCTCATCGAAGGGCCAACACAGGCTGCTGCTTAAACACGGAACACCTAGCATGGCTGTTTTAATAGCTCATTTCAGAAAGGGATTAAACTCGACACAGCTTGGAAAGACTGGAGAGACACAGACCAAAAGATTAACAATGAATGTTATCTCAGCGTGGTGGGAGGCTGGGCGAACTTAGTTTTCTCCATATTTTCTGGCTTTTTTTTTGGCAAGGAAATATTTAAACACTCACAGGAGATTATATTCAAGTCACAGCAGAATTATTTAGAATAAGGAGATGTTGGAAACGGTCTAAATGTCCAACAATAGAGGAATAGTTAAAATACTTAAATTATGGCATACATTAGGATGTGATAAAATAATTTCAAAGTCACTGTTCTGAAGAACATCTGATATAGGGGGAACACTTCAATATTGAATACGACGAGGCTACAAACAGGCAGGACAAAAGCTGTAATTGAAAGATGTTCTTACAGTAACACACACACACACACACACACACACACACACACACACACAGGACTAGAAAAAGCCTCAAAGGAACAGACAGATGTACCAATCAGCGATTCTTGGCATTTCTTGACATTTGTGTATCCGGTTTTTTGAAGCAAACACATTGTACGTTTACAATTAGAGAGTTTACGAACGGGTAGGTGAAGCATTGGGTCAAACCTGTTGAACATTCTATCTGCGTTATCAAATCTTCCATTCTGCAGACACAGCATGTACTCGGGCGCTAGAGGGGAAATCAGAGTTAAGTGAGGTAACAGAACCCCCAAGAACACATGAGAAACAGCACTGAATCGGGGGCACCGACACGGAATCTTACCGATCCTCACAAGATAAAAGAGCACGTAGCCAGGGGAAGAGTAGTGACTGCCGTACATGAACTTTGGCTCTGGCATTTCCTGGTAGCGGGTCTGCAACAGACGGAGAAAGATCCTGCTAGGCGTCGGCCAGGAAAACAGTGACTGCCCCAAGTAGTCAAACCTCAGATCGTGGCCTGGCTACATGACAGCCCTTAGTTTCTCTCTTAAGTAGGAAAGGGAGAAGAGGAGGGGAAAACAACTGGGAACACACACAGTATTCCCGTGACAAGTATTTAGCTTTTCTTAGCTCAGTGGGAACAATGCTGGGCCGGTCTGAACAGAACGGACGTTACACGGCTCTTGTGCAGTTCACCAGAGAGCGCCTTTGCGCAACTAAATCCGTAAACTTGTGAGGCGGCCTGCCTCCTACTTCCTGAACTGCAGGCAGAAGATGCAAATGGGTGTGGGTGAGCAGCTAAACTCACGGGGGAAGGCAGAGGGCAGAGAGGGAGTAAGAAAAAGTATGATCTAGATCTTCTAGTCACTCGGAATAGGCCTCCCCTAAGTCCTGGAGAAATGAGTTTCCCTTACTATAAAAACAGAGGCCACGGCTCAGGGAGCTGCTTAGAAGCCGGGCAGCCCCAAATCCACGTACCAGGAGTCTCTCCAGCCGTTCCTTGTTTAGAGCCCCTACTGGCCTGCTAAGATCCCGGAATATTCCTGGATTTGACAAATCTGTAGATTTAAAAAATGTATTAATTAAAATAAAGCTAGCAAACTTACACTTAATAACCTTACCCCCCGCCATGGATACACATGCACAGATTTATTTCCACAAATAATTTTTAAAAAAATTGAGGCAAACCCATTAGAATTAGAGTATTTCTGATAGTCACTTACATAACTGTAAAGGTTAGGGCTTGAGTTTTAAGTCAGCAAGTCACTCAAGAGTAGCATCTCTAATTTGAAAATGCCCCAATTATTCATTTGTTTTTAAAGATTTTATTTATTCATTTGAGAGAGACAGACAGAGCACAAGCAGGGGGAGAGGCAGAGGGAGAGGGAGAAGCAGACTCCCTGCTGAGCCAGAAGCCCGATGTGGGGAGATCATGACTTGAGCCGAAGGCAGATGCTTAACCATCTGAGCCACCCAGGTGCCCTGATTTTTTTTTTTTTAAAGAACTACTGGTTTAAAAAAAATATATTCCAAGGAAAACAACAACAAGAAATAAGCACATTTTAAAAGTCAGCATTCTTCTACCAAGATTTGCTGAAGTTTGAATTACAGTGAATATTATTATTGTGTGATAATAACATAATTTGAGAATTGTGGACTGAATATTATCACAGAAATAAATTCTCATAGCCCCAGAAAGTCTGTTATTTCTTTCAAGTGTGAGGGTTCGATTAGTGAACTGTCTAAAAGGAATTTATTGTTCACAATATATAATTTAGAATATTACAAAATCAAATTATAATATAGTCCCATTCTTGTTGAGAGAAATACACATACCACAGGGTTAAAATGGTTCTCTCTCATTAATGTAATTATTGATGATGGGTTTATTTCCTTTTTTCAATATTTCAGTACTTTCTAAATGTTCTAAAATGAATAATTATGGCTTTTGGCAATCACATTTTTGAGTGTGAATTCTAAAACAAAAGGACAACCTGAGAAACAATTTTTCAAAGTGCAAAACAAGCATTTCAAATGTGGTCATGACATGTAATAATGATATGGCTTAAAAACATACGCATACTTTCTGGGCACGTCTTTCAAGAAGTCTGTGAGTCCTTTCTTTAGGATTAAAAGAATTTAAGCGATAGTGGAGAAAACACACGTAAAGCCCATATAACTTAGAGACCACCGACCCGGTACCTCGGAAGGGAAACTAGCAATCGTTAGTACAGAAATCCAGATGGGTTCGAATCTGCCTACACAGATCACAGTCGGACCTCCGGCTTTCCTCTAAGCCCTCGGCTTTGTGGCATTTACCCAGCATTTACCCAGTTCGGCACTGCAGTAGTCGCCGATGACCCACGGGAACACGGGGTACTGAGAGAGGTCGTTGCAGCTGCGGTCCGCCAGGTTGTTGAGGTGCAGGAGGTACTGGTAGTTGGACAGGTGCCCGCGCTGCCACTGCAGCATGTAGCTCTCCGCTGTGCGCTCCGCCGCATGGTGCTCTGAGGGGGACAGGGCCCACCGGGTCGCCACTGAACTTGGCGAACGCCGGCTAAGTTGTACTGAGCGTGTAAAAACTAGATGGTTGGTGTTTTTTTTTTTTAATATTTTATTTATTTACTTGACAGAGAGAGAAAGAGAGACAGCGCACATAAACAGGGGGAGGGGCAGAGGCAGAGGGAGAGGGAGAGGGAGAAGCAGGCTTCCGGCTGAGCAGGGAGCCCCACACGGGGCTCGATCCCAGGACCCTGGGATCATGACCCAAGCCGAAGGCAGATGCTTAACCGACTGAGCGGCCCAGGCGCCCCCAAAATTAGATGTTTTAAATGTAGAACCTCTAATGCATTTTTGAAAAATACGTTTTAAGAAAATGAAAAGTAGGCTGTAGTTGGTTTTCACCAAATACCTGTTGCATTAAATATGAACATCTGCAAGGATATTCACCAGGAGGGAATATTATTACATATCTAAAACATACTGTCTATATTAAATATATGATATAAAACAAATATGAAGGTATGGAGCAAATATGGAGGTATTACATGGTAATGCATAATATTTACTATATTATATATGGCCTGCAATATATACAAAGTACTTGAGTTTTAATGCCTTTAAGAAGCCATGACCATTTGTAAAAGCTTATTTCCTCCATTTTTTATGAAATCAAAACAAAAACAATCTGAGTTCTCTTTTAGATCAGGAAGAGGTCTACTACCACAGATTTGCCAATGCCTATGTATTATTGAAGGCATGTGAAGAGCGAGGCAAAGAAAAGAACCCGCTGAAGGAGAAAAAGGTCTCTGGTGGGAAAACATGATTTCTCAAAGGAGAAGAACCAGAAAGTCCCCCACACCCCCTCAGGAAACATGGAATCACAGAGTATGTGGCACCAAGGAGAACTTTCCTCTTGGAGAGCATAAAGTGACTCAGCTGTTTTAATTCGTTCAGAAAATTCTGCTTTCAACGTTTTGTTGGTTGTACCAAGCAACTTATCTAACTTATCTGTTGATTCAATATTTATCCTTATTTACTTTTACCAAGTTTCTTCTCTAACCAGCTATAAGGAAAGAGCTTAAAAACTCAAAATGCTTATTCTCATTTCCCACACTCACACACCTCAGAGAAAGTCTGACCAACTTGAGGAATAAGATCAGAGGGAATAAGGAAGCTTTAAGGAGACAGGTTTTTAGGTCATGGCAAGAGTTATGACTTGAGATTTTTAGGACTCACCATGAAA
This sequence comes from Callorhinus ursinus, assembly GCF_003265705.2. NCBI lineage: Eukaryota > Metazoa > Chordata > Mammalia > Carnivora > Otariidae > Callorhinus > Callorhinus ursinus. Next base: position 10,998,671 of record NW_027397067.1, read on the forward strand.
GTTGAGTTTTTTGTTGTAATCTTGTTACATAGTTAGAGGAATAAAATGAAAAAAAAATCAGGAGGCAGGAAATAACAGTCAACTTGTACCAGAGCTATACTTACGCATTAAATTAAATGTAACAGCTTAATGTGAGAAGAAAAATATTTGAACTCTAAGCCTACTATAAAATAAAATATATTCCTTATTGCAAATAAATTATTCTTCTGAGGGAAAATTCCATTTCTAAGGGAGTAAGACTAGCAAACAAAGTTAAGATGGCAGTAATAAAATCCCAACATCTATTTTTGAAAATCAACCCGTTCTAGTCATCTAACAACTCTGTGCACAAGAATAATTCAAGCATACAATTTCATATGTTTATGCCTAAAAAGAAAAATCAGGTGTTCTTTCTATTAAAGGTGGGAAACTTCACATTTTTATGGAAGACTGAGGAATTATTAATTAAAAGCAAATCAAGTCCCATGGTACGATACGGAGTACAGAAGGCTCATGTGTTCCTTTTGTGTCGTTTTCCAGCTTTGTGATTAAGACCATAGTTAACGATTACAAACACATGACTGGACAGCTCACTGCTTCAAATTAAAAAACCAAGTCCTGGTTTCTGAAAACGAATATAGACAAGACTGAAGAGAAAAATAATTAGGTGGATTCTTTATAATCCATTCAACTTGGGGGTTGTTAAAATGTAAAAAACATTTAAATATACTGATCAAGAGTTTTTCAAACACACAATTGGAGTGAACTATTGCCCAATTTCATTTATATGAAATTATGATTTAGTTTGTAGAATGCCATTCTGCCAACCCTAGTTCCTGATGAGAAGGAATAAGGAGACCCAGAGAGGTGATTCTAGATATAGCATTTCTCTTCTCCTATTTCCTAACCCAGGTACTTAGGAGTTGAACCACCCTCACGTGAATAGATACAATGAAGGGTGAGCACCATACCTAGATATGTGGCAATATAAAAATAGAGGTCATCTCTATCTTGAGGTTCATAGAACTTTAGGTAGATGTCAGAACAGAGGTCGTCTTCTGTGCAAAACACTTCCAAGCCCTATAAATTCAGAAAGAAAACGGTAAAATAAATAGCACTGTTTACCTTGCCATCTCAAAACAAGCCACGTAAGTACAAAAGCTTTTCAGATAAAGATCTGTATTTTTTATCTGCAGATATTATCTATTTACATTCTCCACATATAGATTTGATTCAGCGATGCACATATATGCGTGTGTTTGTATGAATATGTGCATGGTATGTGTATGCGTGCATGCACACAGTTCATCCAAAAGAAAGACCTGGAGACAACGTGCTTACAATACGACATACTTGCACTTTTCAGACATGCCATGATTGTTTACAAGTCAATAAACCATTGGCTAAACTGAAGATCTGACAATCATCCACCGAGAAGTGACATTCCGCAGGAACTCACCAAAGGCATGAGGCCGTGCCTCCTTTTGTAAATGCGGCGGACATCTTGGAGTGTTATCTGGACCACAGGTTTCTTTAAAAGTAGAAAGACAATCTCAAACATCAACGTTCGGACACAATTAGAAGCTGCCCTTTGGTATCAGAAAGGTGAAAAAGTGGCCAAATCTTGACTTCCTGACGTGTTACATGTGAACCATCAGAAAGGCAGCTCTTAGAACAAGGCATTTCTGGTTTTACGTCCTGGTCTGCCCTTTTCCACTAACTTTATGACCTTGGACGAGTCTCCCTACCCTCGCTCAGGACCCCCAAAATGATAAGGCACTGATCTATCCTTCAGGGTCCTGCAAGGTTGCTGAGTGATAAGGGATATTAAAGTGCTGGCACAGATAACCTCTCAGGAATTTTGCTATCTTTTTAGAGATCAATGGTTTTCTTGGAACTGACACAGTACATCTTCTTTTAGAATGTATCTAAAATTCTATCTCTGTAAAAACTACATTGTATTAAGGCTCATGAACAACTACAGTATTAAGCAGGGCCTCTAAATTTTTCTTTCTTTATGAGGAGGAAAATTTTCTTGCTTCTCAAGAGGCTTAAAACACTAGTAAGAGGAGAATGAGGTTAGAAAAGCCACTGAGTTTGGCTAAATGGTGACACATCCACCTTTCCCCAAGTGAGAGGGAGGAAAAGCCCACATGTGGAACTGGGGAAGCTTCCTCAAGACTGGTCAAGGATCATAGCCCAGAGATTTGGGAGGGAATACATGCTCACACTATGGATCCTGAAGCTCTAGCACATACTCAGATATAATCCCAAAAGTTTTTGACTCAAGTCATAGTAATAGGAGCGGTCAAGCCAACTATTAACACCAGCAGAGCATGCCCTTCAGCGATGTGCAGCGTCTGTGGGAGGGCTTGGCGAGGGTGCCCCGCCACCTGGTGGACAGACCTGTCATAGCACCATTTCTCGCACAAAAGCATTAGACGTTTTAGTGACCGAATGACTGACCCACCAGCCTGGAGAATTTCCAGGACGTAGCCTCCTATGACAGAAAACACGTTCTTCAAGCTGCCCTGCCAAAGGGTCCAACGCACTATCAGAGTGTATTAGCATTTCTGTTCTTCTAATGAACCACTCCAAAAAGAGTTCACATCTAGATAAAGCGACATATTTTTACAAATTTTAGTGTGGAAATCCAAGTTTATCTTTACTATAAAGTCACTGAGAAAGAGAAGACTGTTTCCACCATCATGGTAGAAGCACCACAGCTGTTCGATGACAGAATCTCCACCGGCCCCTCTGTGCTGGCTGGCAGGGGACCGCGCCACACTGCTTGTGATAGACTCAGATCTACTGATTCTGCTCCTCATTAAAAAACAAGTAATACCCACATATATGGGCACATAAGCAGATATACAGAAAATACCCATTTCTCTTTAGTATATTTCATTGGTCTCTTCCAGAAGTGCTTCCAAGGAGAAAGGTATAAACCTCTAACAACCCTTTACTAAAATTGGAGGTGGGGGGAGGCAGGGTTTCTTGTCACAGCGAGGGCAAGGGACCCCAGAATTACTGAAAAGAGATCGGAAGAGCTCGAATCTGGATGAGCGGGCATCAAGATGACATAGGGAGGCCTGCTGAACACACAGCTGCTGGAGGGGAAGGGGGCGGAATTTCGATCCTCGCCAAACTATGACAACACCGGAACTGTGAGGTCAAGTTCCCGGGAAAGATGAATATTCCAGTGCTAAAGCAGCTCCCCATCTGACCCTATGTCTCTGCTTACCGGGTACCCATTGAGAGGCTGAAAATACAGGTTTGTGTCGGTGATGCACACGTGTCCAGGATTCGTCACCAGCGGAGTCACCATTTCTGCTTTGCATTCCATGTGCAGCTTTTCAGAAACACTCTGGAATCTGACAATACAGTTTTCAGCAGAAGTAAGAAAAATCACAAATCAATCTACTAAGTTTAACTTTCTCAAAGGGAGCTACAGTGTGACTATGTATGACATCTGTCTAAACACTACACTTAATACAAGAAAAATGGTACTATAAAAATTGGTGGTTTAAATAAAACTGACATTCTTTAAAAAAAACAAAACAAAAAACTTGACATTCTTTCAGATGGTCTAGTGAGAACCCGAACAACAACAACAGATGAGCTTATCACAGAAGAGAAGACAAATAAGTAATAGCAAAGAACCCTTTATAGCTGAACTGTTTTTCCTCCCAAAATAAACTGGCCTTGAAAATATTCCTATATTAACATATTTTTCTATTGTTGTGTCTCTAAGACCTATTTTTAGAGTCACAGGTGCCATTTACTTCACACAGCACTTTATAAGGCCATGAATCCATAGTTAGAATTACTTAAACGTCAGTTCCAAGGTAAGTTCTTTGTGGCTGTAGTAAAACCAGTCAAATGTGATTTTTCCACTACCCCTCCTAAATTATTTAACTAGTCGAAAAAGTCCATTTTCTTTGTGCTTTACTAATGAGTAAAAAAAAAAAAATTAGAGGGGAAACAACCAGGTCATCAACAGCTGAAGGCAATTCCTTAGTGACATAACTGGGTTAGAAATAAATCTCCCCATTGTTATAAGTAACAATGGGACGAAAGCCCACGGGACAGACTTCTACTTCCGTAAGAAGTGAAGGGGACCTCGGAGCTGTCACCCTAACCACACACACCGGCCAGAAGAGCTACACAAGCCTTTTTATAAAGCAGTCAGGAAGCTTAAGATGCAAAGAAACCTGAGTGAAGAGAGCAACGGCTGGGTGGCCTTGGGTGATGACAGATAGAAGGGGAAGGGCTGCGGGATGGAGAGAGGTCTAGAAAGAAGCCAAAAGCAGAGTCGGGACTGAAGAGCAGAGGCGCCAACATGCTGCCACTGGGTGGGGAGCAGGGGGAAATCTCCCAGCGTTCAGAAGGCTGGTGGCTCGGCCGAAAGGTGCGAAGATATCTCCACGGTCCTTCAGGCGCTCAGGTCCCGAGCCCCACTGGAAGAAAGTCTCGATTGCTCCCCAAAAAGAATCGTAGGCAGCAGAGATGGGGAACGTAGCTATGCCTGCCACGAAGCCTTCACCCTGATCAGTCATGGATCGCGCTGTCAGAGCCCCCGGGGGACAAGAAGGGGGACACAGAAGGGGTGGGCGCACGACCACTTCTGGAGGTAAACGGCATTTAGTTGGGTCTCTACGTCCAGATTAGAGAAATGAAGAGTTACTTAAGCAAGCTGAACAACAGACTAGACACAGCAGAGAAGTCCAGTCAGGCTAAGAAAGGAGGGTCAGAAAAACAAAGGACAAATGGAATGCTAACAAACACTAAGACGTGGGTTTAAAATCAACTACATCAATAATTACCTATGTCATTTAGGTCCACCTGGTTGAGGGTTGTTCAGATCGTCTATACTTTGTTGATGTTTTGTCAATTTTGTTCTATCAATTACTAAGAGAAGGGTGTTGAAATTGCCAGTAATTGTGGAATTATTCCTCCCATTTCTGTCAAATTCATGCCTTGTGTATTGTGAAGCTAATATTGTTAGGTTCATATACATTTAGATGTGTATTACACATCAACACACAACAGATGTGCTGAACCCTTCATCATTATGAAGGATCCCTCCTTATCCATTTGTCTTGAAGTCTGCTTTGTCTTCTTTTAATCTGGTCATACCAGGATTTTCATGTGGTATGACTGCATGGTATATCTTTTTCTATCCCTCTATTTTTAACCTGTGTCCTCATTCTGTTTCTGAAAACACACACACTTTATATAGTTGAGTCTTGCTTTTTATACAGTCTGACAACCTCTACTTTTTAATGGGGATGTTTAATTCATTCATTCAGTTTTTTAGAGTGAGAGCAAGCACAGCGGCGGGGGGGAGGCGGGGAGGACAGAGAGAGAGAGGGAGAGAGAGAATCTCAAGCAGACTCCACGCTCAGTGCAGAGCCCAATGTGGGACTCGATCTCACAACCCTGAGATCATGACCTGAGCTGAAACCAGGAGTCGGATGCTTAACCAGTTGAGTCCCCCAGCTGCCCCTAATTCATTTATGATAAAAAGAATACATCATGATCAAGCGGGATTTATCCCATGAAGAAGGCTGGCTTGACACTGAAAAAAATCAATGTAACTCACAACATTAACAGAATAAAGTAGAAAAAAAGTGATCATTTCAGTAAGTGCAGAAAAAAATATTTAACAAAACTCTAAACCTATTATTGAAAATACTCTTGGCAAACCAGGAATAAAAGGGAGCTTCTTCATTCTGATAAAGGGCATCCATGAAAAGCCTACAGCTAGCCTCATTCTTTAGTTGTAAAACAAACCCTTTTCCCGTAAGATCAAGAACAGGGCAAGGATGTGCTCCCACCGCATCTATTAATTAAACAGTACAATGAGGCAAGACACGTAAATAAAAGCCACAAGGATTCCTGTGAAACGGTCCTTATTCATAGACTAAACAATTATATATAGAGAAGACTCTATGCAATCTATAAAAAACCCATTAGGACTAATGAGTAAATCTGGAAATGTCACAGAATACAAGGTGAATGAAAAAAAAAACCCACTGTATTTCTATATACCAGTAACAAATAACTGGAAAAATCAAATTTAAATAGCATCACAAAAATCCTCAACCTAGGAATTCTTCCAACCACATATGACCACATTGACAGACTGAACATATGAAACAGTGGGGGGAAAAAGCGGGTGAGGCGTGAAAGACCTCTGTGGGTTATCTTTATTATCTTTACACCTTTTCTTTAGATCTAACATTAGCCTCACATAAAGTACTTTAAAGGGTATGTTTTGGGGTGCAAAAGGGGGAAACTTGAAGATGAAACTATAAATTACATGGAGTTAGAGAATCATCGGTACTTGAGTATTGTAATAGTATGGAGGAGGGCCAGAGAATACCCTTTGAAGAGACACGTGTTGAAGTAATTATGGGTGAAGTGTCATGACATCTTATAATGTAATTTCAAGTGATTCTGAAAAAGGCATGTATTTTATACACAATATATATACAGGCATGTGCACATTACCTATACGTATATACACACATAACATATATACCTGCACACACACGCACTCATGAAGCATGCGCGAACTAAAGCAAATCTGACAAAATGTTAACAAACTAACCCCGGTGACCTGTAGAGTATCTGTGTTCATTATGTTACTCTTTCAACTTGTGAGGATTTGAAATTTTCAGAATGAACAGTAGAGAAAAATAAATATAGTTACCCTTCATTTCTTCAATAAGAAAGTATTTCCTCATAACCATGATGAAAGCTTATTTTGGCAAAAGTTTACTTTTTTCTTTGAGAGGAAGTATATAACACTGGAGTATCTTATTTTATTCTGCAAAAGTTTCTTCCCCAAATTCTTCAGCCTAATGTTTTAGAGACTGGATTAAATTAAAACTTCCAGAGTGAGCCATTTTTTAAATTAATGTCACATTGAAGCCCAGGATTGAAAAAAATCACTACTCAGAAGAATTAAGCATTCTAAGTAGGTCAAAAGAAGCTAATTCCTCTTATTCCTTTCCCTTCCTAAAATGGAAGCTATTCTTCCCCCAGCAATCCACTTACCTATAATATATCCTGCAAGTATTAAAATAGAAGGAAATTAATGCTATGTAGGTAAAACAGAAAAAGAAGCAAACAAATATAAACACAGAAACATTATTGGCCAGATGACTTCACTGGCAAGTTCTTCAACACTTTAACGTTGTAGTGTGAGGGTCACAAATCTCACAAATATAGCAATAGAACAGAATATTAAAAACTATTCTCATTTATAAACATAAGCATCTAGCAAAAGCCTAACACATCATAATCCATAAATGAATTTATTCAACCAGTACATTCTCTGTTGTCCTAAGCTGTAGTGATCCACAGATTTAGCAGAACTCTAAAATAAGAATCTAAAATAAAAATACTTAGTGAAGATGGCCTGCAATAATTTATACATAAGATTTTGTACACATTAAAGAGTTTACATATAAAGTTAACAGAGCTAATCGCAAAGTTTAGCAGGGTTGCTGAAAACAAAATGAATACACAAAAATCCACTGCACTCTATATATCAACAATAAATGGAAAATGAGTTTTTTAGGACACTATTTACAACACCATCAAAAATATGACGTACTTGGAATAAATCTAGCACAAGAGAGGAACGACCTTTATGGAAAAAACCATAAGGAAGACATTAAAGAAGGCTAAATAAATGAGTGATTCAATGCAAGCACAATCAAAATCTCAGGGAGCTTTCTTTTATGGAACTTGACAAGCTGTTTCTAAATTTATATGGAAGTGCAGCATAAGGCCAAGAACAGTGAAGACATAAATTAAAAAGGAAAACAAGGTGTGAGGCCCTGAACCTGCAGATGCCAGGAGTTATTGTAAAGCTACGTGACCGATACAGCGGTATTGCAGATGAGACGCAAATCTACTTAGTATGAGGCAAGAAATAAATGAGAGCAGGTTCATATAAAAGCATAATTATTTGCAGGAAATATCTTCATACTTAGAAAAGCCAAGAAAATCAATGAAAAAAAAACACTGGACCAGTAGGAATGCAGTCTCCTGGTCCCTGCAGGCCTCTTTAGTAAGATACTGATCACAGCCTGAAGGGTCAGGAAGGACTTTCCAGAACAACCAACATCTAAGCTGAAATCAGATGAGTAAGTAAGAGTCAGCCAGGTGCAAAAGAGGAAGGAGGCCGAGCACTCTAAGCACAGGCAATACGTCCAAAGGCTCAGAGGGAAGAGAGTGTGGGGAAGGCTCGGGATCTGCATAAAGGCAAAGAGCCAGCACACAGAATTCGAGACAAGCCACCAGCGACCAGAGTAGTGCGCAAGGGCTAGATCAGAAGCCGTGGAAGGTTGAGACTTCACCCTGAGGGCAATGGGAAATCTTGAAGAGTTTTAAACAGACAAGTGACATAATTAAGTTCTTTAGAAAAACCACATTTTCAAAGTACACTCGGGACAGTAGGGGAGCCAGGACAGGAGAAGGGCGGACTGGGGGCCGGTGGACAAGCTAACAGCCATTAGAGTGTCCTAAGTGAGGGTGACGGTGGCCTGAGCTCAGCAACAACAATGGGAAAAGATGGTGACAGATTAGAAAGATCTTAGGGAGCATCCGTCAACGGGCCTGGCTGTCTGACCAAAGTCAGGATGGAGAAGCCGAGGCCAGGGCCATTCCCGACCAAGCGCAGGTCTGGGGGCCGCAGATGGTAACAGGGGCAGTTTGGGACAAGCTGAAGGAGGCATACAGGTTGAAGACGTGCACTCCTTTTAGAATCAGGGAATGAGGGGCGCCTGGCAGGCTGAGGTGGTTAAGCATCCAACTCTTGATTTTGGCTCAGGTCGTGATCTCGAGGTCCTGATCGGGCTCCACGATCAGCAGGGAGTCTACTTAAGATTCTCTCTGCCCCTCCCCCTACTCACACGCACACAAACGCTCACTCTCTCTCGCAAATAAATTAAAAAAAAAAAAAAGAAAGAATCAGGGAATGAAATCATTAACTTACCTGTTTTTGTCAAATGACGTCCTAGCCAAACGTGACTGCAAAATAGCTGTTATCTATGAAAAAAGAACCATTTAAAAATAAGTATGAGTAAAATCTCAATATAATTTAATTCATAATAAAGACAATTTACTGTAGAAATTCTTACCATAGCAGTTTGGTCCCCTAGTTTGTCAAGGCGGGACGCTCTGTGAAGCTACAATATTACAAATATACAGGATTTTATTTTTTTTCTCTAAAACAATATGAAGGTATTTCCTTAAAAGCAATGAAAAACAGCAATCATTCTGTCGCTTAGTAATGGTTAAAATCACTTCTGATATATCTAGGACTTCTTTCTAATATACAGTTTTCAAATTCAACATATTCAAGTAAATCTGCTTTATATTTATAAAAGAAACTGTGGTTTTACTGAGATGTATGAATATGATTTTTTTTTTTAAGTTTCTGCCTAAGTTTGCTTTGAATTCTCTGCCTGGTGAATGCCCAAGTGAGGCGCTGGCTTACCTGAAGCAAGGTCTCCACAACATCTTCCACTTTCCCTGAAACATCCAATTCAAAGACATACTCCATTTTGCCCTAACAAAAAAGGGAAACAAATCAAATCAAAGGAAGAGAAGAAGCATGTCAAACCATATTCCTTTAAGAACATCTGCAACCCCCCTGCTGATGTTTCTTTTCCTTCATGTTGGCACGTATCACTACGAACTTCCCCCTTAGTACTGCTTTAGCTGCATCCTGTAAATTTAGGCATGTTCTGGTTCTGATTTTGTCTCAAGATATTTTTTAACTTCCGTTTTTACTTCTTCTTTGACCCACCGGTGGTTCATGAGTGTTGTTCAACTTCCACATACTTGTGAATGTTCCTTCTGCTATGTATTTCTAGTTTTATTCCATGGTGGGCAGAAGGGGTACTCGATAGGATTTCAATCTTGAATTTATTTTGATTCGTTTTGTGACCTAACATGTGATGCATGCTAGAGAACGTTCCGTGTGCATTAAAGAAGAATGTGAATTCTGCTGCTGTTGGGTAGAGTGTTCCCTATGTGTCCCTTAGGTCCATCTGGTCTACAGTGTTGCTCAGATCTGCTGTTTCCTAAATGACCTTCTGTCTGGATGTTCTACCCATTACTGAAAGCAGGGCGCTGAGGTCTCCTATTATTATTGGGCTGCTGTCAATTTCTCCCTTCAGTTCTGTCAATGTCTGCTTTAAATACTTAGGTGCTTGGAGAATGAGGGACGAGATATTGTGAAGATTAATGTGATGTGTCACATGCTCTCTTCTTCTCTGAGTCCGCTGGGCTGCACTGTCCTCTGTGTGCTGGACCACAGGTCCCTTGAAGCAGCAGTCTGATGTCCAGGTCCTCCTTGTTTTCAGCGGCCCCAGGCATCTAGGGCATATGCCATGTCCTGTCACGGCTCCAAGACAGGCAAGACAGAAGCCAGTCCCTCAGGCAGCCACCCCAACAGTCAGAAACCTGGACACATGGTCCAGTCTTGTCTTTCCCTCCCCAGGAGGAGTTGGGAGCTGAGAGATCCCTCCCATCACATGGTATTGGGTCCGGGGAGGGCCTACATTGAAAGGATGTTACAAACATCCCCATCAGCCTCAGTGAGGCTGATTTCATGCTAACCTGGGGTGAAGGGCCTCTTAATTGGTTTCCAGGTTTGTCACAAAAGGCATCGGTCCGTGTATTGTTGATTGAATCAGGTCGCCATGAGAGGAACAAGGACTTCCTATTCTGTCATCTCTCATGGTCACCATCAGTATCACTATGCCCCTCTTAAATCTGGAAATCCTCAGGTGTTCTAATTTGCACTGGAACAAAAGAGCTTTTCTTTGCTTCAGACAACCTCCCTCATCTCCCTTTACATAACTTTTCAAAGGGCCCAGAACTGCTTTGCACTTCAAGTGGGTATGAGGAGAGCCTTAGGAGGGAGAGCCCCCCAGGCGGTGGTTCTCAGCTTGGCGAGGGGGGGGGGCGGATATATCCTACCACCCCCATGAGGCTTTGGTCAATGTATGGAGTTACTACCCAACAGCAGGGGTGACAGTGTAGTAGGTGTGCTTAGTTTAGCCTGGGAGCGGGCTGCAGTGCAAGGGATGCCCCACACAATTAAGAACTATCCTTCCCTAAATGCCAGCAACCCCATCTGAGAGTAATTAAATCTCGTATTTACAGTTTCTGACTTAACTGGCACATGCACGTGTTTCTTATGCATAAAGCCCCAGGGCCACGGCGTGTGGTCCATGAGTCCCACAAGTGCTGGCTGAGAAACTGCAGAGACAGAGACTCACCCTGCGGGGCTGTCTGCTCAGAGAGGGTGGCTTTTCCTCATTCACAGAGGTGGCCCTATACAGAACACTAGCCTGATGTAGGTCCTATAAAGACTCTCTTTTGGTAAAAGCTATCCCTTTACTATATATTAAGCTGTAGCAAAAGAATTAAATAAAGCACAGAATGGCTAAATGTAAAATCTTCGCTTACTTGACAAGTCCTGGAAAACCAGACATTGTATTCAAGCCTACTCATAGTTTCTCCCAATTAAGAAAATTTATAAATTACGACTGAGCTCCCAAATAAGAGTATTTTATAACCTATCAATAATCTCAAGCATTTAAAAAAATACATTCTCAGTAATATCCAGCAAATAACCTTATAAATGATACATATTCTGATTTCAGTTTCTAATCTAGTAATTTAAGCTTTTTTCCTCCCGTTAGACACATTTAAGTCAAAAAGTTAGTTGAAATCTCTTGGACTAAAGTCTGTGGCTCCCTTGGGTAATTTTGTTATAACTGCTGGTAACAAGCTTTTAAATACTCATTATTATTATTATATTAGATTAAAGATGTTAATAAAGTCACAAAATCTTATTGCTTAAAATCACTATAACAAATTGCTCAGAATAAATGAAAAGCTTTACGTACCCTTTCAATTTTATATGGGGCAACAATGTTGTGTTCTTTAATGAAATATACCTGAGAAAGACAAATCAATACTTGTAAAATAACTAAAAATTTTCAGAGTAATGAGTTACCACAAATTAGGATATTATGAATTGAATTTAAATCATTGTTACATAATATCAATTTCCGAAAGCATTTGCATTAATCTTAGTATGGCTTTAACGTTCTGATGTTGGAATAATAAATATGAAATTAAAAAGAGATTCATCAAGGCAACAAGGTAGCAACCATTACTGGATAAATAAAATATTTAAGATGTTTGTGAATGTCCGTACTTGTACCAAGTAACCAAGTAGACAGGTGAAGGAAGCTAATCGAAGTACCAATTTTCTACGAAATGGGTAAAACAGAGTCACTGTGGTATGAGATACATTTCTTAACATAAAGAAATTTCTCTTCTCTAGAGGTGATCTGGGCACACGGTGTTTGATACTACACTGTATGCCAGTAACCATGTCCAACAAGCAACATCACCCCCAGAGCCGTCAACACGGAGCCTGTACCCTGAGCCCTGCCTTCCCTCCTGTTTTGGTGAAGGGTGTGCCTGGGCCCCTCAAAACCACTCACTCGACGAGGCCACAGAATGTAGACCTCCCTCCACCTGTCAGCTGTTCAAAATGTTTGCTTCTGTGGTAGTACGCTCGCTGCACTCTCTCCCATTAGAAACAAACCATAGATAAAAACCCTCCCTTGTCTTATATCCTCCTTTTGCCATTTCCATTCCTTTTTGTGGCAAAACTCTTTGCAAGAGCTGACTGTACTTTCTCTTGGGCTCAGGACAGGTTTTCAGCCGCACCACGTTACGGAATCCAGTCCTGAGAAGGTCCTAAAAGGTGAAGAGGAATTCCATGTCACCAAACCCAAGAGTCTGTTCTAAGGACTTCCTCGAGTCTGTCTCTCAGAGCACACGACAGAGCTGATGGCTCTTCCTGAAGCAGTTCAGGGAGCCCCCGCTCCTGGCCCTCCCCGACCTCATCTGCTGCTCCTTCTGTCTTCCTTCAGACCCGCTGTCTTCCCAACCTCCCCCTGGCGGAGCTGCTGAGCCGTCGTCCTCAGACCGGACTGCTCTGTGCACACTCAGCCCCTGGGAAGCCTCATCCAGCCCCAGGGCGTTACCCAGGTTCTCCTTCTCATCTCCGCCTCCTCCCTGAGACCCACACCACTGCCAAACGCCCACCAGCCTGTTCCTCTCAGAGGCCACGTTCTAAACAAAGCCTGCTCTTCAGGCTTCTTTACAGCAGTAAAGGGCACGGCTATCCACCCTGCTAGAGTCATTCCTGACTGTTCTCCTTTGTACCTTGCAACTAACCCATCAGCACAACTGTGGGATTTTCCTTCAGAATATATCCAGGCACTGACCATCTCCCACCCTGCCGTTGCTACCATTCTGGTCCAAAACCTCTGGGTTCTCAGCACCCCTAAAGGCATGTGTCCCCCACAGCATATTCTCTACCGGGGCTCCAAGACATGTACAAATACATACAGAGCAGACGGCGCCCCTCTTCTCAGCTCTCCGTGACAAGAGGATTTTCGCTTTTGTGCTTTATTCGGACTCCTTACTGTGGCCCGTAGGCTCTCCATGACATAGCCCCTGCCACTGCTCCAACCCTTCTCCCCAGCTGCCCTCTGAGCCTTGCCCCACCAGGCACACTCCTCCTCACTGCACCTGCCACCCGCCAGGACATTCGCCTCCCAGGGCGTCCACCGCCCCAGACACTGGCTGGCTCGTTCCCTCAGGCCTCCGGAGGGCTGTGCCTTCACCCGCAGCTCCTTGGCCGGCGCCCCTGGCCGTTCTCTCTCCGGCGGCACCCGTGCTCCTCCCCCTCTATCCTTTCGGCACTGTCATCATTACAGAAGGTGCCTGCTTCCTGTCGCTTGCCCCCACCTCAACGTCAAGGCCGCGAGGAGGGGGGCTTTGGATATTTTGTTCTTTCCTATAGCTTCATAACCTTGAATATATTTACTGAATATATAAATGCCTGAATAAAAACTATTATTTACACACATACACCCCTCTTTATTCTACAAAAGAAAATTTGGAAGCAAAACTCTCTAAAGCCTAAAGGACCATAACATATTTCTGAAACAGTGTGACCATTGATGGTAATCAAAACCCACAAAAGTTGGTTTTTTTGTTCTGTTTTGTTTTTACTGTATACTCAATCTAGGAAGCTTGAAGTAATTCTAGAAAGAGTAACTTCTGACTGATTACCCCTTAATGTGAAGCTGGTTTTGAGTTTGCCTGACACGAGACCTCTTCTAATAAGTTTGTAAATACACTAAAATGGATAATTTTTATAACGGAAACCACACTTCTGACTGAAAAAGTACCTCTTCCTTTCAAGATATGGATTTATTAGCATTAGGCCATGATGCAGAAGAATACTTCAGAAATAATGAGAGCACAGGTGCAGGTCACAATTATTAATAATGGCGTTCTGTCGCCCCCCAACCACCACCCGGAGTAATAGATGGCTACGGCTGCTTGCCAACATGCTGGTTAAAACAACATCAAGTCAAAGATAGGCTGCGAAATGTTTTCTTCCTTAAGATTCAGTGACTCATGCAAGGCAGACCTAGAAAATCACCTAATCTGATATCTCCCGGCTTTCATAAAATACTTTTCAATATACATTAAAAAGTGTTCCATGAACAGAAGTGGTAAGAGGTCCAAAAACCGCTGGGAGCACCCTCTACTCCCAACCATCTGCCTCCTTGAGACCCTCATGACACTTCCTCTGGACTCTCTCTCCGTTTGCTGAGGTTTTGAGTCAAGTCTTGAAGTAAAGAAAGCTGTGTCTTTGCTTCCCACAGCTTCTCCTACACTTACTTGACTGCGGAGGGAATTGCCTTTGAACACTTCACAGAACCAGGGCCCTGCACATAGTTTGGGCAACATGATCTCTAACCCTCTCATTTTAGAGATGAAGAAGGTAAAATCCAGAGCAAAAAGCAAGTGGGAGAGGCCCTCTACTCCCATCTTATTTATAAGAAAAAAAAAAAAAAGTCTATAGATGATATAAGTGTATGATAGGAGAAAAACCGTGTTTTAATTTTTCTGTGTTGCCGGTATTGAGCACGATACTGGGAACATATATGTATGCCAAATAAATTTGGGATGAAAAAAAGGTCAGGACCCAAGCCTCGTAATTTGTACGAGACGGCACATCCTGAGTTGGTGCCTTAGTTGTCACCACGGGTCACCCTGAGATCCCCCTCGGTGCTGTGCTGCCGGCCTCCCACCTTCTAAATGGCTCGGAGACCACAGGAGGGACCACAGTGCTTCCAGCTCAACCCCCACACGCTGTCAGGACTCCTGAGGATGAAACCACAAGCCTGCAGGCATCACACAACTTTATAAACATGAAGAATCTCAGGGCGCCTGGGTGGCTCAGTCGGTTAAGCATCTGCCTTCGGCTCAGGTCATGATCCCAGGGTCCTGGGATCGAGCCCCGCATCGGGCTCCCTGCTCAGTGGGGAGCCTGCTTCTCCCTCTGCCCCTCCCCCCTGCTCGTGTGCGCGCTCTCTCTCTCTCTCTCTAATAAATAAATAAAATTTTTTAAAAAAAAATTAAGGATCTTATGAGGGAATCACAGCTTTTAAAAAAATACAGTTCTCAATGGTTCAATCTTTTTTTTTTTTAAGATTTTATTTATTTGAGAGAGAGAGTGAGAGAAAGATGAGAGGGCACACACAGAGGGAGAAGCAGGCTCCCCGCGGAGCAGGGAGCCTGATGTGGGGCTCGATCCCGGGACCCCGGGATCAGGACCTGAGCCGAAGGCAGACGTCTAACCAACTGCACCTCCCAGGCGCCCCTCAATGGTTCAACCTTAAAGCATGTAAACATCTTTTCCAACAGTCTTCATCTGAGATTTCTATAAATAATGTCACCATGCTAAAAAAAAAAAGTGTGTGTGTGTGTGTGTGTGTGTGTGTGTGTGTGTTCACTAAAGTTAGGAAAAAATATTTACTATGTGCTTCTTACCTGACTGAAAATGAGTGAAATCTCCCCAGATTTTGCCCTACAATGCAGATAAAAGTCATTAAATATATATAATTTTTTTAGGTAGAAGTAAAATTAAACAGTTAGTGACAATGACATACTTTGCCAAGTGTCTATTGGATCCATTTTCTCCATGTTTGCCTATTTTTATACAATCTCTCAAAGGAATCTGGATAAAATTGGGAGAGAAATATTACAAAAATAAGCAAGGACAAAATATACACAAAAAGTAGGAATGTCTCTGTTCACATTTAAAATGCATTTACCTTAATGATGGGTTGGGATATTGCATCTGGTTCAAAAATAACTGACTTTGAACATATTTTTAAGGAGCCTCTGATTTTCCTAGGGATCAAAGTATAAGGGATTATTATCAGTGAACAAACCAAAAGTCACAAAAGAATCATAATACATTTTAACTAGAAAGTAGATAACTAAAGCATTAACTGAAAGAACAACAATGTAACTAATTTTAATTACATTGACCCCGGGCCGATGGTTTGCCAACCTGATCCCATTATTCATTAGGGACTGAAATTTTTATCACTCCTTCTGTTCTTATTATCTAGAATTCATCCACAAAGAACAACTTTACAGTATTTATTTATGATTTGGAGTACAGTTTTTCTCTATGATTTGAAGTACAATTTGTACAAAGAAAGCAGAAAAAAAAAATGCTTGATTCTTTACCTCTATTTATCAAGTTTTGGAATAATGAGTTGGTGTCCTGGGATCCCTGCCAGGCAATCTAAAGAGCTCATGAACTTGTGGATTTTAATGATTCTGATACATTTCCACCACTGCAGGCATCGTTCTTTTTTGATGTTCAGTTTGTCCCGTTTGTTGCCCAGTTCTTCAAGTTGGCCCTTGTGTCCTTTTAATTCAATGTACAGTAGTGTCTGATACCTCCCTTACTTGCCAGTAGGACAAGATGTGCCAGGCTCATCTCCCATACTGCCTGCCTCAGACTTAGACTCAACCACTTCTCAAAGAGCCCTCATTCCTTTTCGCGGGAAGCAGTATTCAGAGAGCACAATCTCATTGCTATGGGGTTGTTTCTAGGCCTTTCCCGAGGGGAGAGCTAGAAAACATTTTCTTTTAAAAGAAAAGTATATGAATCCATATAAACATTTCCAATTCAAATGTAAGATTAGGCTTTTAACTTAACTCCTTTACTATTAGATTTATAGTTCATCCTGAAAGTCTTGTCTTGGCATCAACATATTACTCATTTGCTTCATTTAACTATATAAATCTATGTGCACATGTGAATAAACCAGTTTCAAATTAATAATACCCAAATTACTAACAATGATAATACTACTGAAACATTTACAACCTTTTTTGCAATTCTTTTTCTACTCAGGTCATATCTCACCAGAGACACAAATTACTATGTTGTGAAGCTGATTAAAATAATTCTTCTCTGTGGTTAACCTTCCAACTTACATATAGTTAAGTTCACTTGTTTCATTTTCTTTTAGATTGTTAAGATTTACTATTTCTTCTGAAATTTAATTCTATATTAAAATATATGTAAAATATTTCTGCAGTTCCAAAAGTAAAGTTATAAAATAAGGGACATTCAGAGAAGTCTAGTTGTCATTTTATATTATTTCCCCATCGATCCTTCTTCTGTGTAGATAATCGCTTTCATTAGCTTTTAGTTTATGTTTTTTTAAACATATAATTTAAAATGTTTTTAGTTTTTAAAAACAGAAACAAAAAGTATTCCTTTCCTTTCATAATTACGTGAAAGACAGCATACAATACACAGTATTCTGCCCCTTACTTTTTGCACTAAATATATGCCGGAGATCACTCCACAGCTCTATACAGAGCTGCTTCATTCCTTTGTTACAGCTGCATAGTACTCCATTATGAGGACATGCCATTGTTATTCAATCAGTTCCCCACTGGATTGTTTCCAGTATTTTGCAATTACAAGTAGTGTTATGATAAATAACCTTGTACATATGTCCATTTCTTTATTTCCCAGGGTACCTCTGAGATAGTTCCCTAGAAGTAGCCTTGCTAGATCAATAGGTTAACACACATGAAATGTTGCTAGATATCACTGAATTCACTTCCATGGGTCGTACCACTGAACTCTAATAACAACTTAAAGATTACAAAAACAGGTTGCAGTTTGCTAGCTTATATTTGTGTTTTAATAAACAAATGCACTTAATTTTAAGCAAGACATTTTATGGTATGAGGCAGAGGAGTATAGGGAGGAAAAACAAAGGTATGGAATTAGGGAGAAGAATATGAGCAAAATTCCAGAAGTAAGAAAACAAGGTGCTGCTTTCAAGGAACAATAACTGTCTAACCTGAATGCTAAGGAAATGACATGTCATAAGCTCCCAAAAAGCTAAGTAATTTTCACTTTAGGTTGTATTTAAACAAATACCACATGGCTTTGATGGTCCTTTCAAGATAAAACCTGAAGAACACTAAAAATTCAAGAGTTTATTTAATATCAAAGCATGTTCAAGTTGTGGTCTATAGTTAAGGGACATCCCCAAAGGAAATCATTAGTAGATACAATTTTGCCGGAACAATTCTGATCTTAATTCCAAGTTGGCATTTTAAACAAAACACTTCATTGCACATTTTTGTACACAGGTTTCAAAAGTTACGGCCAAAGAAACCGAATCTGTTTTCATAGCAATAAGCAGTGATGATTACAATATAGAGAAGGCTGACTTTGCTTCCAGTTCAAATCAAATTATTCATTTTGAAAGTACTGATTTTTATGCCACTCTGGTGTTTTACGATTACTACTTTATAACACCATACCAAATAATTGAGAGTGCAAGTACAAAAGTAATACAGGAAAAAGGAGCTGGAATGAACCAGTCCTGTCCAGCTGAGTTAAGACACCCACATTAGAGGAATTCGTACACAGTGCTTCTCAGCTTTAGAAAATATCTGAAGTTAGGACAGCAACTTCAAAATCCTCCTTTCCCGTTACTTTCCCAGTATAAAAGGGGGACAAATCTACATGACCATCTCTGTAGAGATCCAAAAATCTTCCTTACCTTTCATTCTGATCGCCCTTGTTCTGAATATGATTAGCTGTGTGTTGTTCAAAGTAGTATTCCTCCAAGTTAAGTAGGAGCAAGGAAAATCTAAATTTGGAAAAACCAGAACAAACAAAACGAAACCTCATGTTTATTATTTTTTAGGCAAAAGAAAGCAGAGTATTTAAAGCATCTGTTCCCAAAGTGATTATCCATTCATTAAATCAACAAATACCTATTAGGTGTATATTATACACAAAATGCTCTTCTCTATTCAGTGGGAGAAAGCAACAGACAGACTTGCCCAGCCGAGCCAAAGATAAATAAAACTTACTTATAGGTGGATTTTTTTTTTTTTAAATTCCTTTAGGAGAAACCACAAATTTCATGAACTAAAACTTATTCTTGCCTGAACCAAACCTGGGGCTTTCCTACCTATGGAGTTTTCATCCTTTGTTTCGGCTGGCTGACCACCAGGCTTCCCTCCCTCCCCTTCCAGACTGCACACCCCTCTGGCTCGAGTGTTCTGCCTCATGGCTGGTTGCATATATCCTACTACTTCCACAAGATCATATGCCTCTGAGAGGCAGACTCTAGATATTTCCCTGTAATAACCAGTCTAATGCTTTGGTGTTGAATAAATTGAACAGAATAGGATTAAAATATAGTTCTTTTTAAAGTTTTAAGTGTTTTAAACTTTTTTTTCTTTTTAAAGATTTTATTTACTTATTTGACAGAGAGAGAGCACAAGCAGGGGGAGCGGCAGGCAGAGGGAGGGGGAGCGGCAGGCAGAGGGAGGGGGAGCGGCAGGCAGAGGGAGAGGGAGAAGCAGGGCTCCCTGCCGTGGGGCTCGATCCCAGGACCACAGAATAGTGACCTGAGCTGAAGGCAGACACTTAACCAACTCAGCCACCCAGGCGCCCAAGTGTTTTAAACTTTTAAAAACACAACAAGGTAATAAGAAAAGATATTAATTCAGTTGTATGGCTACAGAAACAAATACATGGCAAATAACTGGAAACAAGTGTTTTTCGTTCAGGAAACATCAGTGGCATCTAGAGTTACAGGAAATACTCTCAGGGGAGCGTGGGACTGGAGTTCGGGTGTGTTGGAGGAAGGTATCACCAATAAACATAGCTGATCGAATGTGTATGTCTCTTTCTGCTCCCTCTGGAAGCACCACTAAAATCTGAGTGAACGAAAATATTTTTTAAATGGTAAAACCACAGCAAAGAAAACTGAAGAGTCACAAGTGAAGATGAGAGCAACAAATCTGAGAGAAATGGAAAGCAGATGGGAGGAATCAGCAGTGGTCAGAAACGAGAACAGCACATACCCTCCAGTAGAAGGTACCAGTCAGGAGAAAACCAACTCAAGTCAGAGGACTTCCAAAAAGTCCTGAAGTCGCAGGTATCAGGTACAAAGAAGACCGGAAGGACGTACGGGGGGTAGCGGGAAGTCTCAGTGAGTCAGTAGCCCAGATTCCTCCCCCGATGCCTATCCTACCGTACTCTGGTTTTTCTAGACAAAAACTGAGCAAGAGTCTCCAAACTAGACATCAAGCACAGTGGAGAGCAGGGTTATGGCGTAAAAAAGTAGGAAGACATAACCATTCCAAGTAACAGCTTGGTAGATTATTTTTAGAAAAAACAAAACAGCTGTAGAGAAAAGACCCATGGATAGGAATATCTGAAAGAGCCAGGTCTTTACAATATCCTTCTATACTGAAGCCCAACAGAAAAGGCCCGCCCACAGTGACACAGAATTACGTGCTTCACACTTAAACAGGAATGGCTAACCCAAGATCACCAGCTTCTAATATGAAAGAACTAGACCAAAACAAGCAGAAGAACACAACTTGGAGTTCTAGACACAATACAGAGAACAGGAGGTCAAAAGCCTATAATAAATTCACTTACAAAGAAGAAATTATATTCATGGAACAGGACTTTGCTCATTACAAAGAAAATTTGAACCAAAAGAAAAATAACTCATAAATTAAGAATAATGACAGCAGGAACCAGCTTTCCCATCCTAATAGGTAACTTTTTATTAGCCTATTTGTGTCTTTAAATCCATGAATAAGAATTAATCATAGGCTAAAATGCCAGGGCTCAAAGTAAAATGCTCACTATTAATACCTATTCTGGATTACAGTACAATCACAAAAGTTAGGATTGCTAGAATAGTCCTTTGATGCATCAGATAATTTCCATGAAGGTTAAATCAGAGAAATACTTATTAGCTACCTTGCCCCTTATTTTTAGCTTGTGCCTTAATGACCTGAAACCCTTTGCTTGGGCTGGAGCTATATAACCCTATCTTCCCACTCCTCCTCTTAGAGAGAAGGTAAAATAAAATAAGTATCTTTATTAAGACAATGGCGTAATTTTATTGCTATGAAACACAAGTAGCCCTCATAGACAACCAGCTCTTCCATATAATTATTAAAAGGTAGTCCTATTCCTTGCAATAGCATGAATGGATCTACAGGGCATTAAGCTAAGTGAAATAAATCAGAGGAAGACAAAATACCATATGATTTCACTCCTATGTGGAATTTAAGAAACAAATGAGTAAAGAAAAAAGAGACAAAAAACCCCCCAAAAACCAGATTCATATATAGAAAACTAGTGGGTTGCCAGAGGGGAAGTGGGTGGGAGATGGCTGAAATAGGTGAAGGGGTTTAAGAGTGCACTTATGATGAGCACTGAGTAATGTACAGGATTGTTGAATTATTACATTAAACACTGAAACTAACGCTGTATGTTAATGATACTTGAATTAAAAATAAGTACATTAAAAAAAGAAAAATAAAAAATATATAACCCTATTATATAACTATATTAATAATTTTATTTATATATTAATTATATATTTTAAAAGAAAAATAATATATTCCTATTAAATATCAGATATATAATATTACAATATATTATTATTAAATGCCCATACTACCCAAAGTGATCTGCAGATTCAATGGAATAAAATCTCAATGGCATTTATTAAAGAAATAGAAAAAAAAATCCTAAAATTCATATGGAATTGAATAGACAAAACGATCAAGAAAGAAAAACAAAGCTGGCAGCCTCACAGTTCCTGATTTCAAAACATATTACAAAGCTACAGTAATTGAAACAAATTCAAAATCAGCAGACAGACATATAAATCAATGGAACAGAATAGAGTTGAGAAATAAACCCTCACATATGTGCTCAAATGTGGGTTCCAAGGCCACACAAGAAGAAAAGGACAATCTCTTCAACAAATGGTGCTGGGAAAACTGGATTTCCACATGCAAAAGAATGAAATTGGGACCTCATTAACATCACATACAAAAATTAACGCAAAATGGATTCAAGACTTAAATGCAAGACTTGAAAGTATGAAACTCCTAGAAGAAGACTTGGTAGAAAGCCCCATGACATTGTATTTGGCAATGATTTCTTGGATAGGACACCAAAAGCATAGGCAACAAAAGCAAAAATAAACAAATGTGACCACATCAAACATAAAGACTTCTGTGTGGCAAAGAAAACAATCAACAGAATGAGAAGGCAACCTAAATAACTGGAAAGAATATTTGTAAACCACACATCTGATAAGGAGTTACTACCCAGAATATATAAAGAACTCTACAGTTCAAGAAAAACAAAATATAACCCAATTAAAAAATGGGAAAAAGACTTGAATAGATGCTTCTCCAAAGAAGATATACAAATGGCCAAAAAGTATATGAAAAGATACTCAATATCCCTAATCATCAGGAAAACACAAACCAAAACTACAAATGAACGATCACCTCACACCCTATTAAACAAAACAAAACAAAACAAAACAAACCTGAAAATAACAAATGTTGGTGAGGATGTGGAGAAATTGGGACCCTTGCCCACTGGTGGTAGGACTGTAAAATGGTGTAACTGCCATGGAAAACTGTATAGAGGTTCTTTCAAAAATTAAAAATACAACTACCACACAACCCACAGTCCTTAACACTACTGTATTATACATCTAAAAGTGGCTAAGATGGTAAGCCTATGTTATGTGTTTTTGACCGTAGTTAAAAAAACTAATAGCAACTATTGTAGAACTGAAGTCATTATCTTGGCAAGTTAACTTACATCCTCCTTAATTTACCAGGATGCATATTTTGTAAGAAATGTAAACAGACAGAACCAAATCATATTATTTAAAGTTAAAGGATTAAGGAAAGGAATTTTTCTGAGTGTGCATTTTCTTTCTACTGAAGTGTTCAGTTACACCTGCTTTAAAATTTTTGTATGTACAAATCATTACAATAAAGTTTCATGGTATTTTGAACGATTTTCAAACCACATCCTCAGGAGGAAAACGTTCTGTGAAATCACTTTTATAATTTTAAATGTTTTCTTTAGGACACTCTTGGCCTTGCCCCTGGGGATTCCTTAGCTTAATCCATCTTTACAGTGCTGTGGTGGGCTCTTTGGATTCTCTTTGATAAATTTACTCATTCAGCAACTTAACTTTCCTAAAAAGATGCGGCCCCATCCTCATGTCACCTAAATTTTAAAACATCCTACTCAACACTCCACCAAAACATAAAATAAGTTCACACAAGGCAGCCCTCAGAGTAACCTTGCAGCCATGCCCACTCAACCACCCCTCAACGCTCTACTGATGAACAGTATTTATAATGGATCCAGAAGATTTGGCCGGTCCATCATTTTTCTAGATCGGAGAGGTTTCACTGTGTTGAGGAGAACTGTTATGTGCTCAGTCGGAGAAAGTGCCCGATGCTGTAGCGATGTGTACATGGACGGGCACAGGAAAGGCCCAAGAGCCCTGCATTTGCCATCTCTACTCTGGATCCCCTACCATTATCCTCAGGTCAGACTAGACTCTATGGCCCCTACCACTTAGAGAGTTGGTATAACTAAATTGGGCATTTTTTGTGAGCTTCTTAAAATGGCTCTGAAATGGGGACATTAAGAAAAATGCTGAAGACAAGGGCAAGAACACAGTCCTGTGACTCACCATGAAAATGTTCCCCCCGTAATACATTTGACAGGAACCTCTGAATACAGCTGTTCAGACACACAGTACCCCGCCTATCTACTAACATTTATTTCTCCTTTCTCAATTCCGCTTAATAAGACATAAAAAAAAAAAAAAAAACTACCCTTATTCTCTGACAAAGTTCCGATGCCTTTTCCTGACCTACCAGCCAGAACTCCGTCAAAAGAGATTAGCATGATGTGACTTTACAGTGGATTCATGCTGGAGCTTGGTGGCAACAACTTCCCCTTCTAGTGGTTTATAAATAATCTGATCTAGAATGAGCACTAAACTGACTTACGCACATATGTTCTTTCTGCACCTTTCCAAGTTCTTAGATCACTGAACAATTCTGTGGAGCCAAACTCAAATTCTCCGGGCAGCCTGGAGGGAGCACACATCTTCATCCGTCTTAGGAATGCTGATCCTGTCATTTCCAGTCTGAAGGTCAGTATCATTAACAGAGTACACAATACACTTCCTCTGTTATACATCAACTTCCACTACCAGCCTGGGCCCTAGGCAGCAGCCTGTTTTTAAATTCAACTTTAGGAAACTTAAAAAAGATTTTTTTTAATCCGTAGCATTTTTTAAAGCCACCACTCAGTTGGGGCTTTAACTTTCTTGATGCTAATTGTGCAGGCCTGTGGCATCCTCTTACTCTGTCCCTGGTTGTTGTCCTTCCTAATTTACACTTTTAAAAAAATTATAAGCCCAGAGGAACACTACCTGTACAACCATCCTATGTTTAATTGCTTGTCTGATTTTCTGGATGACCATTTCACTTGGATGTTCTGAATTTCAACAGTTTCAAAACTTTCTGGATTAATATCCATTCCAGAACTGTCCAGTAATAACAGCTATCTTTTTTTTTCCTTGAAACTTTCAATATCTGCCTTCTAAAAAATCTACTTCTATGTTATGACAGAATCCTTCTTGATCCCTCCTGGGCTTCAGTGATAAACAACTTTATATGGACTACTTTTTCTGAAGGTTTCCAGCACTGCTACTTAGTTTTTCTTTAATATTCAGAATTTTGTAAAGTTCTCAAGTTCTCTGCCTTAAAATAGATCAAAATTTCAACAAGGGAACTCAAGAAACCGTAATTCTATCTCACTAAGCATCGACTAAGTTCTCCTGTCATTTTCTGTGTGGCTATTTCCTGTTTTCAATCTACATCAGTTACATATTCGCCATTTTTTCTACCCAGTTAGGTGGCCTGTAACAAAGGAATGCAATTATCTCCGTTCCTCTTTCCAATAAGTTCCCTTGGTTTCTCCCCCTCCATTTGCGATTTCCCCGCAGCTGTACTCCTTGACATTCAGGGCCCACTGCCTCACCTCCTTTCAAGCCATTCCTTTTGAGCACGTCTGTAGCTTTCCAGCACTAGATTCCAATCTTTTTTTTAAAGATTTTATTTATTTATCTTTGAGGGAGAAAGAGAGCGAGCGAGTGTGTGCATGAGCACGGGGGGAAAGGCAGAGACAGAAGCAGACTCCCCACTGAGCAGGGAGCCTGATGTGGGGCTCGATCCCAGGATCCCGGGATCATGACCTGAGCCAAAAGAAGACGCTTAACCAAATGAGCCACCCAGGCGCCCCTAGATTCCAATCTTGAGTCCCCATCCTAACAAGCTTCAGGAACACCTAAGACACTCATCTTCTGTAATAAAATTTAACTCATATTATTCATGTTCTACACATTTGCATAGAGACATCTGAATGACTAAATGTTATTTCTAGGTCCGGAACTGATGGTTTTCTCAGGTAAATTACTGCCCTCCTCTTCCCCTGGAGTAGCATTTCATCACCTACCTGCTGTCCTCCAGTGTAACCAACGTCACCATTTCATCTGGCCTTGTGATCCTCTCCTTTGGGGCTAAGTTTAAAACTCTACCATTTGGCCAGACTCTAGGAAATTACATTCTCCTCTGATTATCTGAGATGCAGTTACTTCCTGAACAAAATGGTTCAGATATCGGAATGCCTTTCACTGACACCATCCATAAGGCCAGTCATCTCTACTTTCAAGTCTCAATTATATCTGAGAACAAATGGCAAAAATATCATGTATGCTTTCAAAATCTTTCAATTTCCTCATCAAGGGTCATAGCCCGAGGGAGGATGCTCCATGAGCCTTCTCTAAACTATGGAGAAGATAAACAGAGAAGCATAGTTCAAAGGAACCAAAAAAAACAAAAAAAACGAAAAAAGAGGAATGCTTAATTAATGTTATCTAGAAAGTGCTTCTCAAACATGAATGTGTGTGTGTGTATGATCATGCGGGGATTGCATTAAAATGCAGATTCTGATGCAGCACATCTGGGGTGCAGCCTGAGATTGTGTTGTTTTTTTTTTTTTGTCAGAGAGAGAGAGCACAAGCTGGGGGCGCGGCAGGCAGAGGGAGAAGCAGGTTCCCTTCTGAGCAAGGAGCCCGATGCGGGACTCAATCCCAGGACCCCAGGATCATGACCTGAGCCGAAGGCAGCCACTTAACAGACTGAGCCACCCAGGTGTCCCTAGATTGTGCATTTTCTAACAAGCTCCGAGGCAACGCTGAGGCTGCCGGCCCATGGATTACACTGAGAATAATAAGGTGCTAACTCATATTCACGTAAACCAGGCTTCCATCATTCCTCAATCATTCTAAATTTCTGAGATACCATAAAAATAAGCATTGGCCTCATATTTAAAACAGAAGCAGCATGTTATGGTGGCACAGGGGATGGCCTTGGATCAGATAACATTTGTTCTAGCCTTAGCGCAGCTGTGACTTGGCTGTTAGATTTTTAGTCCTATCAGTTTATCTATTTAGGCCTCAACTATAAAATCGAGGGGAGGGAGACAAATTAGATTACCTCGAAAGTCTCTTCTTAACCAGTGGGTTTATAGATTTACTAAATAAACCCAGGCTTACACAAATCAGCAGGAATCCCATTTCAGACATTATTGGCAGATTACATGTCCAGAACAACAATCTCACTACATACACAGAGCCTCTAAAATGGCTAAATTACTACAGTCTTTTTTTCAAATGCTTGGCTGAGGTGATGGGAAAGTGAGGGAAAGCCACAGAAGAGAGAAGTTAGCAGGTACTGGGGCAGTCTTTTCCCCTGGGGGCTTTGTCCAACTCTGAGTACTAGAGCGCCTGCATTCATAGGGCCATGAGCCCTGAGAGAACAGGGGTGGGTGGGGGGGGGGTAGGGGCAGAAAAAGCCAGAATCCCTAAAGTTAACACCCTTGGAGGATGGAAATAAAACCACCTACCCCGCTTCCCTAGAGGGAGATGGTAGGACCTGGGCTCTGGGCTGGGGGCAAAGTCAGTCTCCCTTGAGAATATGAAACCACCAGCCTGCCTTGACACACATTTGGGGCTAGAACTCACACTACTTATTTAGCCCAATAAAACTCAAGACTAACCAGGGTGGTCTCTCCTAGCACCCCTGGCAGAAATGAATGCAAACACTTTCTGGAAAAATCCACCTGAAGCCCAGGCCTGCAATAATTCCTAAGGATAAGCTTCCAAAGAACAAGAAGCCACAATAAAAAATCCTAAAACAATTGAGGAACAAAATTACCGGATGAGGGTCAGTATAAGCAACAAACTTCTCAATCGGACCTGTAAAAGCTACAGATAATTTATTTTCTGTATCTGATCACTCCAATAGATAAATTTAAAGAAATAGAAGGACATCAAAAGTATAACAAAGAAAGAGACTTTTGTCAAAACTGATCAGGAAGTTATAAATGACCCGAATAGAACTAGAAATTTAAATATAATTGAAATTAAAGCACACAAATGATATAGACAGCAAATTCGGAAACTAGAGAAAAAAATGTGTAAATTTTAAGATGGATTTAAATAACCCAGAATGCAGCACAGAAAAATACAGATAAATGTTAAAGAGTCTTCATGAGACATAAAAGTAATATTCTAAGAGCTAAAGGCTTGGCTCCAAATTTTCTAAAACTGTTTCAGCTTTAGGAATACCAATCAGGACAGGTGAATAAAAAGAAATTTCTACATAGACAAAAAGCAAAGCACTACAAAGAGGAGATCTTAAAAGGAGCCAGAGAAAAGACAATCCTTACGAAGAACACTTAGACTTAAATGATACGGGTTTGTTGCAGGCTGGTCTCCCCCAGGATAGAAAGTGGCCTCCTGCAAAGCTCCACAGAAACTTGCTATGCTCCTGGGTCAAAGGCAAACAGTCCCAGTCAAATGCAAGGCTTGGACCCCAGTGTCTTAATTACGCCAGAGAAAGTGCTGGTGGTTCCCTAAACACAAACACAGATAAAACAAGTTCTGCCCCTATCCAACCACATCATACAGACTCAAGTGCAAGGCTTAACAGCCCCAATCAGGCCAGAGAAGGGGCAAGGCCAACACACAGCCACAAATGCTGAGCTGCACATGGTTAGCCAAGGTTCCATCACAGCATAGCTCTACTGCATCCTGGCTCCTGGTCACTCCATGGGATCCACGTTTTTCCTGGAGTCTGAAGCCTGACCCTGTCAGGTAGCTAAGAGCTGCATCATGGGGGCATAGTACACCTGTTATTGACCTTTTCTCTGAGTTTGGAGTTGGATTTCCTCCCACCAAAAACTGCTCCAGCAAGTTGGGTGCATATTCCCCGGCTATCTGCCTTCATTTGCACAATCTTCAAAATGCTGGGAAAATTACAGTTGACCCTTGAACAACATGGGTTTGAACTGTGCTGATCCACTTATATGTGGATTCTTTTTTCAATAAATACACTACAGTACTACAAATGTATTTTGTCTTCCTTATGATTTTCTTAATAACATTTTCTTTTCTCTAGCTTACTTTAAGAATACAGTATATAATACATATAGCAACAAAACATATGTTAATTGACTGTTATTGGAAGGCTTCCAGTAAACAGCAGGTTACTAGTAGTTAAGTTTTGGGGGAGTTAAAAGTTATACACAGACTTTCGACTGTGCAGGGGGTTGGTGCCACTAAACCCTGTGTTGTTCAAGGGCCAAAAGTATACACCTAGCAAAGCTGATCTCCGAAACAAGAACATAAGCACATGTTCAGACAAAAACAGTTTATTACCATGAGGGGAACTTCTAAATGATATTCTTCAGGAAAGAGAAAACAATTCCATAGAGAAGATATGACAGGCAAGAAGGAATGCTGAACCAAGACAATGGTAAATATGCATGTAAAACTATATAAACATAAACATTAACCAGACAATTGTAATGTCTAATTTGTAGGTTTTAAAATCTAGATTGAAAATACTAGACAATAGAGACTATAATTTAAGATGGGACAGCAGAAGTACTCCAAAGTCCTTATATTGTTAGGGAGAAGGGTTAAGAGGATGATTAGTTTCAGATCTTAAGCTAAATATAAATGTCAAAATTTCAAGGCAAGCTCTAGAAAAACAGAAACAGAAAATATAACAAGTACCACACTCTTCAGGAAAAATGAAAGAGTGTAAGGGGGTCTTAATTAATACAAAAGAAGGAAAAAATAAGACAAAATTAAAGAACAAAATAAAAAAATCAAAATAAACCCAAATATATCTATAATATAATAAATGTAAATGGGCTAAATTAACCTGTCAAGACAAAACTTATTGGAAAATGAATTATTAAAATATCCAACTATTAATCTATTAATAAGAAATATGCCTAAAACCCAAGGACACAGAAAAATTGAGAAGTAAAAAAATGAAAAATTCCATATAATGCAAATACCCCAAAGAAAACTGATACATTAATATCAGACAAAACAGAAAAAAAATCATTCCTAGAAGAGGTCATTATATATTGATAAAAGATTCAATTTTCTAAGAAGATAGCAATTTTAAACTTACAAAGACTTACCAACATCCCCTGAAATATGTATAGCAAAACTTGATAGAAATATAAGTCAAAGTTTGCATCATGAAGCATCTCCCAGTAATTGATAAGTAAATCAGAAAAAAATTCATTAAGAAAAATGAAAGATCTAAACCCAACTAACAAGCTTAATGTAACAGATATATAGATATTATACCAATATTAATATACATCTATTTTCAACCTCACATCAATTTGTGAAAAATGACTACAATCTAAGTCATAATAATTTCAAAGAATTAGTAGTATACAGAACTTATTCACTAAACACAAATTAAAAAATAAAAAACAGGGGCGCCTGAGTGGCTCAGTTGGTTAAGCATCTGACTCTTGATCTCAGCTCGATCTTGATCTCAGGGTCCCGATCGGGTTCAAGCCCCATGCTGGGTGTGGAGCCTACTTAATAAAATAAAAAAACAAAGAGATAATTTTCAAAATCTTTGAATTTTAAATGTTAAGTCACAAGTGTACATGTCTGATAAGTAAAAGATGAAATTGCAATGGTATTTAGAAAAAAAAAACAAGCAATGAATTCATTAAATGGCCATACCCACTTTATATCACATTAAAAACAATTTTTTAATAAAAACCACAGAGCAAACCCACTCAGAATTTATGGTTATTTTCTTGTGTCTTCTTAAGTGGCAACCATTTTGGAAGAAGGTAATTTCAGACAGCAATACGGGCATAAGGTGAAGGACCAGTAATGCAGTTCGGGTAAAACAATGTAAATTCTAAGTTAATCAAAATATCTGCAACATTTATTTCTCTTCCTACTATTTTTTGTTTTGTTTTTCTTTTTATGTGAGAAAAATAAACCCTATTTCTGAGTCACAGTTAGGTAGATTTCCTTCAACCCTTCAGCATTCCTGACTAACTGTGGTTCTGCAGTTTATTTCCATTTTCAACACCTGGCATATCCCAATGAGATACTACAAGAATAGGATGGTCAGTCTCAGAAATAAAAGAATAAACAGGAGTACAGCAAAGTACTTTTCCCCATCAACCAGTACTTTTAGTATAATAAATACAGAATCAATTGATAAAATAACTTATTAAGCAAAAGATATTTAGTATCAGCCAAGAAATTTAATACCAGCATAACCAAGAGAATCACATACACATGGAATGTTTGAAAGCAAAGTTGAATTCTAAGAAGTGCCTATAAAACTGTTAAGGAAATATGTGTGCTCAATACAGAATTCATGATTACTAATGTTTTACCCTGGGATGACAGCTTACAAGCTACACCTAAGTAATTTGTTGTACAACATTACAGAGAGATAAATTTGATTCTTCCCCAAGTAGGAGCATGCCTCAACTATCTAAATTTCTAATCACCCAAGAAAAAAATAGCTATTCTTCCATGACACCACTGCTAGATGTGAAGATAAAAAATATTTAACAATTAGCCTACTCCTAAATCTTAAAATATAAATATCTTAAATAGCAGCCTCTGTAAAATATCCTTATCTGCTAACCCACTGTACACATTTGTTATTTCCAACAACTCCAAAGAAAGATATGTGAATCGTCTTTTAAAATTTTTTCCATTTATCTTCATTAACACCTACACAGTACATAATTTTTATTTTTTTATTTTTTTATTTTTTTTAAAGATTTTATTTATTTATTTGACACACAGAGAGAGATAGCAAGAGGGAGAGAGGGGGAGAGAGAGAGAGAGAGAGAGAGAGAGAGAGAGAGAGAGAGGGAGAGAGACAGGGAGAGAACCCAAGCAGGGGGAGCGGCAGGCAGAGGGAGAAGCAGGCTTCCCGCTGAGCAGGGAGCCCGATGTGGGGCTCGATCCCAGGACCCTGGGATCATGACCTGAGCTGAAGGCAGCGGTTTAACCAACTGAGCCACCCAGGCGCCCGGACACAGTACATAATTTTTAAAAACCAGTAAAATCAATATCGTTTCTGGCATCTATATCTTAACCAGGATACTAGTGTACTTAACTTTAATGACCACGTATCTCTTTGTTTTCTAATACTGAAAATGACCAAAGCATTTCTTTATAAACATTATTAGTAAGTGGCACCACCATATAGGTGTTCAAGCCAGAAACCCGAGAGGACTGCCATGTTGAGCAAATAAAAATACAGGATGCCTAGTTAAATATGAATTTCAGGTAAGTTACAAAAAATTTTAATATAAGTATGTACCAAATGTTGCATGGGACTTTAACTTAGACTAAAAGATGTTTCACTAGTCATCTGAAATTCAAATTTAACTGGGCATCCTGTATTTTACCTGACAAGTCTAGCTGGGATTCTTCCTCTGTTACCTTCTATATGAAATCCATCATACCAAGACCTGTCCATTCTACTAAAAACATCAAACACCCATCCAATTTTCTTCATTTCTTCTGCCCCCATTTTGGTCTAAGCCACCAATGCAAGAAATTCCCAACCCGTCTCTCTGCTTCTACCTGTGTAGAAATATCACTTACTCTAAATGCAGTACCATCAGTTTAATACTAAAAGAAATAAAAGCTAACTTCAGGCTTCTCCTTTCCTGAGATCATTATTTGGTAGTCGTAGAAATCTAAAATGTCAAAAGCAGCATGACAGCGGGCCAATGAACTCACAACTCTGAAGAAGTGAGGCCTTTCGTTGGGTCACCTCTGAAGCAGTCCCAAGGAAAGTAACAGTTTTCTTGGGTACACCTGAGCCAATGACCTATATCAGTCATTGTGCTAATTGGTGTTTATTGCCACAAAGGGATGAGCCAGGAAAAATCTGTGCAGAAATAAAGTTGGTTTAAAACATTCTTGTCTTTCAGAGTGCATTCTAAGATTTATAGGGACTGCTTGGTTCTAGCCCACACCTAATTGTGAGACAGATTCCTTTCATCCAACTAGTACTCTATCGACACCTTCTGGGTGGAAGTCTGCTTATCAGCCCAAGGTTGCAAAGCCAGGGAGCCAAGCATTAAAAAATTGGAGCAGTCAGCAAGGAGGATTCAAATATATCGAAGATAGGTGGCATCAACGTCTTCAGATTACTGATGCTCAGGAATAGCGGCTGCCTCCTGATGGATGAATAAATGTTTTGGTTGTGAGAGCTATAGTTATCTTGGTGCTGCCAGCCTGTCAACATTGTCTGATCAATAGATACCAACAAAGCAGATTATACACTGAAACCCAAGCGCAGACTTTAAGATTTGCATGACATTGCAAAGCTGTATAAACTAACCAAATTAAACAAAAATTACAGCTATGGAATTAACAGCAGATCTAAGGAGAAAACAGGTTTTCCTCTCTATCTGAGAGGCCACAGAATTGTTACAAATGACTCTTTGATCACCGAACATGATGGCAATTCAAGCGTTTCTAAGTTCTTACAATGCAAATTTGCACATCCATCTACTTAATACAGAATACCCCCAATTCTTAATGTTGTTGGTACAGAACAAAGAAACTCTATTCAAGTTCCTTCCACATGAAACAAGCATTATAAATGAAGTCAGAAGAGCCTCTACAAGTGTGAGTTACTTTATCAGGGTCCAGTTACTATTTATTATTAAAAGGTAAGTCTTTCTCTGGATAAAACCTAATCACAAAACCAAAACGTTCTCAGAAGCCATATCTAAGATACACTTTTTTGATACATCTTATCTTCTTCTCGACAGCGGAGAATGAAATTTTAAACTATGGATATCCTGGCCAGGCCAACATTAGAGATTAGAAAAGGATATGAATGTACGGACGAAATGAGTCAAGTTAATACCTATAAAATAAATGCGGATGCTGCAAGAGCACACAAACCTTAAAGTTCACACCTTTTTTTCCATGTATAATCTGCTTTGTTGGTGTCCACTGTAGGGGCCAAGGGCAGGCTGTCCCAAAATGTGCCCCTTTGGCATACTATTTTAAATAAAAGTTACTTAAGAAATAGCCAGTCCAAGGTCACTCAGACCCTCCTCTGTCCTCCTGAAAGCAGGAAACAGATCTCCCATAAGAGAAATATCCTCCCTGTACTAAGAAGTAAAAAGACATCTTTATCACCAGAGATAGGGACTTAGAAGCCAAGAGAGCTGTAGAAACAAACCTTGTTTTTTTCTCTTCTACTACCTCAAACTAAATTCTGCTTAGAATCCCCTTCTAATTAAAGCTCCCAAACACCTGTTTTCTTTATCCTGTCAATTCCTCACAAAGGTATGGTCTCTTTGTCTAAAATGTATAAAAACTACCTGCCTTGGTCATTTCTTTAGGTCTCTATTTTAATATCAGACCTCTGCTTACAGGTAATAAAACTTTGGTTTTCTCCTCCTGTTAATCTATTTTTTTTTCTCCTGTTAATCCATTTTATGTAACTTTCATTTAGTCCAGTTGGAAGACCTTCATGGGTAAAGATTTTTTTCCTTCCCTACACCATCGATCACACAACAGAGTGACAGACTAACAGCACTCCTGGCTAACTTGTTCTCACAATCAAAATAACTGTAAAATGATTCATTCCCAGTTCCTTTTGGCACCTGGGACCACAGACCCGAAAATCAGCAAGTTATTTCGTTCACCAAAATACACTTAGAGCAGAAGTGAGTTGTTTTTTGTTTTTGTTTTTTTTTAACAAACGACTTCCTTTGAAGGCTGAGATTCAGAAACTAAAACGGGGCTGCTCTGAGATCATTTGAAAGCTTCTGCTCGTCGTGGGACCCCCAAATCTTTCCTGGGATCTGGGGATAATGACTGCTGTGCCTCACCGAGCGGTCGAATGCAAAGCCTTCAAATACACTTCTATAGAATGAAGCCCACTGCTTGTAGAACACGTTTGTGGGGTGGCGCGTGGCTTTTCTCAGAGTAAGGCCTTTCTTGCGGCCCACCTCGCGGCCCAGCCGGGCAGGGCGCTGGGCAGGCCTGAGCCTTCCGTCTGAAGACGTCGGTAGCAAAGGGCGCAGTGAAGCGAGGCATCCGCGTCTGCCCCGGTGCAGGCGGGGTGGTCGGCGCCCGTACGGTGCTGCCTGGGCGGAACAACCCTGCGGCTCCCCACGCAGTGCCCGGACCCCGCGCCGGCGACCGGGGGACCAAGGGAGGCCGCCGGCCCGCGCACCCCCCCCCCCAGCCGCACCCCTCCAGAGAACGCCGGGGCTAGCGCTCGGGGCCGGACGCCCGCGAGGGAGTCCCCGCCGCGACCCGCGCGGCCTCTTCCGGGTGAGCCGGGCCGCAGCCGCCGGGACCAGCGTAGCTCCGCCTGCGCTGCGCTCGGCTCGCCGTGGGACCGGGACCAGGACCCGGCCCCGACCCCGACCCGGTTCCCGGGCTCTGGCCGCGACCCCCGGCCGAGCGCCCAGCACGCCCCGGGCCTCGGCCTTCGTGCCGGGGCCCCCCACACCGGGACCTGGCTCTCGGAACCCCGCCGGCAACCCCGCTCCCGCCCCCCGAGCAGGTCCCCGGCCTCCGACCCCCCCCGCTCCCGCCCTCCCCGCCGCCGCCCGCGGGGCCGGGGCAGGCGCTCACCTCTCCTTGGAGTAGAGCTGCAGCTGCTGCTCCCGCCGCTTCTTCCGGATAAACGCCATGGAGGGAGGGCAGGGCGCGGGCGCGCGGGGACGCACGGCTCGGGCGCCGCTGTGTCGTCCGCGAGGGGTCAGGGACGCGGCTGGGAGGCGGGCCCGGCGAGCCGGCCTGCGAGGAGCACGCCCGGGGCCTGGCTTCGCGAGCAGTGGCGGCGCTGGGCGCCCCACAGCCCGACCGCCCGACGCTGCGCCCCAGGGCCCCCGGCGTCCGGGCCGCGCTCAGCGGAGCATGATCGCGTGGGGACTCCGGCGGCGCCGTGACTCAGGCCGGAGGAGGGGCGCGCGCTGACCCGAGGCGCCCGACATTCCGGCCCCCGGGGACCCGCGAGGGACCGGGGCCAACCTGCGGTCTGTCTCTACACGCCGAACGTTCCCCGCCTCGCCGCCCGCTGCACCGCTGCGTTTTTAATGTTGCACGCAAGGAAATGGATGCTTGCCCGTGAACTACCCCGCTCTGCTGGCCACGGGGACTCGAAATGACAATGTTTGGGACTCTCGATCTCTCGGTAGCTGAAATACTCGGTCGCATGACTTTTTTCTCTTTTTCTAACAGCTTTTATTGAGTTAGAACTCACATGCCAAGCAAGTCACCCATTAGAATGTACCATTCAGTGGTTTTTGGTATAGTCACAGATAGGCACACTATATCCTTTAGTTGTTAGCTCCCCCAGTACTCTTCAGTTATCACCCCCACGCTTCCTAAGCTCAACCCTAGCAAGCAACTGATCAACTTTTCTGTGCCTATGAATTTGCCTCTTCCTGACATTTCATACAAATGCAATCATACATTATGTAGCCTTTTATGTCTGGCTTCTTTCATTTAGCATAAATGTTTTTCAGGTTCATTCATGCATCTGTACTTCATTCTTTTTTATTGCTGGAGAGTATTCTAGTGTGTGGATATACCACATTTTGTTAATTCATTCATCATTTGGCTATTATGAATGATGCTGCAAGGAAAATTGTTGTACAGGTTTTTGCATGGACAGATGTTTTCATGTCTACTGACTACATACCTAGGAGTGGAATTGCTGGATCATGGGGTAACTCTGTGTTTAAATGTTTGCGAAACTGCCAAACTGTTTCCCAAAATGGCTGCACCATTTTACATTTCCACCAGCAGTGTATAAGGGTTCCAATTTCTTCACATCCTTGTCAACACTTGTTATTATCCGATTTCTCGATTATAGCTCTCCTTGTGGGTGTGAGTGGTATCTCGCTGAGGTTATGACTCCTTCATATATCCTGAGTCTGAGCCTGTAGTTGTAAAGGGATTCTTGTATAACAAACTTCTAAATTGTATATATGCTGACACATATCTAATATTGTCTTACAGATCAGGTTCTACAGAATTCGATTTTAAAAGCTTCAAGTAAATGTGTCTATCAGCTCGCTAGGATGTGGCAGAACTCTGAAGGGAAGATGGAGAGCCAAGACTAAAAGCCAGGGCTGGATCTTATTGAGCTTGATCCCAATAGCATTGGAAAAATGATACGCATAAAGTGGGCACCCATTACAAGCATTTTGGAACGAGTGAAGGTGCATGGATACCCTGTAAGTTGGATTAAGTCCCTTCCATGTGACCAGGTGCTGCGCAGAACCCATAACCGTAAAAACATGTCGGAGACATTAGCCCAGTGCACCCATAGGAAATTGTGGTTAATCGAGGAATCGAGACAAATACATGAACAGATACACGATGAAATAGGACAATAAATTTGCAAAGAGGCACAACATGATAGCTTTCTCTATGAGAAGTACTACAGTAGATATGAATTCTGAAGAGAGAGATCACTTTGGCTGGAATAAGGTAAGAAAACAGCCTGCAAGTTTTCTCCTTTTATTTATTTATTTATTTTATTTTTTATTTTTTTAAAGATTTTATTTATTTATCTGAGAGAGACAGAGAGAGCATAAGCCGGGGGAGGGGCTGAGGGAGAAGTAGGCTCCCCGCTGAGCAGGGAGCCAGATGCCAGGCTCATCCCAGGACCCTGGGATCATGGCCTGAGCCGGAGGGAGACGCTTCACCGACTGAGCCACCCAGGTCCCCCAGCTTTTCTCCTTTTAAACATTAAAGGGTAATGTGATTCTGGTAGGTGGAGAGTGACAATTTCTCCTTGACCAAACTTGAGCCAGGCCTCTTTGAACCTTCTCAGCTAGTCCTCAACCGTGTCCTATAAAAACTACAGACTCCCGGCACAAATGATTTTGTCCACATTCTCCCCAACATTAAAAGACTTAAACCAACACTACCATAGTTTCTAACAGCTCAAGGCCTCATACCTGGGATGACCCTCGCCTCCTTTAAAGTCCCTGTCTGAGAAAGCTCAAGGCTGCCAAAAGGATTTACTGTTTGTTCTAGCCAACACACAACATACGCCCCTGACTGCAGTTTCTTAGAGCATTTACTAAAAAGGGCTTACAATTTGTAAATTCTTTCTCTGTGCCTTTGAGGTAGACATATGTGTACCTCCTACAACTCAGGAGTGCCTTTCTCGAGGACTTGAAAGCCATTCCATTGAAATGTAGTCATCAGGAAGGTTTGGCTTCTGTCTCCCAGTCCCCGAAGATAATTGCCAGCTACCAGATACAGATACAGATACAGCATTTATACTGATTAACCCTTTGTAATTTTTCACTTCCCTGGTTTTATCTTTGGCAAGAGGAGGGGAAGAAACTGGCTCAAAGGGATTCTCTTGAACAATAGCTCAGAAGAGAGATGCTTCTGCTGTCACAGAGTTTGTGTTTGTGGAGAATTAAGATGGAACCCAGGTGGGAATTTCCTCAGCACCCCCTCCATCCAAATCATCCAGCCTACTAGCATCTGCCCCCTTGCCTTCATTACTGCTATTTTGAGGTATATTTGCTCCTACAAAAGGCCACCTTCTTCCCTCTCAGCGATTTAGTCTTTGTAATTATGCTTTGTCTCTTCTTCCTCTCTCTCTTGCTTTGTCTATTTCTCCCTCACTTTTGAATCATCCCATCCAAATATATAGTTTTCAAAAAATGTTCCTTTAATTCCCTCCAGCTCCCCCATTCTTAGCAAAACTTTTTGAGACATCTGTCCATACGTGCTGTCTGCATTTTCTCTCCTTGGATTGATTCTCTTCCATCTAGCCCAACTGGGCTTCTGTTTCCATCCCTTGACTGAAGTGATGTCAAGTCACCGCATTCACTGATCACTTTTCTACTTTTGACTCCCCTGAACTCTCAGCAGAACTCGGCATACTTGAGCTAATGTATTCAACATTAGCTCCTTGTGGGAGCACTTCCCTCCATGACTTGCAAGATGCCATGGTTTCCTTGCTTATCTCTTACCTCGGTTCTTACTTTTTCTCAGTATCCTTGGTTGGTTTCTCTTCTGCCTAACTTCATAACATTGATTCTCTGCACTCACTGTACAGGTCATTCTAACCAGTACCATGATGGGGTGGGGTAAGGGCGGTAGGAGCTGGGACAAAGTCTTAGGTCTAGGTGTGTGTGAATTAAATTGAGTAGCAAACTTCCATGTGAATACTACCATGGAACACATGAGGGAAGATTTCAGGACATGCAGCAAAGTAAAAGACTTCAGTGGAGGATGAGTGAAAGATCACTTTGAAATGTATGTCCCTCAGGAAATGGAAGTTTGGGATGGAACATTAGATGTCCGATAAGACCAAGTAAAGCCCTAAGCCCAACTTATCTTGATCTTCAGTTGCTTACAACTATCATTTGAGGTGATATTGCCTACCTCAAAAGAGGGTGATTGCGCGTCCCGGGAAATATGGTGAAGCTCTGGGAGAGACCTTTCTCTTTATCCATACTTCCCCCATTATCATCCTCATAAACCTCAGAGCTTTATTCCTTTGAAACAGTTTCCATTCAGAGCTATTTTGCAATCACAAGACACATTTTTGAACTCTTGGTAAAATTTTTTTTATTGTACAGGCTCTAAAAACTTCAAAGAGCTTTGTACTCACCAGTTATTATTTTAAATTGTGTTTGGTTGCAGATAAAGATATGTACATTTATGTACCTCCCATTTGCAAAGAATCCATCATCAGCATAAACAAAAATCTTGTCCTTATCTGTAAAATAAGTATCTTTCACTAATGCATATTTCTGAAGAATGTCTGCTTGAGTGATATTAAAAAAATTTATGAAGGCAATTTTTAAAACAATTATGAAGGCAATTAATTATCACCCCCTTCTTAAGTTAGAAATGGTAGCATACATTTTTTTTTTTTACCTAGACAAAATGGCCAATCATCATTCTTTTATGTATGTTATGTTTTGCTACCATTATGCCTTGAAGCTTCCTGTTCTCCGCCTGAAATGCCATTTGCCTTTCACCCAACATTTCTCCCTGTCGAAATCCTACCTACTTAAATTGCCACTCAAGACTTTGAGGCCTTCTCTGATGTACCCAGGTGGAATTTGTCTCACATCCATTCACTCAGTACATGTTTATTTCACACCAGTGTATGTCAGACATCGTAGTGGGCACTGGATAGTGACTTTACAAAGTTCATGGTCAGATGGGGATTTTAAGAGTGATCCCAGTCTATATTATTAGGGTCTCTCTCTCCATTTAGGTTGGAAACTCCTTGGAAACAGGAACAGCAGCCTCCACATTACCACTCATCACAGTATCTTGCACTTAGTGGTTGCTCAATAAATATTTTTGTCACCACTGTGTCTGTTATGATTTGTTGCACTGCAAGTAATAGAAAACTCAGTCCACAGTTGAAGTTCTTTTTCTCACTATTGGCTTTGTTTGAACAGCTCGGTGGTATGATATGACTTTTCTCTTGGGTTTATAGCCGTATGGTCCACAGATCACTGCTTGATCACCATGATCATACCTGGCTTCTGAACAGAAATAAGGAGGAAAGATAGGGTCAGTCTTGTTTGTCCCTTTTACTAGGCGACCAAACGCACTCCCAGAAACACACTCCAGACTTGCACTTACATCTCATTGACCAGAACTGTTCTATAGGCAAGCCTGGGGCAGCAATGGAGACTAAGAAAACAAGTATTTAAATCTTGAAGGCAGGATAGTGGAAAGCAGCCAGACAGAAGGGGGTGGGGAATGGTTCTTGAGTCACGCAACCAGCAGTATGCCCCCCATTGCTAAAATAAAAAATAGCCAAGGGCTATACTTTGATAGTTCTTTTTTTTTTTTTTTTTAAGATTTTATTTATTTATCCAGCAGAGAGAGAGATGCTGAGCACACAAACAGGTGGAGGGGCAGGCAGAGGGAGAGGATGAAGCAGGCTTCCTGCTGAGCAGGGAGCCCGATGCAGGGCTTGATCCCAGGACTCTGGGATCATGACCTGAGCCGAAGGCAGACGCTTAATCGACTGAGCCACCCAGGCGCCCCTTGATAGTTCTTCTTAAGGAACATCACTCTTTGAGACTATTATTGTCTTCTTTATTTTTTTTCTATAATAAATATGTACTGACTGCTCTGTGCCAGGAAATGCTCCAGGTGCTGTAGACACAGTTGTAAATAAAATAAAGTCCTTGCCCTTAGGGAGCTTACCTTCTGCGGGGATGGACAGGTTTAAAAAGCAAATAATATAAATCCGGGCAGGGGAAAGTGCCATGAAGACACACAGAGCAGAGCAAGGGCTAGAGTGTGCAGGGTGTAGGTTCTGCTTTCAGTAAGGGGGTCACTGAAGCCCCTTCTGATGACTGATGCTTGAGCTAGTTAATGAATGAATTTAGACATAGATGTGACAATCCCGGGAAAGGCATTTCAGACAGAAGGGACAATAAGCACAGCAGCACTGAGACATGAGCTGAAATAGCCAAGCACACTAA
The DNA here is from genome assembly GCF_003265705.2 of Callorhinus ursinus. Lineage (NCBI taxonomy): Eukaryota > Metazoa > Chordata > Mammalia > Carnivora > Otariidae > Callorhinus > Callorhinus ursinus. The sequence continues at coordinate 11,039,901 of NW_027397067.1, forward strand.
GGGAGGGGCACTAAGGCAGCTGGGGCCAGAACCATGGAGCCAGAGAGGGCACTGGACTATTCACTAGTATCGTTCTTGTCACTATTTACAATGTATGATAGAAGCCACTGGGGAATTAAGAGCAGGGGAATGACCCGATCTGATTTAAATGTTTAAATTTTCCTATGGTGTAACTAGCCTGGTACAAGCTCAGAACCTACATAGACAGCTTTGAAAGTTAGATAGGAACAGTTACTGGCCATTTCCTTTTTCATTTCTTGCTTAAATAACAAGGAGAGTTTTCAGCTTAGGTACCTGGAAATCAGAGGTTTAGTGGGCTTCAGGGTTTATTGAGCCAGTGGCTCAACATTTTCACCAAAGATACAGTTACTCTACATCTGTGTTCAGCCTTCAGCATCATTAGCTGATTGTAAGTTTGGTCCCCCTTGCCACGGGGCTGAGAGGTGGTATAGGTTCTCTCTGTCAGGGTGAGAGACCCTGTCTAAGCCCAGCATCCTAGCAAGAATCCAGAGATTCACCTTGATCAGACCCACATGACTACTCTGAATCAAAGACTTTGGAAAAATGGAATGTTCTATGGGAAGTAGACCATGGCCATCTCTAAAACTAAAGGTAGGATTGTTTTTTCCCGAAAGCACATGGCTAAGTGAAGTACGGAAGGAAAAACAAGTGAAAAGTATGTGAGAAAGACCAGATCGTGGGGCAGGAATGAGATGTTAGCTCTGTCACTCACAGTAGATACTACGCATAAGCACTTGCATTTTTCCACTTTGGCAATATGGGTGCGTACCTCTTCCATTGCCTTTCGTGCCTATTCAGGCTTTTGAGTTAGCGCTGAGGTCAGTGGAGCAATAAAGACCTTACATTTTTGCCAGGCAATTCTTATAAGCGAGATTTTAAAATCTTTTAAATGATTTTCCCCACACAGTTAATATTGTTTCTGAAATTCAGATTTCTATGGCCTGTTGCAAAATCCCAGTGTGCCCCAAGACATGCATATGCCCACCATCGCATCAATTTTCTTCTCCTTGGGTAACATACATTTGTCAGAGGGCACCTGTAATCTGTCATCCGCACGGAGTATCTTCCCTGCATGAAGGAGTACTTTATAAACCCAGCAACTTTCTTTTACCAGGCACATTGCCCATTAGAGATTAGTGTGGATTAGATTAGAAGGTAAGCAGCAAATGACAAATGAAACAGTGACTTTAAGATACATGTTATGTCCTTCAGATATATAAATTATATATATATATATGTCAAGTTTGTTAATAAATAGAGAGTAGGGCCACCTGGGTGGCTCATTTGGTTAAGCATAGACTTGGGATTTTGGCTCAGGTCATGATCTCAGGGTCCTGAGGTGGAGCTCTGCGTCCACCTCCGAGCTCAGTGCAGAGTCTGCCTGAGATTCTCTCCCTCCCTCTCCCATTGTCCCTCCCCCTTCTTGCTCATGCTCTCTAAATAAATAAATAAATAAATAAATAAATAAAATCTGTTAAAAAATTTAGAAAAAGGGCACCTGGGTGGCCCAGTTGGTTAAGCACGTGCCTTCGGCTCAGATCAAGATCCCAGGGTCCTGGGATTGAGTCCCACATCGGGCTCCCCGTTGAGCAGGGAGCCTCCTTCTCCCTCTCCCTCTGCCCCTCCTCTGGCTTGTGCTCTTTCTTGCTCACTCTCTGTGTCAGATAAATAAATAAAATCTTTAAAAATTTTTAAAAAATAAATAAAAAGTAAACCAAACTGAGATGCCATTTTCATATATCAAATTCGCAAATAATCAGTGCTCTTAATGGTAGCATTGTGTACATGTGAGAAGAGCATTGGGTACATTCTTAAACACTAATGATAGTAAAATTCAGTACCTGTTTCAAGTGTGTGCTAGTACAGGTTTAGTAACTATCAAGCTGGGAGAAAACAGACTGATTTGTAGTGCTTGCCAATAGCCGTGGTATAAATACTCTGGTCATGGCCAATTTCAAGCTACCAACATGACGTCACTGAATACAGAGTTGGGAAGAGATGAGCACAAGTGAGCTAGCTCCTCCGGGGCGGGGGGGGGGCAATTGAAATAGGTGGCAAGACCCACTGAATTCACGCCTAGTAATTTTTTCCTAAGGAACTATTCAGCTGCGCAAAGACACTTATCTCTTGATCCAAAGGTACTTGGGGTGTAAGACCTCAGGATCGACACAGCACAAAGGATTAAGAGTTTGGGGAGAGGGGTGCCTGGGTGGCTCAGTCGTTAAACGCCTGCCTTTGGCTCAGGTCATGATCTCAGGGTCCTGGGATGGAGCCCGGCGTCGGGCTCCCTGCTCCGCGGGAAGCCTGCTTCTCCCTCTCCCACTCCCCCTGTTTGTGTTCCCTCTCTCGCTGTGTCTCTGTCTGTCAAATAAATAAATAAAATCTTAAAAAAAAAGTTTGGGGAGAAAAATGGAATGGGAGATGAAATCAGGTTCAGAGCGTCTGTCCTGTGTCAGTAGATGGTCTGAGAAGTTTGGGCTTCTCATTATAACAGAAGTGAAGAGATGAGAAATGGGAGGTATGGGTGGAAAAATTCTTTTGTCCAGAATACATGGCTCATTGACTTCTGGCTAGTGCTCACTTCTGCGTCTCCTCAAGCTTCAGAAGCCCAGGAGGGATGCCTGTCCTGGGAGCATGAGCATACTTACTCACACACCCAAGCATTTGCAAAGTTGATGCGTATCTCATCAATGAAAGTTGATGAGAGAAGGAGAGATTCAGCTCCTTTAGTCTATTACCTGCTTTGTCATGTCCTATTTTCTCTTACTTACTGTACTTATCTTGTTCAAGTTTCAGAGTGCCCCTTACAGTAGTATTGTGAACCTAGCTATCAAATCTATCTCATCTTGCTCACGTGGTTTAGATTTGTGTGCTGTGTGTCTACGTAGTCTGTATCCTGGCAAATTCAAGAGTCCACGCTTTATGGCTTATTCTTTCAAGGGAGTTTCTCTTTTCCATTATTCCAATCCTTTCAGTTCCTTTCCTCTATACAATGAAGTACAGACCCCCTTTGTGCTATTGTTCAAAATGTAGTAACTGCTTCACTCTACCTTTATTTCTTAATTTCTTCACTGGGGCTTAAAACCGACTTGAAAAGCTGACTGAAAACAGGCCCAGCTGTCCTTTTGAAAGAGATGCAAACTATCACTCTACACATGGCCTTGACAGTCAAGAGATTTTTATTACAAAATAGACCAGATTTTTTTTTTAATCACTGAGGATTGTGTTGTTTGCCACATTTAATGCAATCATTTATTTAAAGGGTATTGACAAAGAACAGGTAGAAGATGAAAGATGTCTTATCTGTCTCTAGATACATAAAGAGTGTGGAAATTAGAACTTAAGCCCAAAAATAATCATAGAACAAAACAAAATATACAAGTCTACTTCAGCACAGGTTAATGAATAAGATATCCAGTGAAGACTATGCACGTATAACATATTACTTTTTAAATGATACAAATTGCTTTTGGAAATAATGAAACCTCCTCAGAGGCTGCCAATATTGGGGAAGGCAAAATAATAGCTCCCCAAAGATGTCCACATCTTAATTCTTCAAATCTGTGAATATTTACCTTCCACGGGAAGAGAGATTTTGAAGATGTGATTAAGTTAAGGAACCTGAGAGTGGCAACATCATCCTGGACATTCTGGCCATCCCAATCTAATCACGTAAGTCCTTTCCTAGTTATGTGCAGGGAGAGATGTGCCTGTGGGAAAAAGAATTAGGTAGCAGTGTGAGAAGGACTCAAGCCACCCTTGTTGGCTTTGGAGACAGAGGAGGGAGGCCACAAGCCAAGGGATGTAGAAGGCCCTTATAAATCAGAAAAGGTAAAGAGACAGATTCCCCCCCGGAATCTCTGGAAAGGAACATCGATTTCCTGACACTTCGATTTTAGCTCAGTGAGACTCTACACAATAGTAAGATAATAAATTGTGCTGATTTAAACCACTAGCTTTATGACAATTTGATGTAGCAGCCATACGAAAATAACATGACTTTTTTTAAAAAGTAAGGAACTGCTTTCCAGAAAGAAAAAAAAAAAAAAAAGAAAATCTGGCTAAGCATTGTATTTAATTTATACGGAAATGGGGAAAATAACTTTAGAACATGAATTTTTTTTTAAGATTTTATTTATTTATTTGACAGAAAGAGAGAGAGAGACAGTGAGAGAGAGAACACAAGCAGGGGGAGTGGGAGAGGGAGAAGGAGAAGCAGGTTTCCCGCTGAACGGGGAGCCCGCATTGGGCTCAATCCCAGGACCCTGGGATCATGACCTGAGCCGAAGGCAGCTGCTTAACTGATTGAGCCACCCAGGTGCCTTAGAGCATGAGTTATCTTTGATTATTCTTTTTCTAGATAGGTCTAATGACTAGTTAAGGCAAAATAGAAACAGATATATCATACACATTAAAATGTTTACAGCATTATCTTTGTTAGTGAGATTATGGATATTTATCTATTTTCCTATGTATTTCTTTATTAGCTTAATTTTTAAAATATTTATTTATTTATGAGAGAGAGAGAGAGAGAGAGAGAGAGAGAGAGAGAATGCCAGGGGAGGGGGCAGAGGGAGAAGGAGACAAGCAGACTCCCCGCTGAGTAGGGAGCCCAACATGGGGCTCAATCCCATGACCCAGAGATCATGACCTGAGCCAAAATTAAGAGTTGGATGCTTAACTGACTGAGCCACCCAGCCACCTCTGCTGATTTTTTTTTGAAGTAGGCTTCATGCCTAGTGTGGAGCCCAATGTGGAGCCCAGAAATCATGACCCATGAGTAAGTTTTCCAGTCAGCAAGAAAATTTCTTTTTAAGTACTTTGCAAACACACACACACACACACATCTTTGAAGCAAAAATCAGAATTTAAAAAAATCTTCATATAAAACCATAAGCTTGATAGTGTCTTAATATTCAAAAGAATATTCTTGATGAAATCTGCGAGGATATTAGCAAGTGTGACCTTTTTTGACATTGTAATAATGAAATTTGTTCTCATTTGGAAGTTCCACAATCAGTGTAAAAGATCCATTCAGAGTGGGAGAGTGAATGATGGATTTTCATGTAACAAGGGGAAGAAAAGCTTACTTTGTTTCATTTTTGGTTTTGGTTTTCCCATTCAACCATTCTTTTAAAAGTTGCCACTTGTTGAGTAGTACCAAAGAAGAACATTCTAGTCTTCCCTTTTCTAACTACACATCCCTGTGAGATCAGATTTTCTTCATACACTTCAACCAAACAACATATCACCTGCATTAAATGCGCAAGCAGATTGTGGGAATCCAACTTTGCTCTATGAAGCCAGACATTAAAGGAATAACCAAAATACAAAGCAAAACCAATTCTTCTAATTAATTTTATTTTAAAAACATGTGTTTTGGGCGCCTGGGTGGCTCAGTTGGTTAAGCGACTGCCTTCGGCTCAGGTCATGATCCTGGAGTCCCAGGATCAAGTCCCACATCGGGCTCCCTGCTCAGCGGGAGTCTGCTTCTCCCTCTGACCCTCTTCCCTCTCGTGCTCTCTGTCTCTAATTCTCTCTCTCTCAAATAAATAAAAACAATAAAAACATGTTTTTTGTGAATATATTATTTATATTCACAGGTAATGGGTTTGCCATTGTCATTTTAAGATATTTTTAAAACTTCTCACTATTAATTTCTAATATGGTAGACATCAACAGCTGTAACCCACAGAAACAAAAGTTCTCAATAACTTTTAAAAGCATAATGGGCTTGGTAGACCAAAAAGTTTGAAAACTACTAAATACCCAAACCGTCAAGAAGTTCTAGAATCTAGCAGCTCCTAACAGAGAGATTGCAAAAATTGTTAGCTAAAGATGTCTTATTTGTTTGTCACCCTTGTCATTTCAGGAAGGGTTAAAATCATCTCAGCTCTAAGGATGGTTCAAGTTACCCACATGACTGCTAAGATTTCTGGTTGGTATGATAAACTGAATTATAAACGAGTTACATTAATATAAAAGAGATTTTCTTATCCTTTAAGTAATAAACATGCAAAGTATGAAAGACATTTTGGTTCTTTGCTATCAGAGAAAATGATACTTTATTAAAAAGAAAGGGGGGGATGAATGGTAATTGACATAAGAAGGTAAGACTTTGGGAATCACTTAAGGGAAAATAGCTACCAAGAAACTTGGTGATAACCAGGATTATAGATTACAGAAAGACTGGAATCTCTAACAGGGTTGGAGGGATATTTGAAACAAGAAGAGTAATCTGTCCATTTAAATAAAACCTCAAGTTTAAGAAACATTCTTTATTCCTGTAGTTTCTATCAAGTATACCGTCAATGCAAATAACCAGAGAAAACATATTTCTTTTTTTTTTAAAGATTTTATTTATTTATTTGACAGAGAGAGAGGGAACACAAGCAGGGGGAGTGGGAGAGGGAGAAGCAGGCTTCCCCGTGGAGCAGGGAGCCCGATGTGGGGCTCGATCCCAGGACACCGGGATCACGATCTGAGCCGAAGGCAGACGCTTAACGACTGAGCCACCCAGGCACCCAGAAAACATATTTCTGATGCATATAATTTCTCAGCTGCATGTGAGAGACCAGCTGGCTCATGGTCATGGCCATAGCCACAAATTGCAGCTCCCGAACCGGCAGTCTGTAATGTGGAGAGTTCACATATAGAGAACTGGGAGTTTATTTCATGTAATTTAATTTTCCCTCTCTACCCAGCAGGGCAAATGTTTCAGATATTTTCGGGAGTAGATGCTCATGTTCCCCTGATTATGATTCTAGAGGTACCGTACTTTAATGCCAGTTAATTGAGCCAATGACTCCCTCAACACACAGACTCCACTAGCTACATGCAGGAGCTAAATGGGCTGTAACTTAGGACTGGCCCTGGAAGGGCTGTCCAAGTAGTCCATGGTGACACACAGTTCTGCCACAACGATAACGGTTTGTTGGGTTTCCAGATGGCTGATGGTGGCTAGAACTTACTGATGTTGCCGTTTATTTTACTACTTATTCACTTAAATCCTATCACGGCACATCCGGCATCTCATAAGTTAGTAGTTTAGAAGAAATACAAAAGCTGTTTTAAAATTGGATTAAGGGTCTATTTTCTTAGTGAAAGGCTATAGATGAAAAACAATATGGTTTAATAATGATCCTGTTGTCACAATTGTTACAGTGTTGAGCTAAAATTAATTTTAGGACACAAGCATATAAGACCGGTGGTGGCTTTTTGGCAACCGGCACCCCCTGCCTCTTTCTCATAGACCACTATTCATTTCCTTTAGAGTGGGGCTTCTGGGTGGCTCAGTGAGTTAGGTAGACACCTTTGGCTCAGGTCATGATCCCAGAGTGGGATCAAGTCCCGCATCAGGCTCCCCACTTAGTGAGGAGCCTGATTCTCCCTCTCCCTCTGCTTGCTGCTCCCCCTACTTGGGCTTTCTCTCTCCGTCAAATAAATAAATAAAATCTTTAAAAAGAATTCCTTTGGGGGATTATTTTATCTCTCTCTCTTTTTTAAAATATTTTATTTATTTATTTGACAGAGAGAGACACAGCAAGAGAGAGAACAAGAGCAGGGGCAGAGGAAGGGGGAGAAGCAGACTCCCCGCTGAGCAGGGAGCCCAATGCGGGGCTTGATCCCAGGACCCTGAGATCATGACCTGAGCCAAAGGCAGACACTTAATGACTGAGCCACCCAGGCACCCCAGGGATTATTTTATCTCTTGTTGGGTTTAATTGGGGCATTTTTTGTTAGTCAAATGTTCTTTCCTCACCAAGCTAATGGCTGGGCACATAACCTAAGCTTTATGCACCTGCTGTGAAAATTAAATTCCGAGTAGAGTACAGACTGAGGATGACTGTATTGATTTATTCTAACGGCCCTAACTAGGAAAAGCTGGTCTTGCTGCCACTTCATTCCTGCTGCTCTTGTTCACTAGTCCCTGGAGCTACCTGGGTTCTTGCCCATAAAAACCCTGCTCTTCCAGCCTGCCCATTGATTCTCAGTACTCCTAATAACTTTCCAGAAAACTTCTTTTTTGCTTAAGGTAACTAGAGCCTAAACATCCAGTTTTTGGTTTGCAACCAAAGAACCCCAGTGTAAACAAGTGCCCATACATGGGTTATTACGTTAAACCTGTAATTTAAACCTGCATTTGTAATTTCATGCTGCCTGAAGAGCAGTAGGCTTAGCCATGTGCAAGAGAGTGTTGGCATATATACCCCAGACCTCTGTCAATTCCAGCCCCCCTCGAGTATCCATAAGCGCAAAGGACCTAACTCAAGAATCATTGTAGTTGACTTACTCTGCATCACACATTATTCTAAACCCTAAAACCAGATATTGGAAATACAGAGATAAGAATAAAATGATGGTTCATCTTTAAAGAACTTATAACCAAGCAGAGCAAATAGACATGCACACGATTAAATAGAACCAGCATTAGAAGTGCTACAATACAGGTATGGACAAAGGATTGTGGGGTCCAGAAGGAGCAGCCATTTCCTGCTTCCGACTAGTTCCAGAAGGGGTTAGACCTTAAAATAAATTGGGTTTCTGGAGCTCAAGGAGAGGGAGCTAGTGAAAAGGTCCAGAGCAGGAGGCCAGAGGAGCTTGTGGGCATCGATGCAAGAGTGATGATGAGTTTAGATTTTGAGCAATGGGCTGTGGCGAGCCTCGATGCAGCTTTGGATTGGAAAAGAGAGTCAAAAGAATGACCAATCCTATATTTTATAAAGATAACTCAGGGGAAATGGAAACCAGCTAGAAAGGAGACAAAATCTCTACAGAATGTTCTGGAATGGGTGGTGATACCACTAAATAAGATAAAAAACAGGATGATGTGCCAGGTTGGGGGGAAGGAGATGACGATTCTGTTGAGGACAGGAAAATACTGCTACTGCAGCAAACTTCTGAGCTACCTGCAATGCAGGGAGAGGAAAGGAGTGAGTTAGGGTGACCTGATTCTCCTGGGGGGCAGCGGGGAACCAGCTCTGTGGTGGCTCCAGGGACGCTCTGGCCCCTCCCCACTGTGGTGTGTAGTCTGCAGCCTATGGGGCCATGTTTTAACTGCTGTGCCTAGGACAGTGCCCAGCACGTCGTGGGCTCAGAGTCAACATTTGTTAAATGAATGAGTTGGCCATGTCTTGCATCCTTCCTTCATCCCCTCTTTCTCTAGGCTGGCTGCAGATAATTCTAAGTCATGTTACCACAGAGGCCAGACCATCTCTTTTTCTTATGTTGGGATATCCCAGTTTCTAGAGTTAACTTTGAGCTCTTGAAAATTATGGAATTACCTGCATTTTGCTCCCATTGTGGTTTTTAACTGATACTCATTAACACAGCGACTGGTGCAGAATGGCGGGAGCCGCTTGTTTGGGCCCTGCGGGGCTCCCAGTTCATCTGTGTGCGCTATTTGGGTTTAAAAAAGAATGTGGAGGACATGTTCTGCTTACAGACTGGATGGTGGGCTCTGAGAACCAGAGTAAAACACTGTACTGTGGCAATTGTGTTTCCGGCAATTTGCTGTTTGTTTCTTTATTCATAAATACATTTTTCTCATAAGACATGGACAGACAGATATATATCTTCCTGATGCTCAAGTTTACCACTGTGAAAATGAAACCACCAGCAGGAAAAAAAAAAAAAGAAAACAGTACCAGGAACATGTTTTCATCAACAGATTTCATCATCCAACAGATGCTAAAAGATGCCATGCTTTGAATGATATAATTTCCAGAAGACTTTATCATTAGTGACTACCAAGTCACACCATCTGTATCGTTGGTAATATTTTATCCCTCTCTCTCTAGTCATCACGGCTGCCTGTTCTTCAATGATATATGTGGATAAATACCTAAAATGAAGGCATTTCAAACATTGGAGTTTTGCAGGGATTATTTTTGATTAAATGGAGGTGGATTTAGCTTGACATTTGTAGTGGAGAACATCGAAAGTCTATATACAGAGGACCGAGTCCTAAACAGTTACACTCGCCTTAAATTCACTTATTGATCGTGTCAGGTAGAATTAGTGAGCACCTGCGTAGGCAAGGCCCTTCCCTGGACTCGGGGGATAGACAGTTGAACAAGACAGATGAAGTTCCAATTTGCGGGGAGCCTCCATTCTAGCAGGAGAGATGGAGATTAAACAACCAGTTATGGAGTGAATTATGTCATTACCATTGTGGTCACTGCCGAAAAGATTAAGCACCGAGCCCTTGTGAGATCATGTGGCCTGACTGAGATTGTGTGGGTGACACACTGACATACAGGGGGAAGGGCTGCAGGCCTGGCGGAAACCTTTCTTCAGGAACTGTCATTGGAGTCTCTCTCTGGGAGATCCATTGTCCAGTGTGGTGAGGAAAGTGCCTGGAGCCCAGACAGGAGCCTGGCCAAACAAAGTGAAAGAAGCCAGAGTCGCCGGAGCACAGACTCTGTGAGGTGCTTAGACGTGTGGCGAACGTTCCTAACAGCCTCCAATTTAGACGCCTGATCTCATCCCCAGCTGAGGTTGTATATACAATCATAGTATTTGTGAATGTTTAAATTGGTTTATTAAATAAACATTTAAAAACACACCATGGTTTTTGAATCCCTGTTTCATCATTTGGAAGGTGGTTCTTTTCTGTCAGAGGCATCGAAAAGTCTACGTGGCTCAGGCCCCTCTTACCTCAGAAAGGCTCTGCTGACAAAAGAAGGGAGTCAGGTCACACAGGATCTCGTCAGCTTTGCAAAGGATTTGGGGGGTCATCTCTCCAGGGCAGTGAAAGCCTGACAAGGGCTTCCGCCCATATGCAAGAGAGGCTGTATCCATGTTTTCACATTAATCATCTCTTTCCACTTATGTCACTGCCTGCTAAGGAAGGTATTTCTAGTTTTATTTTACAAATGGGGAAACTAAGGCTAAGAAGCTAAATAATTTCCCCAGGTCACACTGCTAGGAAAGGGGGAAGCTGGCATTTTAATACAGGCCTAACTCCAGATCTCTCCACTGCTTCATAGCCAGTCCACTGCACTGTGGAGTTTTTGTTGTTGCTGTTGTTTTGTCTTTTTTTTTTTTAAGTAGGGCTCAAACCCATGACCCTGAGATCACGACCTGAACTGAAATCAAGAGTTGGATACTTGACCAACTGAGTCCCCCAGGTGTTCCTGCGCTGTGGGGTTTTCAGAAGGATGGGCAACATGGGGAAGAAGGAGAGTGTCTGCCCTCATTCTAACCCTCGGTACTTCAGAATGTGACCATATTTGGAGACAGGGTCTGTCCAGAGGTGATTTAGTTAAAATGAGGTCATCAGGGTGGGCCCTTATCTAATAGGACTGGTGTCTTTACAAGGAGAGGACATTTGGGCACAGACATCTACGTGTGCAGACTCAGGAAGAAGATGGCCATCTCTAAGCATAGGACAGAGGACCCTGCTGACACCTTGACCTTGAACTTAACGGTCTCCAGAATTGTGAGAGGAGAAATTTCTCTTGGTTAGGCCTCCCAGCCCCTGGTGCTTTGCTATGACAGCCCTAGCAAGCCAATATAAGGGGTTTGTCACTATCTTTATGCTTCTTTGCCATTATTGTTCTTTTTTTTTCCCAGGTGCCCACGGTTGGGCTTGGCAGATTTCCTGATACAATATTCCTCTGGCTACAGACAGTGCTTTGCACACCTGGTCTTCTCCCCATAATTAAAAATCATCATCAAGTTAACCCTGAAAGCCTTACCTTCCCACCTTATGATGATGTAGAGTGAAAGATGATGGTATTTAAGCTAAATCCTACCAATCATCGATATTAGCCATCCAAGTTGAGGTGAAGCCTTAGCACAGTTAAACATGTAAGAATGATAAAACATAAAGCTTAAAGATCTTAAGGTAAGATGTGAATCTTAAGAATTTTAGGTACTAGGGATTAATCAGAAGAGAGATGTCTGATGAAGGGAAGCTTTTGGCATCTTTTGAAACATCCTCCAAAACTCATGCATCAGACTGGCTCCACTGAAAGGAATATTCTGGCAGATGGAGGGATTGAGAAACCCTGTGTCAGTTTACTCTCATTTACAATCTCATGGCTTGTTTGGCTTCCCTAATTGAATCAATATTTCTTGTGTATTTTTTTTCTTCTCTCTAAAAAAAAAGAAACCCACAAAAATACAGTACCAACCTAATGCCTTCAGGCACTTGTGTTCTGTCTCCTGAAGACTTTTTAGTGTTCTAATTCCCTCGGCCACTTTGTAATCCTTTATTAAGTTTTAATGTGCTTTAAACTCTCCATCTGTAGACAATATATTATTTCCCCCTTTGCCCGCAGGTCTAATACTTCCCAGAGGTCTGTTTTAGAGCTCCTTCTGGTGGTTGAAAGCTATCATGACACATCCGTCTGCCGCATCTGCATCCATTCAATCTCACCGTGATTGCTAAGACTTAATCAACAAAACAGAATCATAGAGATTATAGTTGCAATAGAATGCAATGGAATGATGTTCAGCTTTACAAATTAAGAATAATTATTCAACTTGTGACCATCAGAAAAAGGATAGGAGAGTTTCTGGGAAGCAGGTCGCAAGCATCCTAGCAAATGGCCACTCTTCCTCCTGTACCGCAGGACGCATTTTGTACCCCTATTGTTCTCTAAATTTGGCTACATTTTTGGTATGGTGTGTAGGCGGAGAAAGGGCTTTAGTTTCGTGTTATGTGTTTGCTCATATTAATGGCATTTTGAGAACAGGTATATTAGAATAGGGCAGTATGATTAATTGTTAGCTTCTTTTAAGATTTTTTTTTATTACTTCATGAAATGTTAGTAGAAAGAGCTCAGTGACTTGCGTTCACAATTACTCCTTTACCTTCTGATTTAAATGTCTGTGCCTTTCTTTTTATTTGTTTTTTATTGTGGCAAAAACACATAATAGAAAATTTAGCATCTTAACCATTTTAAAGTGTGCAGTTTCTGTGTCTTTCCGACTTTTCCCATCTGTTCTATCATGCCCTTCTTTTTGTCATTTCGTACAACTTATAAAGTAAAACTTAAGTAGTGAGAGTTAAATGAAATAAAACGTATAAGGATTATAATGATAAATTGGCCTGTATAATGATATAACCAGAAAACCATGTAAAAAACAAAAAACACACAAAAAAACAAGAAAACCCCCCCAAAACAAGCCTAGATGTAGATCAACATTAAGTGTTTTCCTTTCCAAAGTCACAATATTGGGAAGTTAAAGACTAGTTAGAAAAATTTTACCTAAAACTGTGGTTTTTGGGATGCCTGGATGGCTCGGTCAGTTAAGCCTTGGACACTTGATTTCAGCTCAGGTCATGATCTCAGGGTGGGGAGATGGAGTCTGGCGATCGGCTCTGTGCTGAGCATGGAGCCTGCTCAAGATTCTCTCTGTCCCTCTCCCTCTCCCTCTGCCCCTACCGGCCCCTCCCTCTTAAAAATAAAATAAGGTAAAATAGAATTGTGGCTTTTACTTTGGAGAACATGTTAAAATGTTAGTTATATTCTCATTGCTGAAAAATAATGTGTCTTCAGAAGTAGGTTTGATTTTTGGAGACCGACAGAGGAGAAATAGTTAATGAAATAGAAAATCACACTGAGTAATGTATGCTTAGGTCAAAAATAAAACCTGACTATTAATTAATGAGATGTCTTTTCCCCACATAACTTATAAATGGATTTTCCAAGCAATTCCAAAAGAGGAAATTTAAAAATATCCTGGGAAATAGCAGCATTTTTGGAATAAAGAGAAAAATATGTGCAAGTTATTTAAATGTTAAACACATTTTAACATATTTTCTCATCTGACCATAACAAACCAGAAAAGTAGGTGAAAGAGATATTAGTTATTATTATGATTAATTGTCATAATTAATTATCAATTGATGAGAAAATGGAGCCCTGAGGAAGTAAAGTGTTTTGCTCAAGTTGCTGCATCTGTTCACTGTGGGAGTGGTAAATCTGAACCTAGGACACCAAATCCTAAGATCCTCCGGCTCTCCCACAGCTCTTCCGTGACTAGCCGCTCAGGGCACAGTCTTTGGGAATCAGCTTATGGTATTTTTGTCTTATTAAAAAAACCAGATATCCCTATCATAAACCAATAAATCGTATAACATTCAAAAACTCTTGGATGGGAAGAGAGACTGAAAGAATATTTGTCTCTAATTGTTAATAGTTAAATGGTAACATGATTTTATTTTCTTCTTGAGACAACAAACAGGTATGGGTTGATAATCAGAAAAAGGTGTCATTTGTAAAATCAATTTTATTTTATTTTTTAAAGATTTATTTATTTATTTGAGAGAAAGAGAGGGAGAGAGAACACAAGCGGGGAGAGGAGCAGAGGGAGAAGCAGACTCCTTGCTGAGCAGGGAGCCCAACATGGGGCTCAATCCCAAGACCCCAGGATCATGACCTGAGCTGAAGGCAGACACTTAACTGACTGAGCCACCCAAGCACCCCTGTAAAATCAATTTTAAAAGAACTAATTGCTGAGTTCACAACTGTATTTTCTTTCCTTTTTATTAAGATTTTATTTATTTTTTTTGGAGAAGTTTAAGGTTCACAGTGAAATTAAGGGGAAGGTATAGAGATTTCCGATATAACCCCTGCCCCGCATGTGTAGCCCCCCAATTATCAACATCCCCCACCACATCAGTGTGTTTATTACAGTTGATGATTGTACATTGACACACAGTTTACATTACGGTTCACTCTTGGTGTTGTATGTTTATGGGTTTGGACCAATATATAACAACATGTATCCACCATTATGATATCATACAGAGTAGTATTTTTACTGCCCCCCCCAAATCCTCTGTGCTCTAACTATTCATCTCCCAACTCCCCTGGAAACCACTGATCTTTTTACTGTCTCCATAGTTTTTCCTTTTCCAGAATGTCATATCATTGGAATCCTACAGTATGTAGCATTTTCAGATTGGCTTCTTTCTCATTTACTTAGTAAATGATTATTTATTATATTACTTAGTAATATGTATTTAAGGTTCCTCCATGTCTTTTCATGGCTTGAAAAGCTCATTTCTTTTTAGTGCTGAATGGTATTCCATTGTCTGAATACACCACAGTTTATTCATCCATTCATCTACTGAAGGACATTTTGGGTTGCTTCCAAGTTTTGGCAAGTATGAATACAGCTGCTATAAACAGAGGTTTGTAGGTTTTTATGTTTCAACTCTTTTGAGTAAATACCAAGAAACATGATAGCTGAATCATATGGTAGGAGTATGTTTAGTTTTATACAAAAGAGCCAAACTGTCTTCCAAAGTGGCTGCACCATTTTGGATTCCCACCAGCAATGAATGAGAGTTCCTGTTGCTCCACATCCTCCCCACTATTTGGTTTGTCATTGTTTTGAGTTTTAGTCATTTTAATAGATGTATAGTAGTATCTCATCATCGTTTTAATTTGCGTTTCCCTGAATTTGTGGTTTCTTTAAAGACATTTTTAGAATATTAGAATCGAGGGGTGCCTGAGTGGCTCAGTCGATTAACCCTCTGCCTTCGGCTCAGGTCATGATCCCAGGGTCCTGGGATGGAGTACCACATTGGGCTCTTTGCTCGGTGGGAAGCCTGCTTCTCCCTCTGCCTGCAGCTCCCTCTGCTATGTGCTCTCTCTCTCTCTCTGACAAACAAATAAATAAAATATTAAAAAAAAAGAATATTTAGAATCGAGACTTTGATTTTGAAGAGCTATATATATATACAGGAAGAAATTATTCTAAACTCCTTACTAAATAAGAACATATATGGTGGGGATGGACTTTTTTTGGTGATTTTTGATCAGTTTTTTAAAAAACCTTTTGAAATTCTAATGAAAACTATGAACTCTTTCACCAGGAAAATGGATACAATCTCAAAATTTTGCCTGTAGTTTCAGAGAATTTGTCGGCTGCCTAAACACTATTCATAGACCATACATTACCTATTTTTTCTCTGAGCCTTTTTTCAACTATAGAAGTTTTTTTTTCATGTATTAAATTATAACAGCATCTTAATTGGTGGGGTTAAGTTAATAAGACTTTTATATGAATAGAGAAAATATATTTGTAGTAGCATAAAGAGAAGATTATTTTTTATCATCTCTTTGTAAGTAATTTCGTGAATGTGTTAGGATCTTTTTAAGAACCTTTATTCAATCTATACACTAGATTTCCCCCCTTGCCCCCTCCCTTCCCTTCATGTCTTTCTGGAAAGGACTTAAGGCAGTTTATGGACATGCACTAAGTAAAACAAGGCTAATGTAAAGATAATTAAGTGAGTGAATTTGGACAAAGAGGGAGTCAAAGGAGGAAAAATGAATTGAAATAATGTTTGACCCTGCTTTGAGGATTTAGAAGTGGACCATCTATTGGACTCTGAGATAGCACACAGAAAGAAATGTGTGAGTCAGTGATCATAAGATAAGAGCCAAGGAATGCTTAGAAGAGGCACATGCATTTTTGGCAAGTCTAGAGAAAATGTTTTTCTGGGGGTTCTTATCAGGAGGGCAGGGGCAATGGACTGAACAAGGCCTTGAAAAATATCCATATAGTAAACACAGGTTACTTACTCAGGGCTGTTTCTTAGGGAGAAGAAGATCTTATTAGAGATCCATACTACAGTGCTTAACCAGCTCAATAAAAGCAACCTTCTGGATGGGGAGCCTAAACAATATGGCCCATGTAGCCAACACTAGGATGTTCTGGCTTTAGCCTAAGAATATGAATGGAGGAGGGGTTAGATTGCCTGTCCTTTGACAATCTTCCACAAAGATAGCTTCCTTTAATAACTTCTGATAAACATTTTAAAAAGATCTATCAGAATAACACATGCCTATGGTAAAGTATCAAATACTAGATAACAACTTTTTTTTTTAAAGATTTTATTTATTTATTTGAGAGAGAGAGAGAGAGAGAGAGAGAGAGAAACAGCATGAGAGGGGAGAAGGTCAGAGGGAGAAGCAGGCTCCCCACTGAGCTGGGAGCCTGATGTGGGACTCGATCCCAGGACTCCGGGATCATGACCTGAGCCAAAGGCAGTTGCTTAACCAACTGAGCCACCCAGGCACCCTAGATAACAGCTTTGACACATGGAGCAATCTTCTCCTAAAAAAAAACCCAAAAACTTCTAGGCCTCCCTACCTTCTAGACTCACTCCTCAGAAGCAATTATTACACTATATCAAATTCTTCTAGTGGTTACTTTCATAACACTAAGTAAAAAGATCTTTCTTGATTTATAAATTTTAGATAATGTCTAAATTTTATTTTATTTATTTTATTTTTTTTAAGATTTTATTTATTTGACAGAGAGAGTATAAGCAGAGGGAGAGAGAGGGAGAAGCAGGCTCCCTGCTGAGCAAGGAGCCCGATATGGGACTCAATCCCAGGACCCTGGGATCATGACCCAGGCCGAAGGCAGCCGCTTAACCGACTGAGCCACCCAGGCATCCCAATAATGTCTAAATTTTAATTTTAGATTTAACTAAGCTACACTACTCTTCATTGATTGATAACATGAAGATGAATAAAAGGAAACCTCCACTAAAATGGAATCAGGAGGTTGAACAGGGGGAGCTCTCATGCCCTGCCACTCATGGTCAATTGCAACTCCAACAGGAAGTGAGGGAACCTGTGGGTGGATACCACTTCATCATCCTGGCAGGAGAAAGAAAAGCTTACCTCCTTCCTCCTATCTTCCCTCCCCTGCTAACAGCCCAGCCAATGAGAGACAGTTCTGACTGTCTCAGCCATGAGAAGGGTTATACTTCCAACTCCCTGTTTACTCCAATGGACTTTGTGTTTATAACAGCCCCTACCAAATCTCCCTTTTCTCTATAAAAGAGAGTTCCTCCCCTTTGTCCAGCCGACTTGCCTATGGTTTTTGCTGTAGCTTGGTTGCACTGGATTCTAAATATCTGCTTTTTCAGAATAAACCCATTTTTACTGGTCAAATAACTGGCAATTTTATTTTTAAGGTTACTAATAACTATTTTCAGCTCTTCTAAAAGTATATACTATTTCATATTCTATCATTATATAGTTCCCCTCTATATAAGATGGAAATACACCTCTAAATCTCCTCCCCTTCTATCTACTTTCTTTCATAAATTACACTTTCATGTTCACATTGTAAATATTGCTGAAGGTTGCTACCATTGTATTATGTTCTGTAATATTGCTCTTTTCTTAATATGCTGACTTAATTAAAAATCAATAAACAGTTAAGTTTATTATAGTTATTAAATTATTATTCACTTTTAGACCAAGTGGTATGCTAGTATTATATTTCCTTCCTGGTGGGTCACATCCATGAGCCAGGTGAAGGAAAATATCCTTAACATCACAGTCCACTGGAATTCATTCTTCAAAGCACTTATAATCATATATTTGAATTTGTTAAAATGGGCCATGATTTTCTCTTACAGCTTTTGGTTTTGCCTGGAGTTTCTAATATACTTTTATTTTTTGTTCACAAAATAGTGGTAGTAAATATCCTTATATTTTCATGTTCTTGCAGTTATGCTACCTGTTGTCTGGGGTCCTCTTGCTGGGAGACCCCTTTCTCCATGGGAATTCCTCTCCATGCCCTTTGTCTTCTGTTCCCATCTGGCCCATGTGTTCTCTGGAGCTACTGAACTGTGTCACCTCGGGATATGTCTTCATTGCTCAACCTCTCAATGGTTAACCAAACCCTAGGGCTTTTGTCTTTCTCGTATTTTCTTCAATCTCAAGTAACTTCCTGTGAAAGAGCATAAAGGAGATAATTTAAGTTCTTGCATATCTCAATATGTCTTTGTTGTGCCCTGGTATGTGACTGGTAATTTGGTAGCGTACAGAATTTTAGGTTAAGTCTTATTTTATGTCAAACATTGAAGGCCCTGCTCCATGGCTCTCTCACATCCGGTGTTCCAGATAAGAAGTCTGGCATCAGTCTGATTCTTGAGTTTTTGTAGGGAACTGTTTGTTGTCTTTGGCAGCTTTTAGGGATTTCTCTTTATCCCTGATGATCTAAATTTCACAACACTGTGAGATGTTTTCCCCACTCATTCCATGGTCCTGTTCAGTTGGTCTTGTTCAGACCTTGTCCTACTTCTGGACTTATTATTCAAATGTTGAGCTGAAAGAAATGATACTTTATTTTTCTTGTATTTCCTCTCCAGTTTTCTCATCTTCTTTGCTCTACTTCCTGGGATATTTACCCAACTTTATCTTCCAACCTTCTCTGTTGGATTGATCTTCGTGCCTCTTTTCTCTCATTCTATGCTTTTAAGAAGATTTCTTTACCCATTTGTTGTGTTTTACAAACTCTACTTTTACTGTTAACCTTCAAAATTCTCTTTCCCAAGGGTTCTTTCTTTGCTTTGTGATTATTCTCTTTGATGGCATACTGTTCTGTTTATTTGTGGTTGTAATATCTCAGTTCTCCCTGAATATACTAATTTTTTTTTTAAATCTTTGTTTTCTCTTTCTTCAAGTTGACTTTTGTGCTACTGGGTTTTCTCCTATTTCTAGTGATCCATGATTGACATTTATATTTAAGAGAAGGCTTACAGATCCACAAATGTCAAAATGAGATCAGGTATTTACTCTAGACAGCCACCCCCACACTAGAAACTTTAAAACTCTTCAAGAGCATTTTTTCCCCAGGGTTAAATGCTAAATTTCCTGAATACTTTGAGTGGTTAGATAGGCTGGGGCACAGAGGGTATATCCATTTTTTTTCGGTCCCACTTCTTACTCCTGACATCTCTCAGATCTGATGCAGAGCCCAAAGAATCATCTATGTTCCCAAGGTGGATTGGTGCTCATTTCTTTGGCAGCACCCTGGGAGCATATTCTTGATGGTTGGTCCCTCAGCCATATTTCATCTGACAATACACTCTAACCACTTTACATGGCCCACCAATTCATTGAAACTTCTCATATGCTGTTGCTACTTCTCATGCCTGTTGATATTATAGAATTTTCTTTTTCTATATTTCTCTAATTTTATTTCACTGGGTTCCAAGAGGAATAAAAAGGATTTTCTTTTCATAAGTGTTCAATGGCAGCCAGTTTCAGATTATGCTCTGTTAGAGACTCAAGTGTGTCCCCCCACCAAATTCACAGGTTAAAACTCTAGTCCTCACTGCTACCAAAATTGGAGATATAGCCTTTAAAAAACAGTAATTAAGGTTAAATAAAGTCATGAGTGTGGGGCCCTAATCTGATTGGACTGGTGTCCTTATAAGTTGTGGAAGAGATACCAGGAATGCATATGCACAGAGTAAAGACCATGTGAGTATACAGCGAGAAGTTGACTGCAAGCCAAGGAAAGAGGCCAGAGAAGAAATTAAACCTGACAACACCTTGATCTTGGGCTTTCTGCCTCCAGAATAGTGAGCAAAACATTTCTGTTTAAGCTGTCCAGCCTATGGTATATTGTTATGGCAGCCCGGACTGATTAATACATGCTCCAAGAAAAGTACCCACAGTACAGTCTATATTACCAGGTATATGCTGGGCTTTCTACTTCAGCTGAAACATTCCCATGAAAGTGAGGAGTCTAAGAAGGATGGATGCTTTACGGGAGAGAAGACCATTATATTTCTACATGGCAGCAGGCTGAGGAAATACCTAAAGCTGACTTCAGATATTTCTTAGAAATAGTTTGGGCTGTATATGAATGTGTGTGTGTGTGTGTGTGTGTGTGTGTGTGAAAGAGAGAGAGAGAGAACGTGCACATATGTGCATATAGGTATGTATGTATGTACTAGTCATGGGAAGGCTTTTCTTTTTAAGTTTTTATTTAAATTCCAGTTAGTTTACATACAGTGTAATATTAGTGATTCAGTGCTTCCATACAACACCCAGTACTCAACAAAATAAGAGCACTCCTTAATTCCCATTATTTCACCCATCTCCCCTTATTTCATCCATCTCCCCACCCTCCTGCCCTCTGGTAACCATCAGTTTGTTCTCTAGAGTTAAGATTCTGTTTCTTGGTTTGCCCCTCTCTCCTTTTTTTCCCTCCTTTGCTCATTTGTTTCGTTTCTTAAATTTCACATATAAGTGAAATCACTTGGTATTTGTCTTTCTCTGACTTATTTCACTTAACATTATACTCTCTAGCTCCATCCATGTCATTGCAAGATTTCATTCTTTTTTATGGCTGAGTAACATTCTATTATTTACATATATATACCAATCACAACTCCTTTATCCATTCATCAACTGATGGACACTTGGGTTGTTTCCATAATTTGGCTATTGTAGATTTGTAGATAATGTTGTTATAAACATTGGGGTGTGTGTGTCCCTTTGAATTAGTACTTTTGTATTCCTTAAGTAAATACCTAGTTGTACAATTGTTAGATCATAGGGTAGTTCTATTTTCAACATTTTGAGGAAACTCTACCTGTTTTCCGGAGTGGCTGCACCAGTTTGCAGTTAATGGGAAAGCTTTTCTAAGGATTATGCTGAAAGCAAAACCCGTAATTGGAGAAAAGTGATCAACATAACCACATGAAAAGGTAAAAGTTGCGGACACCTGGGTGGCTCAGTCGGTTAAGCATCTGACTCTTGATTTCAGCTCAGGTCATGACCTCAGGGTTGTGAGATGGAGCCCTCCACACTGAGCATGGAGCCTGCTTAAGATTCTCTCTCTCCTGCTCCCTTTGCCCCTCCCCCTCTAAAAAAAAAAAAGGTAAAATTCCTTCCAGGAAAAATTTGTCTTAAACAAGCTTAAGAGGTGAGAAGGTAAGGAAATTATCTGACTAATACATTTAAGACACGTGAGCTCAATGTTTTTAAAAATGAAAAAGTTAAATATAATAGAAAACTGGACCAGAGATAAGAACTAGCAACTCATGAATTAAAAATATAAATGTCCAAAATAGCCTTAAAAAGTTTATTTGGTTTAGTGTACCTGTACCCCAGATTATACCACCTGGAATGGAACTGATTATAATACTACTCATTTTAGGATTATTCCTCACTAGCTATTTGTATTTATAAAACAGCCACTGTCTATGGTACACTCTCAGCTAAAACAAACTGAGGGTTCTAGAGGGGAGGGGTGTGGGGGGATGGGTTAGCCTGGTGATGGGTATTAAAGAGGGCATGTATTGAATGGAGCACTTGGTGTTATACGCAAACAATGAATCATGGAACACTACATCAAGAACTGATGATGTATGGTGATTAACATAACATAATAAAATAAAATAAAAAAAAAAGCTAGACACAGAATGGATCATATACTCAGACATGAACTTGGGCATACTATGCTGAACTCTAAACCAGTGAGTGCTATGCCAAATTAAATATAGTCTGCTAAATGTGATATTTATTGCTTCCCTATTTGTTTTGTGTTTGAAAATACTTTTTATCTATAATGGCTGAAAAAGTGTTGAACTATTCAAAGAATCAAGATGGAGCATCCCTCTGAATATTAAAATGCCAACTGCACAGCAGTTGCTTAAAGTATCTTTTAGGAAACATTTGAGGATATAGAATGTGTAATAGTCAGCTTTTAGGATGGATGTACTCGCATACTGTAGCTGTTATTAAAAAAAAAGTACTACAAACTTGGTGGCTTAAAACAACAGAAACATATTTGTCTACCATACTGGAGGGCAGAAGTCTGAAATATATAACTAAGCCAAATCAAGGTGTTTACAAGACCACACTTCCTTTGGAGGCGCTAGGGGAAAATCCATTCCTTGCCTTTACCAGTTTCTGGTGTTTTTCAGCATTCTTTGGCTTGTGGCCATATTTCCAAATCCGTGAAAAATCCCTCCACCACTCAATAAGGACACTTGTGATGGCATTTAGTAATGTCATTCACCTGGAATGTGCAGAATTATTTCCCCATCTCAGATTCCTTAACTTATGCACATCTGTAAGGACTTTGCCATACAAAGTAACAATCACAGTTTCCAGGAATTAGGACTTGATAATTTTTTGGGGGGTTGGGGATGGAAGGGGGGAGAAAGGTGTGAGATTCTGACACCAATTACAGTGTGTGCGTGTGTGTGTGTGTGTGCGTGCGTGTGAGTATGAGTTCCATGCCATCAAGCAATTCTTGAACACCAGCTAGGTGTCCTTTAATTCAACTCAATTCTGACACTATCTACCTGGAGATAGGGTCAGATCCCATAGGTTAAGGGCTTAGTCCTACAAACTGTCCACACCTCCCACTTCAGATGCTAATTGCAAGCCCAGCCCTGTGCTTCTGACCAACTGGCTATGGATTAGACGTTCCAACAAACACCTCCTTGGGTTCAGTTAATTTGCTAGAGCAGCTCGCAGAACTCAGGGAAACATTTTACTTACTAGATTATAAGGGGTTATACTGGGGTATTATAAAAAGATATACAGTAACTCACAAAAAGCCATAGGGCAAGGTATGGGGAAAGGGACAGAGAGCTTCCATACTTTTTGAGTGGGCTGTTCCCCCAAATCTCCATGCATTTATCAATGTAGAAGTTCTCTAAACCCTGCCCTTTTGGGTTTTTATGGAGGTTTCATTACATAGGCATGATTGATGAAATCATTGGCCATTGGTGACTGACCTCAATCTCCAGTCCCTGTCCCTTCCTCAGA
Organism: Callorhinus ursinus; assembly: GCF_003265705.2. Lineage (NCBI taxonomy): Eukaryota > Metazoa > Chordata > Mammalia > Carnivora > Otariidae > Callorhinus > Callorhinus ursinus. The sequence continues at coordinate 11,063,489 of NW_027397067.1, forward strand.
TGTGTGTGTGGGGTTGGTGGGACTAGAAATTCCAGCCCTCTAATCATATAGTTGCTTTCTCTGTTGACCAGTCCCCATCCTTAGGTTACCTAGGGCTTTCCAAAAGTTGCCTCATTAACATAACAAAGACAACTTATGGCTGTCATTACTTAAGAAATTTTGGGGTTTTAGGAGCTCTGTGTCAGGAATGGGGAAAAGACCAAATATAGTCTTATTATAAATCACAATATCATAGGGGTGCATGATTATGCCTGCCACAATGCCCCAATAATCCCTATCTCCTAGCATTTCTCCTAATCTTGTTGGATTCTCTCCCATATTGAATGGGGATTTGGTCTATGTGACCAATAGCATACAGAAGAAATGATGGTATGATGCTTCTTAGATAAGGTTATGAAAGACTGAAGCTTTCATTTTATGTGTTCTTTCTTTCTCTCATTATTATCATTTTGGAGGAGTCCAGCTGCATGTCTTTTTTTTTTTTTAAAGATTTTATTTATTTATTTGAGAGAGAGAGAGAGGGCATGAGCAGGGGGGAGGGACAGAGGGAAAGGGAGAAGGAGACTCCCTGCTGAGCAGTGAGCCCAATGTGGGACTTAATCCCAGGACCCTGGGATCATGACCTGAGCAGACACTTAACTGACTGAGCCACTCAGGCATCCCAGGTGCCATGTCTTGGAGACATTCAGACAGCCCTTGGAGAGGCCCATGTGGTGAGGGAATAAGACTTCCAGCCAACAGCCAGGGAGGAACTGAGGACTCCAGATAATAACTGTGAGTGAGCCTCCTTGGAATTGGACCTTTCAGCCCCAGTTAGGGCTTCAGATCATTGAGTCCCAAGCTGACAGCTTGACTAAAACTTCATGAGAGACTCTGAGTCAGAACCACCCAATAAAACAGTTTTTACATTCCTCACACTCAGAAACCATGAGATAACAAATGTTTTAAACCACTAATTTTTAAAAATATTTTATTTATTTATTTGAGAAAGAGAGAGAGAGAGGGTGCGGGGGTGGGGAGGAGCAGAGGGGGAGTAAGAGGGAAGGGGAAAGAATCTCAAGCAGACTCCACCCTGAATGTGGAGCCTGTGGAGGGGCTCGATCCCATGACCCTGAGATCATGACCTGAGCCAAAATCCAGTGTGCCACTCAACCAAGTGAGCCACCCAAGCACCCCACTAATTGTTTTTTAAAGTAGGCTCCATGCCCAATGTGGGACTTGAACTCATAACCCCAAGATCAAGAATCACATGCTCTACCAACTGAGCCAGCCGGGTGCCTCTAAATCACTAAATTTTGAGAGGAATTTGTCAAGCAGCAGTAGATAACTAATACAGAAAGAGTAGATTAGTGTGCAGCTAGGGATTGGTGGAAATTCATTAATATTGTAAGGGGCCTCATAAATATCACTGTAGTCTGTATTATTATCCAACTGTATAAAAGATAGCTAGAAGAGTTGTTGTAGAAAACTTGTCATGATAATGTGATTTTAAGAAACAAAAAGAACAATTGCCAATATATGATGCTGGGACTACATTGTCAGAGGAACTGTGCTATGATGACTCCGTATTGTCCAATTTCATTTGTGCTCCTATTTTCTGCAAGGCATTTTTTGAATGAGTATACATGTAACCTAAAAAATGAAAATACAAAGAAAAATGAGATACCATGTTTTATCTTTTTAATTTGCAAAGATGAAGAAAATTAACACTTGATCTTGATTGAATGAAATTCCTGGTGGGAGTACAAACTAATACACTATTTCTCCTGGGCAATTTGATAATATGTATTGAAAACCTAAAAATATGCTTAATCAACAATTATATTTTTATGCATTTTTCTTAATAATCTTAAAAATTATGATTCAATTTATTTAATGTAACATTGTACATGAAATAATTTAATAATAAAAATAATCCAAATATCTAAACAAAAGGGCTTGGTTAAATACATTGTAACATATTATATTTAATGCTATAAATTTCCCTCTAGGTACTGCTTTCACTACATCCCCCAAATTTTGATATGTCATATTTTCATTTTCTTTAGTTCAAAATATTTTAACATTTCCCTTGAGAAAAAACTCCCTTTGAGTCATAGGTAATTTGAAGTGTGCTGTTTATTTGGGGATTTTTTTAGCTATCTTTCTGTTATTTATATCTAGCTTAATTCTATTGTGGTCTAAGAATATATATGGTATGATTTTTATGTTTTAACTTTGTTAAGGTGTGTTTTATGGACGGCATGTGGTCTATCTTGCTGTATATCCCCTGTGAACTTGAGAAGAATGTGTATTTTGTAGTTAGTGGAAGTCAATTAAAGTAATTTGATTGATGGTGCTATTCAGATCATCTATATCATTACTGATTTCTGCTTGCTTGATTTATTAATTACTAACAGAGGGGTGTTGAAGTTTCCAACTATAGCAGTGTTTTATCCATTTCTTCTCCATTTTTAAAATTAGTTTTGCCTTGGGTGCCTGGGTGGCTCATTCGGTTAAGCGACTGCCTTCAGCTCAGGTCATGATCCCAGGGTCCTGGGATCAATTCCTGCTTCAGGCTCCCTGCTCTGCAGGGAGTCTATTTCTCCCTCTGACCCTTCCCCCTCTCCTGCTTTCTTTCTCTCTCAAAAATAAGTAAATAAAGTCTTTAAAAAAATAAAATTAGTTTTGCCTTATATATTTCAATACTCTGTTGTTAGGTGTATACATGTTTAAGATTATTATGTCTTCTTGGATAATTATGTAACCTTGGATAATTATGTAGCATTATGTAATGCCTCTTTATATTCATGATAATTTTCTTTGTTCTTAAGTTTTGTGTTTGTTCTTTGTTTCCTTTCTCTCTTTTTCTGCCTTCTCAAGTGTTAATTAAATATTTTTTATGATCCTATTTTATCTTCTCCCTCAGTATGTTATTATACATCTTTTTAAAATATATTTCTTTCAAAAAGATTTATTTATTCATTTGAGAGAGAGAGAGAGTGGAGTCTCGGGACAGAGGGAGAGGGAGAGAGAAACTCAAGCAGGATTCTTCACTGAGTGTACAGAGCCCAACATGGGGCTTGATCCCATGACCACGAGATCACGACCTGAGCTGAAACCAAGAGTCAGGTGCTCAACCAACTGTGCCACCCAGGCACACCTCTTTTTAAAATATTCGCCATGGTTATCCTAGAGTTTAAAATGTAGATTTTAAATTAATATGAGTCCACTTTCAAATAACACTATTCTGCTTCATGTGTGGTACAGATATCTTAGGACAGAGAATTCCCAATTCACCTCCCATCTTTTTTGACTTTGCTATCATTCATTTCACTGATCCATAAGGCAGAATTACCCGATCATTGTTATCATCATTACTTTGAACCGTTATATTTTAGATCAATTAAGAAGAACAAAAATGAAATATTTTATTTTGCCTTATTTATTCCTTCTTTAGCACTCTTCCTTTAATTATATCTAAGTTTCTTTCTTTCTTTCTTTCTTTCTTTCTTTCTTTCTTTCTTTCTTTCTTTCTTCTTTCTTTCTTTCTTCTTTCTTTTCTAAAAGTAATCTCTACACCCAACATGGGGTTCAAACTTCCCAGTTTCTGATCTATATCATTTTCTTCCTCTCTGAAAAATTTCTTTTAATATTTCTTGAAAGACAGGTCTTGCTAACAATGAATTCTTTCAGTTTTTATTTCTCTGAGAAAGTCTTTATTTCTCCTTCACTTCTGAAGGATAATTTCCCTAAATATGGAATTCTAGGTTGGTGGACTTTTTTTTCTTTCAATATTTTACTCCCCTTTTTTTTTGTTTGCATGGTGTCTGAGAAAAAGACTGACATAATTCTTATCCTTCCTCCTCTATAGCCAAGCTGCTCCCCTCCCCCCACCAGCTTCTTTTAAGATTTTCTCTATTTTTAAAAAAGATTTAATTTATTTATTTGAAAGAGTGCACATGTGAGACAGAGAGAGCAGGAGAGAGAGGAGGGGTAGAGGAAGAAGGAGAAGCAGACACCCGGCTGAGCAGGGAGCCCAATGCAGGACTCCATCCCAGGACCCTGGAATCATGACCTGAGCTGAAGGCAGATGTTAAACCGACCAAACCACCCAGGCACCCAAGATTTTCTCAATCTTGGGTGCCTGGGTGGCTCATTCGGTTAAGCGACTGCCTTCAGCTCAGGTCATGATCCCAGGGTCCTGGGATCAATTCCTGCTTCAGGCTCCCTGCTCTGCAGGGAGTCTATTTCTCCCTCTGACCCTTCCCCCTCTCCTGCTTTCTTTCTCTCTCAAAAATAAGTAAATAAAGTCTTTAAAAAAATAAAATTTTTTAAAATTTTATTTTAAAAATTTTATTTTTAATTTAAATTAATTAAATTTAATTTAAATTTAAATTAATTTAAATTAAAAATTTAATTTTTAAAATTAAATTTTTAAAATTTAAAAAATTAAAAGTTTTTGACTTTCTGTAGTTTGAACATGATATTCAAACTGAGGTGTTTTTGTTTTTTGTTTTAGTATTTATCCTGCTTTGTGTTATCTGGGCTTCCTGGATTTGTGGTTTGGTGTTGGTCAGTAATTTTAGAAATATTCAGTCATATTTACTTTAAATTTTTCTTCTGCTCCTTTTTCTCTATCTTCTAGTGTTCTGTTTTGTGTATGTTGCAACCCTTGAAGTTTTCTACAGTTCTTGGATGCTCTGTTCTGTTTTTTTTTCTCTTTTTTCTTTTGAATTTCAGTTTGGGAAGTTCCTAGTGACCTATCTTCAAACTCACTGATTCTCTCTTCAGCCTTGTATACTAATGAATTCATCAAAAGCATTTCTGTTTCATTTCTGTTACAGTGTTCTTAGTTTCTAGCATTTATTTTTTGCTTCTTTCTTAGAATCTCCATGTCTCTGTTTACAATACTCATCTGTTTTTGCATATTGTCCACTTTTTCCACTAGAAATCTTAGCATATTATCCTAGCTATTTAAATTTCCAGGTCTGGTAATTCCAAAGTTTCTACCATCTCTGAATCTGGTTCTGATGCTTACCTTCTCTGTTCAGACTGTGTTTTTTTTTTTTTCCTTTTGCCTTTTAGCATGCCTTGTGATTACTTATCAAAAGCTGGACAAGATATACTGGATAGGAGGAATTGAGGTATATAGGCCTTTAGTGTGGGGATTTATGTTAATCTGGCTAGGAGTTGGACTGTGTGTTATGTCTGTTGTTATACATACCAGAAATTTCAAATTTCTCTAGCGTCCTAAATTTTGTCTTCTTTCTTGACTTTGGGTTTCCCTATGTACTCCTCCTTAAGACTCTGTGTCTTTCATCCCTTTTAGCTGTAATGCACTGTTAGTATACTCAGGTTATATTTGTGTGTGGGGAGGAGTAGCGTTTAGTTTTAAAATAGGCCCATTTCTTAAGGCTATGAACTTCATAAGTGTTTCTCTCATGATATATTTTGTCCCCTGCTTACTATTTCCTTCCCTGCTGCAGTGTTCCCATCTATTTCCTTGGAGCCCTGCCTCCTGTTGATTATTTTTCCCTTTAGGTGAATAGGAAGGTTAGAGGGAACTAGAATTGGGGTAAGCTTCTAGAAAAGGAGACTTTTTTTCAAGGAGGAACAAGATGTTAGCATTTCTCATTCTGCTCACAGCTATTTGTTGCTGGGGTAAGTCCTGAGTTAGTGTGATTGAGAGGTAGGAGCTACCTTCTGTTGTCTATCTTCCATCATGGAATGTAGGCTTTACCTTTTGTACAGCAAACTTTGAAGTCTGGGACACCAATCATCTTTACCCCAGCTCATGAGATGATGGTTACATATTGGGAAAGGAAAGCCAAAAAGACCTTTGTCTTCCCCCTCCCTCCCCCCTGCCCCAGTGCTCAGCCTCTCTAGTGAATGTGTTTCTCAGAGAGAAGCTTGCCGTTATCACTACCCTCAGTTCCAGAGCCCTGACTTAGAGATTTTTGTCTGGCATGGAGAGGCAAGCTATAAAACAAATAGCTTCTAATCTTTTCGCAAAGGAACTAACTCCTTTTGTAATAGAATATGGAAAAAGTCAAGTCTAGGGATGACCTCAAAAATACTGGAAGTTGTGATGAAAGACAATTAGAGGAGAGTCAAGATACAAACTAAACTGTAGGCTGGGCTAGTTTGAAGAAGAGAATCAGGGAATAAGTCAGCTGGCAGAAAACCTCTCATTATCAACTGAATGTTCATGTTCTCCTAATTCATATGTTGAAGCCCTAGCCACCAGTGTGAGGAGCTTAGGCCTTTGGGAAGTAATTAGGTCTAGATGAGAGTGGAGATCCCATGATGGGCTTAGTGCCCTTGTAAGAGGAACAACCAGAGTGCTTGCCTCCTCTTTCTCTCTCTGCCATATTTGGATAGAGTAAGAAGGCAGCTATCTACAAGCCAGGAAGATGGCTCTCAGCAGGAGGTAAATCTACCAACGCCTTGATCGTGGGCTTCCCAGCCTCCAGAATGGTGAGAAATAAATGTTGATTGTTTTAGCCACCCGGTTTATGGCATTTTGTCATAACAGCCTGATTCAACTAAGACTCCTCCTGATGTCAGAGTGAATATCAAACACAGACCTCAGAAACTATTCTGAGAACCCATAATTTGATTGGATTTGTTTTCAAAGCAGTTTATGACCCGGGGCATTGTTGAAAACAATTGAACAATCAACTGACAATTGGTAGAGATTGTCATTTGGATGTGGCCAAAAAAAAAAAAAAAAGAAAAAAAGCCCTACCATGCACAACCACTGTCATCCCAGGGTGACTCTGGACATATTCAAGTCTGTGCCTACCTGAGGAGAAGCAACAGAACCTTATATCGTGTGAAGGAGGAAAAGACTTCTCTAAAATTATCTAGCCAGTCACTAAACAAATAAAGAAGCAAATAGCAACAACAAATCTGGTGGGGGTGTGTGGCTATTACCCAGAGGTAGTATGTTATCTAAAATATCTAATTTGCCAACAAAAAATTACAAAGTATAAAAAGAAACAGAAAAGCATGACTCATATACTGGGGGGAAAACAGCGACAAAAATTTTCTGTGAGAGTAACTAGATGTTGGATTTAGCAGGAAAAGATTTCAAAATAGCCCTTATAAACATGTTCATAGAATCAAAGGATATCATGACTAAAGAAGTAAAGGAAGATATGATGACACTATCACATCAAATAGAGAATAGCAGTAACCGAATGGAAATTTAAAAAAAGTTGCATGGAAATTATGAAGCTGAAAAATAAAATAATTGAAATAAAAAATTCACTAGAAGCCATCTGCTTCAGCAATTGTGCTCCTTAGTATTTACCCAAATGAGTTGAAAACTTATATCCACACACACCTGCACACAAATGTTTATAGCAGTTTTGTTCATATTTATTCATAATTCTGCTCACAGTTCTAAACTTGGAAGCAACCAAGATGTCCTTCAGTAGGTGAATGTTTGGGCAAACTATGATACCCCCATATAATGGAATATTATTCAGCAATAAAAAAAAGTGAGCCTGTCAAGTCATGTAAAGACATAGAAGACCGTAAATGCATATTGCTAAGTGAAAGAAGCCAATTTGATATTCTATATGATATTCTACGAAGACAAAACTCTAGAGGTGGTGAAAGAAGAATGGATGCTAAGGCTTTAGCAGGAAGGGGCAAATTAGAAGGAGCAAGGGGATTTTTAGGATAGTGAAATAATTCTATATGATACAGTAATGGTAGATACATTATACGTTTGTCAAAAATATGGAAGTGTACAGCACAAAGAGTGAACTTTAATGTGCACTATGAACTTCAGTTAATAGTAATGTGTGAATATTGACTCATCAATTGCAGCAAATCTGCCATACTGATTCAGCATGTTATAATAGAGAAGACCACTGAGGGAGAAAGCACATTTGGGAACTCTCTGTACTTTCTGTTCAATTTCTCTGTAGACCTAAAAGTGTTCTTAAAATAAGTCTATTAATTAAAAAGTATTCATTAGAGGGCTCACCAGTACATTCGAAGTGGCAGAAGGAAGAATACATGAACTGGAAGATAGATTGATACAGATTATTTAAGCTAAAGAACAGAAAGAATAAGGAATGAAGAAAAATGAAGAGACTCCAGAGAAATGTGACACAATAAACAGCACCAATTCATACAAAATTAGAAAGGAGAGGAAGGAGAGAAAGGAGAAAAAAGTTCAAAGAAATGGCTGAAAACTCCCCAAATTTAATTAAAAATCAATAATCTCCATATCCAGGAAGCTGAAGAAACTCCAAGTAGGATAAATTGAAAGTGATCTACTAAGAGACACATTACAGTAAAAATTCTGAAAGTCAAAGACAAGGGAAAAATCTTAAAATCAGCAGGAGAAAAAGGACTCATTATTTACAAGAGACCCCAGTAAGACTAACAGTTGACTTCTCAACAGAAACAATGGGATAACATATTAAAAGTGCCGAAAGGGAAAAACCACTATCAGCCAAGACTCTTATTTTCAGCAAAGCTATCTTCCAAATGTAAAATAAAGGTGAAAGTGAAATAAAGACTTTACAAGTAAACAAAACCTGAGAGATGTGACTTACAAGGAATATTAGAAGTAGTTCTTCAAGTTGAAAACAAGTGACTTCAGATGGTAATTTGAATCCTCCCCCACACCCCAATAAAAAACACTGGTAAAGATAATCATGTTACTATGGAAGACAGTATAAATGCATATTTCCCTCCTTTTTCCAGTTAACAGACTTAAAAAGCAATTGCATAGAATAATATTATATAATATATTGCTGGGCCTATAATATAGAAATACAACACATGTGTAATATATTTGTCAATAATAGCACAAAGGAGGTATGTGGGAGCAAAGCTGTGTTGGGCTAAGGAAATGACTATAGATAATAGAGTAATTAACAATGTATTGTTGGGTTGAAACATTAATAAGTGTAACATGTATAGCAATGATAACATAAAAGAGTGGAAAGGAATAGAGTAGCATTTCTATATACTACTGGAATTAAGCCTATATAACTTTAAAGCTGACTTTGATACAGTAAACTGTAAACTCTGGGGCAACCACTGACACCAATAAACAAACAAACAGACCAAAAACCCTTAAAAAATATAGTGAAAATAATCAGTAATGATGTTAAAGTGTTACATTAGAAAATACTCATTTACTGCAAAAGAAAGCAGTAAAGGAAGTATAGAGGAACAAAAAAGTAAAAAAGTAAAAGGGCAGACATAAATCCAACTATATTAATATAGATTAAATCTGAAGGGAATAAATAATCCAATAAAAAACCCAGTCACTGTCAGACTGGATTAAAAAACATGATCTAACTATAAGTTGTCTGTAGGAGACTCACTTTAGATTCAAAGATGCAAATAGATTGAAAGTAAAAGGATGGAAAAATAATAAAAGGCTCAATCCATCTAGAAGATATAAGAATTATAAACTTACATTTACTTAATTACAGAGCACCAAAATAGTAAAGTAAAATGAACAGAAATGAAGGCAGATATAGATTGTTCAAGAATAAGAGTTGGAGACATCAATACCCCACTTTCAATAATGGATAGAACAATTAGACAGAAAACCAAAAAAGAAACAACACTTGAACACATTATAGACAACAATACCTAAAAGACATCTGTATAGAACCCCCCCCAGCAATCATAGAATATACAGTTTTCTCAAATGCAGGACATCATTAGTCTTCAGGGAAATGCACATCAAACACAGAAAGACATACCAATTCATACCCACTAGGATATCTAGAATGGAGAACTGAGAAAACAACAAGTGTTGGGAAGGATGTGGAGGAATCAGAACCTTCATACACTTCTGGTGAAAATGTAAAAGGGTGCACCCATTTTGGAAACCAGTCTGATGGTTACTTATATAAACATAGAGTTACCATATGACTCTGCAATTCCAGTCCTCGGTATATACACAACAGAACTGAAAGCATGTCCACCCTGAAACTTGTACAAGAATATTTATACTAGCTTTATTTATAATAGTCCAAAGTGGAAACAACCCAAATATCCATCAACTGATGAATGGAAAAACTAAATATGAGAGATCCATACAATGGAATATTAGTTGGCCATAAAAGAGACTGAAGTACTAATAGATGCTACAACATGAACAAACAAAAATGGAAAGAAGTCTTTAATATATGATATTCATGTGAGATGTCTAGAACAGGAGAATCTGTAGAGACAGCAAGTAGATTAGTGTGTCTAGGGCTCCTGGGGGCTAAGAGGCAGAGGGGAGTCTAGGGAGCTGGAAGTGTGTTAGCTAAAGCTTAAGGTTTCTCTTTTGAGAACATTTTTAGAAAATGTTCTAAAATTGAATGTAGTGATGGTTGCACGTATCTGTGAATATACTAAAATTATTGAATTGTACACTTTATTTTTTAAAGATTTTGTTTATTTATTTATTTTAGAGAGAGAGAGAGAGAGAGGCACGAGTGGGGGAAGGGGCTGATGGAAAGGGAGAGGCAGAGAATCTCAAGTAGACTCCGCACTGAGTGGATGGAGATCATGACTCAAGTGGAAACCAAGAGTGGGACACTTAACTGACTGAGCCACACAGGTGCCCCTGAATTGTACACTTTACTTATTTATTTATTTTATGAATTTATTTATTTATTTATTCATGAGAGTCAGAGAGAGAGAGAGGCAGAGGGAGAGAGAGAAGCAGGCTCCCCACCTAGCAGGGAACCCGATGCAGGACTCGATCCCAGGACCCCAGGATCATGACCTGAGCCGAAGGCAGACGCTTAACCATCTGAGCCACCCAGGCGCCCCTGAATTGTACACTTTAAATAGATTATGTGGTATATGAACTATATCTTAATAAAGCCATTTTGAGAAGAATAGATTTTGGAAAAAAAGAATAGATTTTGTAGATAAATATTTATTGACACTAGATGATGTTTAAAGGCAGAAGATAAAAAATATGCATGATCTTATTAAAAAAAAAAAAAAACTTTCAGGGACGCCTGGGTGGCTCAGTCAGTTAAGCATCTGCCTTCGGCTCAGGTCATGATCCCAGGATCCTGGGACTGAGTCCCACATCGGGCTCCCTGCTCAGCGGGGAGCCTGCTTCTCCCTCTCCCTCTCCCATGCCCCCTGCTCCCCCTGCTTGTGCGTGCTCTCTCTCTCTGACAAATAAATAAATAAAATCTTAAAAAAATACTTTTATACACATAGAAAAATATATGTAAGGATAAGTGTTAAAAATGGTTATCCTTGTTATTGGGATTATGAATATTTTAATTTTACTCTTTCTGTCTATGGGTAATATCTACAGTGAATATGTCTATATATATCTGTCTATCAACTTTGTGATGGAAAAAATCCTTCAAAATTACTTGATGTCTGCTATAACACAATCAAAATTGCAGGGAATGTGGTGGCAGCATTTTATCTTAAAAAATTCTCGAAGAAATTTTAAGCAAACACCTACCCTTCATAAAGAAACAATCTCAGTAAAAGACTCATAAAATCTTTATCTTTGAACACTATCACCTGGAGTACCCTTCAAGATTAACTGGCTGGGTAATGTATATCCTGGTAAGTGGATGGTAGTTTACTCAATAGGGCAGTAGACTTCTAGCCCATTAAATGTGAAAACAGTATCTTCAAAAAGCACAACATTGACTTTGAAATAGTTTATCTGAAGCCTTTCTTTTTTATAGCAATTAGTTTTTTTGTTTTGTTTTGTTTTTTTAAAAAAAAGCCACTCCTAGATTGGGACAGTAAGACTTTGCTATCTATGTTTGGATACATCTTATTTCTAATTGAGAGTGTTAGGTGGAGGAGTGGAGGGGAGAAATCATAAAGTTCATTAAAAAATATCATCAAATCTTGAGAAAATATCGAGGGACGTTTGGGTGGCTCAGTTGGTTGAGCAGCTGACTCTTGATTTTGGCTCATGTCGTGATCTCGCAGTCTTGGGATTGAGCCCCATGTTGGGCTCTGCACTCAGTGGAGAGTCTGCTTGAGATTCTCTCTCTCCTCCCTTTGCCTCTCCCCGACTCGCTTGCATGCACTCTCTCTTTAAAATAAACAAATGAATCTTTAAAAAAATATTGATATGAGTAAAGAAAATACTGTGCATCCTTATACTATAAACAGAATATAAGATATCTGTGGTGAATATGCAGGAAAAATATAGCTATTTACACAATAGATTTTTTTTTTTTTTTACAAATCTCTCAAACATCAATTGCATCCATAGATGTATTATTACTGGAGTAAGAATATGGTTACCTAAAATTACCACCTATATGTCATCAACTTTTTTTTCTCTTTCTGTTGCTCATTCCAAACACAGGGAAATATTTAGAACTTATAACTGGAAGTGTTTGTTTTTTTTTAAATCCTATCAGTGTAACAGAGCTTCCTTTTATTCTCAGGTGCCTCAGTTCCTATGATAATTTTTTAAAAGATTTATTTATTTATTTTAGAGAAAGAGAGAGAGAGAGAGTGCAAGCAGGGGCAGGGCAGAGGGAGAGAGAGAGAGAGAGAGAGAATCTTAAGCAGGTTCCAAGCTCATCATGGAACCTGATGTGGGGCTCAATCTCATGAGCCTGAGATCACGACCTGAGTCAAAATCAAGAGTCAGACACTTAACCGACTGAGCCACCCAGGCACCCCAGTTCCTATGGTAATAAAGGCATTATTTAATGTCACAGTTTGAAGTACCGTATTTTTATGGATTTCAAGTTATTTTACACATTTCTCTGTAAGCATATTAAATGTGAACTTTTCAAATGGATAGAAATGCAAATGAGCTTACTGGGAGTAAGAATCAGGAAGTAATTCAATTATAACATTATAGTTAGCATTTATTAAACCCCTACTATGTACCAGGCAGTCCTAGAGACTTTGCATACACTATCGCTTTTAACCTGCACAGTAAGCTAATGAAGCAGGAAAATGAGGCCCAGAGTTTACACAACTTGTTTAACATGACCACACATTCAATAAGTGAGGCTTGAACCAGGTGTGTCCATCTCTAAAATCTAGGATTTATTTATAATAGTTTGAGAGAATGAAACAATACCTTTCTGATATTCTTATAGCCCTGGTTAATTTATGCATATAGCTTTTGCACTAATGTTGGACATTTGGCTAAGAATTTGGGCTCTAGAGTCAGATCTGGGTTCGTGCTACTTACTCAATGTACAGTCTTGGGCAAGTCAACCAAGTGTAACCAAGTTTCCTTATCTGAGAGTGGGGTTGAATAATATTGACATCATAAGGTTTTTGTAAAGAGTAACTGTAATTACTATGTATAAATTCTTGACACTGCTAAGTAATTGTTAGCTCTTATTATGATAATGAGAAAATTGTCCTGTTGAATCCATAAAATAAGATTCCACCCCTTTGGTCATGCTGCGGTGTCCCTTGTAGGGAAAAGATGGCTAACATGGCTATTGTTAGCCATGTTTGGAATTAGAATATTTTGGCCAGGAAATGAGCCATAGAAGTTGACTTTGAACTGGGGTAAGATACTTTCGCTTCTTTGGGAATATCTCTCAGGTGTGGACTCTGGGGCATCTATGTTTTTGAGGGCATTCTTGTATGGTGTAGAAACAATGGCTTCTTCCTTATGGAGGCAATCTGTGTTCTAAGCAAGGAGGCACATCCCCATTATGTTGGGATCTGAAGTACCTGAAGTCTTGTGCCTGTAAGTTCCCAGAGCATTCATATCCAGTAGGTCATTGTAAATTACACTCTGGCTTGCAGTTTCCTTCTGTTATCATCAGGACTTTAATAAAAACTGACCACATACAATGGAATATTACTCAGCCATCAGAAAGGATGAATTCTTACCATTTACATCGATGTGGATGGGACTGGAGAGTTATGCTGAGCGAAATGTCAATCGGAGAAAGACAATTATATGGTTTCACTCATGTGTGGAATATAAGAAACAGCACAGAGGATCATAGGGGAAGGGAGGGAAAACAGAATGGAAAGTCATCAGAGAGGGAGAAAAACCATGAGAGACTTTTAACTCTAGGAAACAAGCTGAGGGTTGCTGGAGGGGAGGTGGGTGGGCGGATGGGGTAACTGGGTGATGGGCATTAAAGAGGGCACTTGATGTGATGAGCACTGGGTGTTATACACACTAATGAATTATTGAACAATATATCTGAAAGTAATGATGTACTACATGTAGGCTAATTGAATTAAAAAAAAAACAAACTGACCACATATTTCAGTCTGGTCTCAGCTCTGCTGTGGGAAACTAAGGGAAGTTTCTGTGTTCATGCTTTGGCCAGAGTGGTGAGAGCAAGTGCCATGGTTTAGTAGTTTCAATTGTTACACAGTTTAAATTCCTTTCTACATATATCTGTACTTTATTGAAACGTAATCAAATGTGTTAGGTTGGTTTTCAACTCAAAATTTGTTCATGATACTGACACAGATAACACTGAAGTGAATCTATGAATTTTGTTCATTCTATTCATTCACTTATTCAACATATATATAGGGTCAACCAATTATAAACCAGGGATTGTTCTAAATGTTGGGGACATAAAGCTGATCCTTGCCCCATGGAAGACAGACTTATAACAGGGAAGATGGTTACCAAAGGAAATTACATATGGTGTATAAGCGGTAAAGTGCAGCAAGAAAAAAATTGAGAACCTAGTAGAAATAATTCTCTGGGAGAAATACAGGTCTACAAGCAATAGGATTCCTTCAAATAGCAATGGACTAGATATTCGGCATACCCCCAAAGACAAGTGTCCGATGTTACAACCCCTGAGGAAGATACTGATATTATTCCCATTTGACTTGTGAAGAACTGAGGTGTGGAGAAGGGTTTTTCCATACTACCCCAGTGAGCACAGATTTGGGGGGCGAAAGTTTGAGTAGAAGCAGGAGGATTTGCCTAGTCTCAAGTTATCAGCCCCAAACATATTTATCCATTTCAGTGAGAAAGAGAGTAACTCCAATGGAGAAACACACCAATCTAACCAAGTGTTCAAGGCAAATATAACCAATAGACATGACTTTGGAATTTTAGAAACAAAATATGAAATGCAAGTCATTAATAAAAGGATTACAATAAATTAAGAATATTTACTTATCAGGACACCTTAGAAAGAGTGAAAAGGCAAGACACAAAGTGGAAGTTATTTACATCAATCATAAATGTAAAAGATCACACCTGGGGCATATAAAGCACTCCATAAATCAATATGGAAAAGACAATCCATTGAAAAACAGGTAAAAGACTTGAATAGGCTCTTTAAAAATGAGAAGTCACCATGGTCATGAAATATGTAAAAATATTCTTAACCACATTGTTAATCAGGGAACTGCCAGCTAAACCCAAATGAAATAGCATTACTACACCACAGACTGCCTAAAATAAATGTAAAAGAGATCTAACAGTAACTTTGGCCAGGATCTGGACCACCAGGAGTGCTCATATTGCTGGTGGAAGTGTAAATTTATACAACTGCTTTAGAAAACTTCCTGGCATAACCTAGTAAAATTGAAGAGATGCATTCTCCAAGACAGAGTGATTCTACTCCTATGTTTATATCCTCTGAAACACCTTCAGAATTGTATGTAAGACGCTCTAAAACACATAGATGAACACATTCATAGCAGCATTATTCATGAGATCCTTGAAGCACCGAGATATTCACCTACAGGAGGATGCATTAATAATTCATGCAATGGAAGATAATATAGCAACAAAAATGAACTCATTAAACACCCTTCAAAGTAGATGAATCTTAAGAATCTATGTACAGTTAAGTGGAAAAAGCCAGTCACCTAAGCACACACACATGCATACCCCGCATACTCTGTGATTGCATTTAGTCAAAAGCAAAATATTTTACTTAGAGATATTTACTTTGAAGCTAAATTATAAACAAGAGGGAAGGGCAACCACTACTCCTCTGGGGTCCTGAGAATGCTCTATTTTATAACTTAGGTATTGGTTACATAACTATTTTATAATTGTTAAATTATACATTTATGCAAAAAGGGAGGAATATGATCGTCATTCCAGCTTTCTTGGGCAAATCACAATTTCTTAGTGTCACAAAAATATTTGATAAAACGATGCAGTATGCTTAAATACTTAATTTTTACAATCATGCATATTTAGGCTTTTCTGAACTTTGATAGAGTCATGTATTTTTCTCATAAGGGTTGCAGACAGAAAAGATTCTTAACAAAATTTGTTGACAATGACAATCTGTTTTATCAAATTTTGTAGAAAATGTGGGCCAATTTCTTTTATTGTAACCATATGTAAGGTGAAAGTAAAAGTCAAGATTTTCCTTAATTTACTCCATTTCCAGTAAATGCCTTCAGGCATAGGAGGGGGCTGAAGTGTCTACAAGTCATGTAATAAAAAACTTTCCAAAATGACACTTCTTCAACTAGTCCACTTGATGGCACTACACTAACATCGAATGAAGGCTAACCCTCCATAGATGTTTGATGCATTAATGTGTTTTCATAATCTTAGACCCTGTGAATTCTAAAGGTCTTTTCTGGCTCAGAGTTTTGGATATATTCTGTAGGAAAAAAAAAAGGATTAAAAATTACCAAAGAATTAAAGCTGGTTTTAAGAATTAAAGAAAGATATATTAAAACTCTCTAGGACAAATAGAACATTTCACGTCCTCTTGCTTTTTGCTTCTTCCAAATTATGAACCCTAGGAAAATAGAGAACTTTGGCTCTGAGATTTTAGAAGATCAGGCTTGATATATATATATATATATATATATATATATATATATATATATATATATTTATCATATGTATATTCAGTTAAAAATATCAATATATATTCAGTTAAAAATCTTGGATATATATACCCCACAAGATTTTTAACTGAATTCTTTTGTGGGGAGAATGAAATGGAGAATATTTTGCCCGTGTGTCTTAGTTAGACCTAGGCTGAGTTGCTTAAACAACAAACTTATTTCTCACAGTTCTGGAGCCTGGAAGTCTGAGATCAAGTTGCTGGTAGATCCAGTGTCTGGTTAGGATGCGCTTCCTGATTTGCAGATGGATGTCTTCTTCCTGTATCCTCACATGGCAGAGGCTGCAGAGAGGAAGCAGGCTCTCCTGGCTTTTCTTACGAGGGCACTAATCCCATTCATGAGGGCTCCACTCTCATGACCTATTAACCTCCCAAAGGCCCTACCTCTTCCTACCACATCAGGGATTAGGATTTCAACATATGAATTTGTCGGGGTGGGGAGGGGGACATAAACATTCAGTACATAATGCCATGTTTCGTGGACTGCAGGAAGGGGCAGAACCTTCTGGCAGTGAGGATGCAGTCAAATTGACTTGTGTTCTATAGTTTAAAAGAAGGGGGAGGCTGCTTTCCTTCTTGGAAGAGAATCTTTGCTTAGATCTTAAAGCAGAGTAAGGCTTTCTTTGCTTTGATTCCTCATCTGTAAGCAATGGGCAGTGATTCTTGGCCAGTAAAGAGAACTGGTACACAGAAGAAATGGGAGAAGCTACCATTCTTTTTGGGTGCATTTACTGAAAGTGGAGTAAATTAGGTAGCCTTGACTTCTAGCTTCACATCACATATAGCTATAAAGAGAAATTTTCCTGTGCATGCTCTGAGCGAAATAATTTTGCTTTAACTGTATCAGGATTTGGAATCACAAAACTATAGACAAACCTGTTAGTGTTACATGGAGTACCAGTAATCGTCATAAAAGAAAGCTAACGAGTGTCTCTTCCTTAGATTAACCTTAACAGACTCTTTTCCTGATTTGCCATCAAGTGAGATATTTCATCTAAATTCTTAAAATAAATCCTGCAAGGGTTTCCCTTTCCGTGTGAGGATTTCAGGGTGCTTTCTGCCTATCAATGGCCTCAGAAGGAGGGAAACTCTGTTTCCAAGGGGAGACAAAAAGCTTCCTGAGAGCAGACACTGTGCTTTATTTTCATCTCTGTTCCTTACGGCAGAAAACCCAATGACTTAGAGAGATGGATATTCAATAAACATGAGGATGATGAATTGTAATTCTGTTCAATCTAAGACCTGATCTTATAAAATTTTCTTCCTTTCTGTGAGGATTTGGTTGTCTAGTACGTCCATATATAAATTAAAGTCACCATATCTTAAAGGTAAAAAACCCGGCTAGAAAATGAAATGCATTTTGTGCAGGGTTTTAAGTCTAAATGCTGTACTTTTAAAAATAAAGCATCACACTGTGCTCTCCTTACCACTTCCTTCCTCTCGCTGCAAAGGAGCATATAGCTTTGTCCATAATTCAGATAATGCTTATTTCCCTCAAGAATTGAAAAAGTTTAAGTGAGCACTCCTTTGGCGTTATTTAACAATATGAAACAATTGGAGTTGTGTATTATGTTTTAAAATGTTACCCATAAGAAACAAACAGCAACAAAAATGTATTACAATAGGTATTAAGAATAAGGAGACACATGTTTTGGACTTTGAAAAATAGAAAACATGAAAAAAATCCACATAGTGAAATCTGATCCTCAAAAAACTAAAACAACAAAACAAAACAAAACAAAACACACACACATAAAATCTGATCCTTTTTTTTTTTTTAAGATTTTATTTATTTTTCGACAGAGAGAGAGCACAGGCAGGGGGAGCAGAGGCAGAGGCAGAGGCAGAGGGAGAAGCAGGCTCCCCACTGAGCAGGGAGCCCGATACGGGACTCGATCCCAGGACCCTGGGATCATGACCTGAGCCGAAGGCAGACGCTTAACCGACTGAGCCACCCAGGCGCCCCAAATCTGATCCTTTTTTTATAATGTAGGATTCATTTCATCTTTGTGTTTCTTGAATCATCAGCCATTTGTCAAAATGCCAAAAGCAATATTATAGATAGGAGGGATATTAATTTTAACCTTAATTCAGCTAGGAAGAGCTGTGTGAGCCAAATTTGTATTTCATGCATCCCACACAAATTTTCTGAAATATTAGAACAATAGGAAAGTATTAGTGTGGATTTCCTAAAATCGAACAAAATACAGTTTAAAAACTATGAATCAAAAATCTCCCATCTTTAATGACAGTCTCTCCTAATACAGAAAAAAAAAGTCTTCACAGGCAATATCAAATATTGCAATCATATGCTTTTATGAATATCTAAAATCTAAAATAATTTTATTATATAAGAAAAGAGAGGAATTGCTAAGATTTGATGGTTCACATGGGTCTTTCCTGATTGGATCAAAAAATGTTTTCATATTTTGAATCTAAATATTGTCTCTTTCTCTCCACTTTTTTTTTTTTTAACACACAGAGGAGAAAATGTGCTCATTGGCTGAGTCTATAACGAATATTTGAATTTCTGGATGAAAACTGAAACACGGAATAAGCTCTAAACACTGGATTTAGTCAGACCAAAATCGCCTGGTTTGGCTATGTGTCCTCAGTGCCTTAGTGCCGTGCCTGGAACGTAGTAGGTGCTCAATGAACATTTATTGAAAGAAGGGACCACTGAACACTGTGGATCTACTTTCTCTTGAGTCTTTCCATTTGCCTCCATTCCATTGTCACGTTCTTAGTTCTGGTCCTCATCACCTCTGGTCTATTTACTCATATGAGCCTACTAAATTGTCTCTCTGGTTACAGTAATGGTTTTCTCTTATTCATTCTTTATACTATAACCTTGATTTTTTTTAAGTGAAACTAGACCATAATAACAGCTAACATTTATTAATCCTTAGTATCTACTGATCACTTTACATGCATCATATGATGAAATTCTGGCAATAACAGTAATAAGAGGCTTTATTGTTCCTGATTCTAGAGATGAGTAAACTAAGGCACAGAAAGGTGGGGTTGATGAGCTAAAGTCAGCTAAGCTATTGGTGTCTATCTTTAAGTGATATTACACCACCTGGTGTGTTAGGATGACTAATGATCTCAGTTTTCCTATAACTGTCTTGATTTAGTACTGAAAGTCTGGTGTCATAGGAAACCTCTCAGTGAAGCTGAGATAATTGGTCACCCTACATGTAGTATAAGAACTTTATGATAGTCTACTTTCCTTTCTCCCCTCCCAACTTTAATGCTATTTTCTTTTTCTTTTACCTTACTATTTCTACACATTTTACTTTTCCATATGTGATAAGCCCCATACTATATTGCTGATATTTTTGCTTAAACAGTCAATTATTCTTAAAAGAGGTTTAAATAATGGAAAAATCTTATATATTTTTTATGTTCATCAATCCTTTGTGTAGATCCAGATTTCCGTCTGGTATTCTTTTTGTTCTGCCTAAAGGATTTCCTTTAATATTTTTTATAGTGTGAGTCTGCTGGTAATGATTATTTCAGCTTTTACATATCTGAAATGTCTATTTTTATTTCATTTTTGAAAGAAAGCGAAATTGAAAGAAATAGAATTACAGAATTACAGTTTTTCTTTTACTACTTTAAAACCTCTGCTCTATAGAATTCTTGCTTGCATCATTTCTTTTTTTATCCAGTTTTATCGTGATAAAATTGACATATAACATTGTATTAGTGCAAACTATAAAATATAATGATTTCATATATGTATAAGTTGCAAAATGATTACCATGGTTAGTTTAGTTAACACCAATCACTTCACATAATTACAATTTTTATTTCTTTTGATGTGAACTTTTAAAATCCACTCTTGGCATCTTTCAGGTATGTAGTACAGTATTGTTAATTGTAGTCATCATTCTGTACATTATATCCACAGAAGTTATTTATCTTATAACTGGAAATTCCATCCATTACTCCCCCACCTCTGGCAAATATGAGTTCTTCTTTTTTTTAAATGCCACATATACGTGAGATCATACAGTATCTGTCTTATTTTATCTGACTTTTTCACTGGACATAATGCCTTTGAGGTCCATTCATGTTGTTGTAAATGGCAGGATTTCCTCCTTTTTCATGGCTGAATAATATCTCTTTCTCCATTCATCTGTTGTACACTCAGGTTGTTTCCATGTCTTGGCTATTGTAAATAATGCTGCAATAAACACAGGGGTGCAGATATCTTTTTGAGATGGTGTTTTCATTTTCTTCAGATAAATACCCAGAGGTGGAATTACTGGATCATATGGTATTTTATTTTTAATTTTTTGCAGAAACTTGTTTTCCATACTTTGTTGCACCAATTTACACTCCAACTAGCAGTGGGTAAGAGTTCCCTTTTCTTTTTTTTTTTAAAGATTTTATTTATTTATTTGACAGAGAGAGAGAGAGAGAGCACAAGCAGGGGGAGCTGCAGGCAGAGGGAGAGGGAGAAACAGAATTCCCACTGAGCAGGGAGCTGGATGTGGGACCTGATCCCAGGACCCTGGGATCATGACCTGAGCCAAAGATAGACGCTTAAACGACTGAGCCACCCAAGCGCCCCAAGAGTTCCCTTTTCTCCATCCTCTCCCACACTTGTTATTTCTTGTCTTTTTGATGATAACCATTATAATAGGTAGAGGTGGTATATCTCACTGTGGTTTTGATTTGCATTTCTCTAATGATATCAAGCACCTCTTTGTGTACCTGTGTACCTTTGTGTACCTTTGTGTACCATTTGTATGTCTTTGGAGAATGTCTATTCAAGTCTTCTGCTCATGTTTCTTTTATTTTTTTAAATTGAGGTGTTTTAGTTCTTTATCTATTTTGGATGTTAACAGTGTTATCATATAGGGGCGCCTGGGTGGCCTCAGTCATTGGGCGTCGGCCTTCGGCTCAGGTCATGATCCCAGAGTCCTAGGATCGAGCCCCATATCGGGCTCCCTGCTCGGTGGGAAGCCTGCTTCTCCCTCTCCCACTCCCCCTGCTTGTGTTCCCCTTCTTGCTGTGTCTCTCTCTGTCAAATAAATAAATAAAATCTTAAAAAAAATACAGTGTTATCATATATATGATTTACAAATATTTTCTCTTATCTCGTAGGTTGTCGTTTCATTTTGTTGCTGGTTTTCTTTGCTGTCCAGAAGCTTTTTAGTTTGATGTATTCCCATTTGTTTATTTTTACTTTTGTCAGCTTTGCTTTTAATATCAAGTCCAAAAAAAAAAATCATTGCCACAATCAATGTGTAGGAGCTTACCCTCTATGTTTTCTTCTAGGAGTTCTATGGTTTCAGATCTTATGTTCAATCTTTTTATCTATTTTGAGTTGGTTTTTGCATATGATATAAGACAGGGGTTCATTTTCATACTTTTGCATGTAGCTGTCCAATTTTTCCAGCACTGGTTATTGAAAAAGACTCTCCTTTCTCCATTGTATATTGGCTCTTTTGTTGTCAATCAATTGACCATATATGCATGGGTTTATTTCTGGTCTCTTTATTCTACTCCATTGATCTCTGTCTGTTTTATGCTAGTACCAACTCTTTTCATTACTGTAGCTTTGTAATATAGCTTGAAATTAGAATGTGATGCCTCCAGCTTTGTTCTTTTTCTCAAGATTGCTTTGGCTATTTGGGGTCTTTTGTGGCTCTATACAAATTTTAGGATTGTTTTAGTCCTGTGGAAAAAAAATGCCATTGGAATTTTGATAGGGACTGCATTGAATCTGCAAGATTAGATGCATAATATTGCAATTTTTTCTTTCTTGGGTGCTGGTTTTCTTGAATTCTTATAAATATTCTTGAATTGTTTGTTTTTTCTGGATCACTGTTAAAGTTACTTGTAAACAGTTTGATCCTTTCAGATCTTGATTTTAATGTCTGTCAGGTAGGATTAGAGCTGTGCTCAGTTCAGTGATAATTTTTCCCCACTGCTGAGGCAAGACTCTTCTAGGTACTCTACTCAAATCTCATGAATTATAAAGTTTTCCTGTCTGGCTGGTGGGAACAGGCACTATTCCTGGCCCACTGTAAATGCTGGACACTATCACCTCTGATCTTTTGAATGGTTCTTTTCCCAGCCCCTGATAGTTTCCCTTTTTTGCATGTCCTGATCTGAACTCAGCTGAATATGTAAATGGGACTCTCTATAGATCTCTCTTTGTGTAGCTTTCTCTTCTCCAGTATTGTTCTGCGAAGACAAGCTGCCTTCGTCTCCCTAGACTTTCAGTTTCATCCCCTCAACCCAGCAAGTCCTCTGAGTTCTACCAGATCCACCCCCCCACCCAAGCATCACTACTGCCTAGAAACTCTCTCAAGGTGCTATGCTGGGGCCATTGTAAGGCTGACCTCATTTTTTTGTTTTTCTCAAGATGCTAGTGTCTTATGAGCCATTATTTCACATAGATTTGTTTGTTGGCTGTTTCGGGTGAAGGATAAGTCTGGTCCCTGCTCCTATATTTTCGCTGTAAGTGTGAGTCCAACATGTGTTGTATAAATACTCCACATATTAGCACAGAAATTCAGTGTGATTGTTCACATGTTTCTGAACTTAATCCAGAATTGTTTTAACTTAGGCTATGAAACTTATTTTTTTGCTCATGTAGATGAAACATAAATAAAATAACTAAAAATGAAATGATTAACTACAAAGACTAGCTAGTTAACAGGATTGAGATACATGAAATAGTTCTCTGTTTCCTTATTTATGTCCATTTTACCAGTAGCTTCACTGGCATTTTGAAATAACTAGATTTAATTGTGCAAAAACATTTTAGACCATCTGTCTAAGTGAGATCTAGTTAGATAATAAAATAATAACGCTTCTGAATGGCTAATGTCCATTTACATGAATAGAATTTTATGACCTGAGTAATTTAACTTATTTGAGTTCAACCAACGTTTACTAGGTGCATTCTATGTGCTAGACACTGAGCTAACTCTAGAGATACAGATGAATAATAAATAGCCTCTGCCCTAGAGGAGCTCACAGGGAGGCAGAACTGATAAGTGAGTTGACAATGTGATAAGTGCTATGATTACACTAATTGTGAGTTGCCATGAGAGCCCTGAGGTGGAGCAACTCACACAGCTCAGGAAGGTCTAAGGGTCGGTTGTATTTGAGAAGGTATAGCTGATACAATGGGACCTGCTCCTTTCTCCTTCTTCCTTGCTGGAGGAGTCCTGATTTAATGACAGTATTCACTCTCCCTCTCCCTGTTGGATGCAGGAAGTGAATGTTCACAAGTCTAAGCCAATCATTGTCAAACACTGTACTTCTGTGCTTATGCTTACCATCTTTTTTTTTTTTTTAAAGATTTTATTTATTTATTTATTTGAGAGAGAAACAGAGAGAGCACAAGAGGGGAAAGGGACAAGGGGAGAGGGAGAAGCAGACTCCAAGCTGTGCATGGAGCCCCACTCAACACTTGGTCCCAGGACCTTGAGATCATGACCTGAGCCGAAGTCAGGAGCTTAACGAACTGAGCCACCCAGGTGCCCCTATGTTTACTTTCAATATTGGTTTAGATGAGGGCATGTGACACAACCCTGGAGAGGGAGGTGTAAAGATAATTCTACAGTTGGGACTCTAAATAGACTTTTCTCTTGATAGAAGGAGACATGTCAGGAGAAACTTCTTTCCTGGCTTTGATCACAACGGTGTGACAACATAATATCTAAAAGGTGACATCCATGTTGTGATGATGAAAGGACAGCCTGAGAATGTGAGCTCTAACAGGCTGAGGATAGAAGGGCAGAGATAGGAAAGTTGGGTCTTTGTTACATATATACATTTAACATAGTGTTGCTGAGTTACAAACCTGGAATCTTCTATATCTATCATTTTTTCTTTTTGTTATATGAGATAGCAAGTCCTTATTATTTAAGCCACTTTCAGCTATTTCATAACATGGAGTCAAAAGTATCCTAACTGATGTAAAGAAGTGAAGCTTGAGTACTGTCTTTAAGGACCAAAGATACTCATCCCTGAGAGTTAGCTGTAGGCAGGAGAGTGAGAGAAGGCCACCCCATGCAGAGGGAAGGGCTTATGGAAAATCTTAGAAACTCAAAGGGACATGGGGTGCTTGAAAAAGTGTAGGCAGTTCTGTATTAGATGGTTGTGCTAATTCAGATTTTTTTCCTTTGGGTAGACTGTCTTTTGCACATAGTCAGTATCCAATTACTATTTGTTGCCTGACTGCTTTTACGATTGTTTTAAATTACACGAAATTCAGCCAAGAATGCCTATTAATGTGCCAGGGATTTTTCAGGCACATCTGGTAGAATCTGACTCTTGTTTGTGGCGATACCCATCCCAACTCCCTTCTAAGATGCTAACAATGAAAAACTATACTTTCAGATTCTCTTGAGAAGGTTATGCTTTATTTTCCACCAATGACATAAAATGACTCAAGACTTTGTCTTAAAAGGGCATCCTGGTAGGGAAAGAAGCCGAATATGAGGCATTGGTGTTCCATGTGTGAATGTGGCACTGGTGCTGTGTGCACAGATCTGGCTGCTCCAGCGTCTCCCAGGTTGCGGGAGAGGCAGCCATCATCTGGGTGGCTCACAACAATGATGCTGTAGTAGGAGTTATTCCTGGAAGCTCAGCCAGAGTCTGTTTCTTCAGCCCTCCCCTAAATGTTGTGTCATGTATATTCCATATTCAGTTCTCTTTGTATAAGCTAGCTAAAGTGGGTTCCATGACTGCAAGGAACCCTGGCTGACAGGACATGGGCGACACAGCTCTGCAGCTCAAAGACCTTAGGGACCGGTGGTGGAGCAGATCAGAATCATTTTGCTCTGGGACTACAGGATTACAATTTGTATTGCAATTAATACTTTCTACAGCACTTTTAAAGGGCTTCTGCGACATTTATAGGGCTTTTATTATGTGTTCTTTTGACAGATGAGGAAATTGAGGCACCTGGGAAGCTCAGTGAGACAGAAATAAAGTTAGTGATCACTGAGACTATAATTCAGGTCTTATAACCCCTGGTCTAGTGCTTTTTTCCCCTCAGTGGTCATTTGGAAAATGGGCTGTTCTACAGGGAACCTACTAGAACTATGCTTTTGCATTACTGAAAAATTGTCATACGGTCAGACTTTCCTAACGGAAATGTTGGCCCCACTGACACATAGGTGAAAAGCTCTGTGGCCCATTACTCGTCCTTTGAACCATCACCATCTCGTTTCACTTTAATAGCATGTTTAATGGAAACCCATCAGCTAAATGAGAAGTATGTCAAGCATTACTATCACTTCCTCCACTACCTTCTTAGAGATCATTACGTGGCTCCATAAGTGTAATGGAAACATTTATATTGACAAAGAAAAATGAAAAGTTGCTCTAAAAGTTCAAACAAATTCTTAATGTATGTTTGATGAGGATATACAAAAGCTGTGGTAATAAAGTTTCTAATTGCACACCATCCTAATGCAAATTTTCAAGAAAAAAAATGGCTCGATTTTTCATATTGTTTTGCTTCTTCAACAAAGAGGTATTAAATGTTTTTCCTACAATTGCTAGAGGTGCTAAAGATAGCTATAATAAATGTTGACAATAGGAAAAAGGAAAAAGATGTGAGCTACATAAAAACAGAATATACAGGCCTGTGCTATCTGAATTGAGCAGGCCAATCTGGTGCTCTGCCAACTAACCACACTTACCTATTCTGACAATAGGAATTGCAGAAAGATGTCTTTTAGCTGGAAAGTAAACACTATATACTTGACTGAGCCTTTTCTATTAAAAGGCAGATTAGGAAGACTGGCAACTGATTTTCCCTTTCCCCGCTATGCTATCAGCTTCTCCACTTTCTACCACTTCCTACCACTTCTTCTTCCTCCCCCCTCTTCCACATATAAGATTCAAGCATGATGAATGAAGTACAACTCTTGCTCAGGGCAGGTTAGGAATACTGCTGACACTCTAATAGTCACATATATATGAAAATACGAGAGGGTGCTTGGGTGGCTCAGTGAGTCCTGCCTTCGGCTCAGGCCATGGTCCCAGGGTCCTGGGATTGAGTCCCACATCAGGCTTCCTGCTCAGCAGGGAGTCTGCTTCTCCCTCTCCCTTCTCCCCCTCCCTTTTGCCCCTCCCCACTGCTCTTGCTCTTCCTCTCTTGAGTGCACTCTCTCTCAAATAAATAAATAAATAAATAAAATCTTTAAAAAAATATGAGAAGTCAAGGCAATATCATTATGTGCATAAATTAAGTGCATGTCTCTGTGTCTTCTGACCTTCACTACGAGCAACATTTTTAGTGTGGTGGGTTATGAAGTAATAGCTAGCATGTATTGAGACTCACCATAGTTCAGATACTGTATGTACTAAGTATGCATTTTCTCAGTAATTTCTGTGACAGTTACTGTCATTATCACTATTATTTTACATATGAAGAATCTATGGATTCTTGACTTGTGATCTCATGACTGAGATCATAAAATTAGATAGGGGGCCCCAGAGTTGTGGAGTCTCCACATCCGTGCTCTTTGTCAAAAACTGCGCTTACTGTGCTGAGCTTACTAGCAAATAGGCTCCAAATGAATTCAGTAAATTTGCAGGATACAAAATCAACATTACAAAAATCGGTTGTGTTTCTATATACTAATAAAAACTATCTGAAAGTGAAATAGAGAAAGCAATCCCATTTATAATAGTGTCAAAAGCAATAAAATACTTAGGAAACAATTTGACCAAGGAGGTGAAAGACCTGTACACTATAAGACACCACACCAATGAAAGAAATGGAAGAAGATGCAAATAAATGGAAAGATATTCCCAGTTCTCGACTGGAAAAGTTAATATTGTGAAAATGCTCATATTCCCCGACATGATCTACAGATTCAATGCAATCCCTATCAAAATTCCAATGGCCTTTTTCACAGAAGTGGAATAAATAATCCTAAAATTTGTATGGAATGACGAAAGACCGAAAGTAACCAAAGCAATCTTCAGAAAAAGAACAAAGCCGGAGGTATCACACTTTCTGATTTCAAATTATATTACAAAGCTATAGTAATCAGACAGTATGGTACTATATGAAAAACAGGCACATAGACCAGTGGAACACATTAGAAAGCCCAGAAATAAACCTACATATATATGGTCAACTAATTTTTAAGAAGGACTCCAAGAACACACAATGGCAAAAGGATAGTCTCTTCAATAAGTGGTGTTGGGAAAAGTGGAGAGCCACATGAGAAAGCATTAAACTGCATCCCTATCTTATTCCACTTACAAAACTTAACTTGAAGTGGATTAAAGGCAAATGTAAGACTGAAACCATAAAACTCCTAGAAGAAAACATAGGGAAAAAGCTCTTTAACATTGGTCTTGGCAATTACTTCCTGGATTAGATACCCAAAACACAAGCAACAAAAGCTAGAATAAACAAGTGAAGCTACATCAAACTACAGAGCTTCTACACAGCAAAGGAAACAATAAATTGAAAAGACAGCCTACTGAATGGGGAAAAATATTTGCAAACCATGTATCTGATAAGGGATTAATATCTAAAATATATAAAGAACTCATACAAACCTCAATAGCAAAAAAGCAAAAGAATACATTTTGAAAAATGAGTTAAAGGACCTGAATAAATGTTTTTTCTAAAGAAGACATACAAATGACCAAAGAAACATGAAAAGGTGCTGAACACCACAAAGCATCAGAGAAATACATATCAAATCACATCACAATGAGATATCACCTCACACCTGTTAGGATGGCCATTGTCAAAAAGACAAGAAGTAACAAATGTTGGCAAGGATGTGGAGAAATTGTTGGTGAGAATGTAAATTGGTACAGCCATTATGGAAAACAGTATGGCAGTTTCTCCAAAAATTAAAAATGTAATTACCATATGATCCAACAATCCCACTCCTGGGTATATAACTGAAGGAAAAAAAATCAGTATCTTGAGATATCTGTACTCTCATGCTCACTGCAACATTATTCACAATAGCCAAGATACAGAAACAACCTATAAATGCCCTTTCATGAATGAATAAAGAAAATGTGAAACACACCCCCCCACACACAGGAATATTATTTAGCTTTAGAAAAGAAGAAAATCCTCCCACTTGCAAACACATGGATGGAACTTGAAGGCTTTATGCTGGAACTGAGATAAGTCAGACGAAGAAAGACAAATACTGTATGGTATCACTTATATGTGGATTTAAAAAAAAAAGTCAATCTCATAGAAACAGAGAATAGAATGGTGATTGCTAGGAGGTTTGGGGGGTATATGGGGAGATGTAGGTCAAAGGGTATAAACTTTCAGTTATAAGAAGAATAAATTCTGAGACTCTAATGTACAGCGTGGTGACTATCAATAACACAGCATTATATACTAGAAAGTTGCTAAGAGCAAATCTTAAGTGTCCTCACCACAAAAACAAACAAACAAAACAAAACTATGAGGTGATGGATGTGTTAATTATCTTGGTTTTGGTAATCATTCCACAATGTATATGTATATTAAATCATCATGTTGTACAACTTTAAATATCTACAATTATATTTGTCCATTATTGCTCAATAAACTTGGGAAAGAAAAAAAGAAAACAAAGTGTCTCCAAATAACTCCTTATTAATCAGTAATAAGTGCCATTCCTGGGGAGGAGTAAAAGACACAAAGGGTGCCAATGTGATTCAAATATTGTAAAGCATGCGTTCATTTATTGGTTTCTCAAATACTCTTTCCTGAATGCCTGTGTCATAGATCCACAGAAGGAAAGACATAGCTCCTGCAGGTAAGGAATTAGTTAGCCTGAGGAGATGGGTGTGTGACTCAACAGTTAACAATGAGAGCATTGCTGTGGGAGATGCATATTAGGTATAATGGGAGATTAGAGGTGCTTGTAGGAGACAGGAAGGACCTCATAGAGATGGCCACATTTGAGCAAGATTTGAAAGAAAAGTAGAACGTTGTCAGTGGATATGACAAGAGAAAGCATGGCCTATGTTTGGGGAACCACAATTACTTTAGCATTGCGAGGAGTCAGGCAGTAGTTGGGCAGGGGTATGGGATGAAACAAGGCTGGATAGGTATTTAAGGGCCAGATCATACAAGGGATACAAAGGAGTATGCTACTTCTTCTTCTTCTTCTTCTTCTTTTTTTTGGACAAGTGTTTATTATGGTAACATACACATAATACAAGATTTACTATCTTAACCATTTTTAAGTGCATAGTTCAGTGGTATAAAGCGTACTTATAATGTTGGGCAACTGTCACCACCATCCACCTCCAGAACTTTCATCTTACGAAAGTGAAACTCTATGCCCCCGTTGCTGTGAACTCCCCACTCTCCCTTCATCCCCTGACAACCACCATTCTACTTTTAGTTTCTAATGATTTAGACTACTTTCAACACTTCATGTAAGTATAATAATTATTGTATTTGTCTTTTTTGTGACTGGCTTATTTCACTTAGCATAATGTCTTCAGGTTTCATCCATGTTGTAGCATGTGTAAGAATTTCCTTCCTTTTTAAGGCCGAGTAATATTCCATTGTTTATGTATAAAACATTTTGTTTATCCATTCATCCCTCAATCAACAATTGGGCTGCTTTCATATCCCACTGTGATAATGCTGCTATGAACATGGGTCTACAAATATCTCTTCAAGATCCTTCTTTCAATCCTCTTGGGAATGTACCCAGATGTGGAACTGCTGGATCATAAGGTAATTCTCTTTGTAATTTTTTGAGGAACCACCATGCTGTTTTTTCCAGTGGTTACACCATTTCATGTTCCCACCGATAGTGCACAAGAGTAAGGAGTATACATTTTCATCTCATCTCTGAAGGGATCAAATAAAAAACTGTGACGGTCATGTTTATACGTTGTCAGGGACTGATGGTGGAAAATGCAGTAGAAGGAGAAGATCAGAGACAGGGAGACGAATGCTGGGGCTATCTGAAATAGGTAGGAGCAGTGGGGATGGGGAGCATAGGACTTTTTTGAGTGCTATTTAGGCTGTAATTTCCAGGACTGAGTGTTTAATTGATGAGTGAAAGAGAGTGGGAAGAATCTGGAATGACTCCAAGGGTTCTAACTCTGACAAGTGGTTCAATGGTGTGTTGATGCAATCAACAAAGAGAGGCAAAATAGGGTGAGGAGAAGATTTGGGGGCTGGTGAGTTCAGATTTTAAAATGTTGTGCATGAAGATCCAGATGGATATCCAGGAAGTAACACCTGGCCCACAGTTAGGTAACCCTAAGATACCATTCACTCACCATTTCTGTTGTCCTCTCTACTCCAGCATATTCTGAATGACACTCCTTTTTGTTAGACTGCTAGACTGTTTAACAGACTGTCTTGTTAACTGTTGTAAATATCACATCTAACAAACAATAGTTGCTCTACGATTATTTGTGGAATAAATATATGACCTTGAACATAAAAATGTGGTCTAAGGTGAATATGAACCTTTGAAAGTCAGCAAGTTATTGGCAAATGAAGCTTTTTGTATCAGTGAGGTTCACAGCAAGAAGCAAATGGGCTTCACTGTGTATAATTCAATCATTTACAAAGGTGTGAGCATGGTTAGGGAAGCCAAGCTGAACAGACTCTTAGGCCCCAAGGGACAGAGAGAGGAAATAGTTTTACCAGAGCTAGAAGGGCTGGAGCGGTGGAGGAAGGGTGGTCTGGCAAGAGATAGAATTATAAAGATAATGACCCAACCAGCACTGGAGCACCAAAACAGAGCATGAGAAGGGAGAGAAATATCCCAGCCTCTCTTTTCTCTTGTCCTCTGATATCCTGCTGAGGTCATCTCTTCTTGGAATCCATTGGAGGGCAAGGAAATATCAGTGATAGAGTCCATAGAAGTCACTCTCTCTGTGAAGCACACAATGTAGGAAGACGCATGCCATAGTAGAGGCTACTTGTCCATGGTGACATTTTCTTTAGTACCCAGAGAAGACAATGGTTTGTTTAGTTTCTGAACACTTATTTAGGATAATTAACCCTGGATTCCCATAAACAGCCAGCTTCTGTAAGACACTTCCATTTTGGAGCAGTCTCCTTTTGAGCATGGAAAACATCTTTTCCTGTGACACCATTGTCTTGTTCATGTCTTCATATCTCTGACCTCGTCAGCTAGGAGCCAAGACAAGGACATCCCCTTAGATGTTTGACCCCCTGGGAGAGAAGTACCACATTCCTCCTTCCCGATGAATTTTTTTTTAGAACCAATTGTCCCTCATAGGGGTAGATTCTGATTTCAAACACTTCTCCCCCATGCTAGATGCACCTTGGGCCAAACAGCCAAGGCTTCCCCAGCACATGACTGGGCCAAGGCCTAGGATCAGACTCAGTTCTGTTCACTAACTCTGTCCACTCAGGAATGTAAGAAAACCCATTTCTGGTACCTTTTCTGTCCCTTCATCTTTTCTAATTCTTTCTCCCTCTGGATGGTAAGTAACAAGAATTTGAAATCAGGACATCAGAGCACGTTCAATTTTTGGCTAATTATTGAGTTGATATCAGTGCAGATTGGCTTTTCATATCTCAGGGATAATAAATGTTTGTCACCGTTGTCCTCTTAAAACAGCAAGTGAACAATCTCAGGAGAAAACCTTCCATTGTTATTGTACTCCTTTCCCCTCCTAAATTGTTCACCGTTTCAGACATTTCCCTGAGAACGATAACGGAGCCGCTCTGTAATAAGGCAATTCTTAGGAGGGTTATTATACCAGATTAAACAACCACCTCTCACTCTGTTTAATTTTGTAGTTATTCAACACTGAAGAGAAATTTCCTGATCCTCTTTCATATTGATTAAGCATAGCATAATTAAGGGAGAATAAAAGATAGCTGACTTACCCAATTTATACATTTAATTTTATCTAAAGTACACATTTGCAATGGTAAGATAAAACAGAAGATGAAAGTATATATATATATATATACATATATATATATATACACACGTGTGTGTGTGTGTGTGTATAAAGAAAGTACAACAACAGCAAAAAGAATAATACTTTGGAGTACCAGTCCTGAGGCTTAACTCATTCTTTCCTCAAGAGCCCATCTAACAAAGTAGGATAGGTAATGGAATTCAATCACATTGAGTGAGTTTCGAGTGTGCCTCTGTACCCTCTTTCCATACTGGGTTTAGATACTGCTTGACTGACTGCCTGTCCCATGGAAGGAAGATGCTATTAGATTTCACTCCTTTAAAGATATGCTCCTTCTTTATCACAAATTCCAAGGTTCACTTTTTACTGTGACTTCTGGAGCAATGGTAGAAGGTCATTTTCACCTCCGATGGCTTCTCTGCATGAGTATAACATGACAAAGAACACCGAAGAGATTCACCCTCTGCCCTTAGTTTATCATGGACAGCACAATTATAGAGCAGTGGGAAAAGAATTCATTGAGCTCTTGCCCAAAACTCCTTCTGGGCCAAGGAAAGAAGAGTTGCTGGTGTGTTACCTTTTATTTCTTGTTTACACTTGGCCTTTTCCAGATAGCCATGACTTCGCTCTGCTGGCCCAGCTGTCCTCAAGGACATTGCAAGTCACAGCAAACATTTTTTGGGGTGAGTTCTCTCATTCCTCTGCCACACGCCCAGTGGTGGCAGTAAATACATGTGGGGCATTTTGACATACCTTTAAAACAATCCAATCTTTCCATAATGGGAAATGACAGAAAAACAAGGAAGAGTGTTATGCTCAGCCCTAAGGCATTTTTTTCTAAATCAGCTTTATCAGCAGGGAACTAGTTCCATTGAGCACTATCTTTTTTTAAAAAAGATTTTATTTATTTATTTGACAGAGAGATAGAGAGTAAGCAGAGAGGCAGGCAGAGGGTGAGGGAGAAGTAGGCTCCCCGCGGAGCAGGGAGTCTGATGTGGGACTTGATGCCAGAATCCTGGGATCATGACCTGAGCCAGAGGCAGACGCTTAACCAACTGAGCCACCAGTCTCCCGGAGAACTATTTTGAATCAGAAAAATTTTCTAGGAAATATGTTTAATTGATTTTCCTACTGAAAGTTGGAAATCTAGAACAAAAGACAACTATTATCAGTCAGAAACTTGGAATTGAAAAGCCAAAACTCAGCAACGCTTCTGATTCGCTCACGTGTTTTGCGGGATGAGAACACGCACATCTACAAAGCTTCGGAGATCAACCGTTTTCAGGGTAATTGTAGCACGGTTGTTTATATCAACACATAATTCACCAATTCCAATTATCAAAATAATTGGGCCACAATATGGTCATCCCAGATAATTTTAGCATTCATACCAAATTGACCTCTAACTAGTGATTTGAGGACTCTGTGATCAGCTTCTGTGGCAACGAAGGAAAACACTACCGAACTGCGATATATTCGGTCCAGCTTCATAAACAGTGTGGCGAGGTGCTGTTAAAAAATGCCTATTTGCAGAAAGGCACAAATGTTGGCAATTGTCCATATTAGCCCTGCTCAAGTGCAGAGCATTACATAGTTTCCTTCAAAACCATTAGGACTGTGATCTCTTTCTTAATTAAAATAAACCCTTACTTGAGACATATTCTTTTTTTTAAATTTTTTAAAATTTTATTATGTTACATTAATCACCATACATTACATCATTAGTTTTCGATGTAGTGTTCCATGATTCATTGTTTGCGTATAACACCTAGTGCTCCATTCTGTATGTGCCCTCATTAATACCCATCACCAGGCTAACGCATCCCCCCACACCCCTCCCCTCTAGAACCCTCAGTTTGTTTCTCAGAGTCCTTCGTCTCTCATGGTTCGTCTCCCCCTCCAATTTCCCCCCCTTTATTCTTCCCTTCCTGCTATCTTCTTCTTCTTCTTTTTTTTTTTTTTAACATAGAATGTATTATTTGATTCAGAGGTACAGGTCTGTGATTCAACAGTCTTACACAGTTCACAGGGCTCACCATAGCACATACCCTCCCCAATGTCTATCACCCAGCCACCCCATCTCTCCGAATCCCACCACTCCAGCAACCCTCAGTTTGTTTCCTGAGATTAAGAATTCCTCATATCAGTGAGATCATATGATACATGTCTTTCTCTGATTGACTTATTTCGCTCAGCATAATACCCTCCAGTTCCATCCACGTCGTTGCAAATGGCAAGATTTCATTTCTTTTGATGGCTGCATAATATTCCATTGTGTATATATACCACATCTTCTTTATCAAGACATATTCTCTTTAGCAGTTTCTCTTTGTTTTCCAGTCAATTAAGTCAGGTTTTTAACATCTAAATTTCCCACAAACATTCTCTACTGAGTTTCATTTTTATTCTGCTTTTACAAATTCAGATATAAAAGCCATGCATATTATTAGTATCCTTTTAAAAAAAATTGTACTTTGGTTCATTTTGAATGGCTATACATTTTCCCCTAAGTTTGGGTGGAATCTTTCTGCATCTGGATTGTAACAGAGATCAAATAAAATCAGTGTGTAAAAAAGAAAAAAATAAAATAGAATCAGTGTGTATGAATGCACTGCCATAGCTGGTCAAAAATGTTGCTACCTCCATCACCATCATCATACTCCTTACCATTCATTACAGGAGAGTAAAAATTTCCTAAGTAAATTGAACTTATTTTTTCACACATATAAGCACACTCAAAACCTAGATTTTGTATGGTTTTGAAAAACCTACTCTTATCGGAATGATTTCATATTAACGTTCTTCTCTTCTGCAAAATTATCTATAGCTAATTTTACCAATGAGGCACGCACAAGACCACTGCAATCCTTCTCATGTATAATATTGTTTGGTTATATTTTAATTGTGTTATCTATTTTTTGGAGGAGGAGGAGGAGGGAGGCTATATGAAATTTTATTTTTAGATTATAACATTTGTTCAGGGTTTTATTTTTCTATTTCTATTTCTATACTTTTCATATGAAGTATAACATTGTGAGAACCACATTTCCTGATTCTATTCCAGCCCTGATAATATTTCATCTAAGATATAGGACAGCTTTTTCTGTCTCTTGGGGACGATGTGAACCATGAATAATAAACTACTTAGTGGTTCTGGAAGGGTAAGTGCTTCTTTCTAGTTCTGCTGTACAACATGGGTTCTCTCCCTTGTGGAGAGGTGAAATAGGGTGAAGAATGAAAAGTTTTATTTTTTTTCCTCATTTTTAAAAATTTAAATTCAATTACTTAACATACAATGTATTATTAGTTTCAGAGGTAAGAGTGAAAAGTTTTAAAGCAGTGACATGGAAAATCTTCAGCATTCTCTTCTTGAGTATCCCACAAGCTCAACATCTCTCAGGAATTTAGCATCTGTCAGCATTTTGACAACCAAGAGCACATTTGAATCCAAACTTTTGATATTTTAATATTCCTGTCATCAGATTCTTCACTCACCCCCTCCCAAAGTAAGCAAACCATCTTCCATGAATGCATCAACCCTGATCTAGATGGATTTTATATTTTCTATCATCGTGATATTAAGGTCATTTTAATAAATGCACAAACCCGGCGGTGCCTGGGTGGTACCGTTGGTTAAGCATCCGACTCTTGGTTTTGGCTCAGGCCATGATCTCAAAGTTATGAGATCGAGCCCCATGTTGGCCTCTGGGCTCAGTGTGGAGTCTGCTTGAGATTCTCTCTCTCCCTTTGCCCCTCCCGCTCATGCTGGCTCTCTCTCTCAAATAAATAAATAAAATCTTAAAAAAAAATACACAAACCCGTAGCACAAAACCCCACAAATGCAGCTAAAGAATGCGATCTATTTCTTAATGAGAGCCAATCATAGAATTTCCTGTTCATAATCAGAGGGAATAGCTCTACAAAGAATTGTCTCGAAGCAGGACAATATGTCTATTTTGAGTGGGTGCCATTTTCCAAATGTATAAATTGTAATTATGTAATCTCAAGGCAACACAAGGAAAGATACTTCACTGGAGTTGATGGGCCTCAGTGCCCACAGGAGGACAGTCCCTCCATAGAGGCGTGCAGGAATCAGAGCACTGCTGTGTTCTGAAGTCAGATCTCACATAGCAGCTTCTAGAAGCTTCTCTTGGGGCAGTCAAGCCAAAGGGCAAATGGCAAGGGGTGGTGCCATCCCATGCTTGGTTAAGTCACTGATTTTTTACAGGACAAGCCAGGCCAACTTAGTAAAGCTATTTGAGTACATCAGCAGTGGTTTCCAGAAAGTATTGTTACCACAGATGTTACTGCAAGATAATCAAAAGAACACATCTAATTTGGGGATGTAGAGTACTTATTTCTGTTGCTGATTCTATCATTTGAAGCTTTCAAAGCTGAAGCCTTTCATGATTAAGCACATATTATTCTCCTGGAAGATATTTCTTTTTTGGCAGATAAGATAATGGAACAGATCCACTGTTTGTCAAGAGGAGTTACTATGTCATTAAAAAGCCTTTAACACAATGTTTTTCTCTTTTCCATGCTGGTTGAAAAGATTTGAATGCAAAAGCACAGATATAACAATAACAGTACAAAACCTAAATTGTCCATGGAAAAGCTTAAACCAACTTAAAATTTTCCATTTGCCAAATGCTCTTCAGGCAATTTAAATGTAATTCGAAACAGGCACTCAGTAGCCACAGATGTGTGGTGCCTCAGAATGTTCTTTGTCTTGGTTACATACATCCAATTTCTTTCTAAAAATTGTCTCTATTCCAGCAGAAGAAGAAAAAATACCCAAATTCAATTACAAAATTTGTATGATTAAAATCTTTTTTTTTCTTATAAGTCCTGAAAAAGTATTATCATTTACCTCAAAAAATCCCAAGTTATGCTGTTCTTTAAAACTTAAGAACAGGGGCGCCTGAGTGGCTCAGTCGTTAAGCGTCTGTCTTTGGCTCAGGTCATAGTCCCAGGGTCCTGGGATCGAGCCCCGCATTGGGCTCCCTGCTCCGCGGAAAGCCTGCTTCTCCCTCTCCCTCTCCCCCTGCTTGTGTTCCCTCTCTCACTGTCTCTCTCTCTGTCAAATAAATAAATAAATAAAATCTAAAAAAAAAAATTAAGAACAATGCCAGAAGGTCCTTTTGCAGTATAATATGAGTTTATTGAATATCTAGGGTTCAGGAATTCAAGGAAATGATCTAAAACACTGCTACCCCTGGGCATAGATACAGAGGGGCTTCCTTTCTTGCTCATTTGTACAATGAGGCCATCATCACATTTTGTGTCCTCTGGAGGACAAAAAATGCACCCCAAATATCTGTCAGAAGATGACTCAGAACTGCTCGGTACCACCTCGGGAGGTCTGCCCCCTCAAACACTGCCATGTTTGGATGAATTTACAGTTTAGAAGACACTTGATTAGAGGAAGTTATAAAGGATTTCTGGGGACCTTTTGGAAGTGAATAAAGGTTCCTGATTGTCACAGACCAAAATATGTTACTCTAAGACCTTCATCTGCCATTTTTGATCTGGGCCTAACCAAGTACTATATTTTCTAGAACTCTCCCTAGAAAAGTGGGCTGGTCTGTGCGGGTGCTACCCCACCCAAAGAATGGTCTAGAAAGGGAACTCAGTCTTTGGGGAGGTTTCTCTTTGGCAGCCTCTGGGTCCTCTGGAGAACAAAGAGCTCCTGTGGCTTCTCAGCCACGTTGTTCTACAGTCCTCCACCCTGACTGGGAGAAGGTGCTGACTGAGATTCCAGACTTCCATCCAGGCTGGCAGCACGGACATGTATGGTGTATGAGTAACTTCTCTAAGCCTCAGTTCCTCAGAAGTGGTAGAAGATCAACAGTCCCCATCTCACAGGGCTGTAAGAATGAAATGAGATTTTACACATACATGCTCAGTGCTGGCCACGCAGTAAGCGCTCAGCAGCAACACTGAGGGTAGCAGTGTCAATTCCAAACTCTGGAAGGGAATGCCTGACATTGTGAGAGTTTGGTTCTGGAAAATGCTTAGCAAAACACTCATGGAAGGTACCAGTACACTGTCTTTTCTGTCCCGACTAGCATGCAAGCCCACTATGACTCAGTCTGACTTGTCAAAGCCAAGGCTGGACAAAAATCATCAAGTCCACCCTGTAGCTCCTACCTCTGTTTTAGAGTCTGTCTCACGTTGAGTAATGGGAAGTCAATTGATAAAGCAGTAAGTTTGTGATCCGTTCTCTTCCAATGGGGCCTCTTTGTCGTCTTTGTGTAAACATGCTAATGGCAGACCTGGAAAACAAGCTAAATGGTTTTGAGGGTGTATTATCTGTTTAAGATGTCTAGTGGTAAACAAATCTGGAATCTATGGCTATACCGGGCATGGCCCCTGGACTCCCTCATGGAAGCTACGCAACCCTGAGTGTTAGATGGAAAAACTCCACGCCTTCACATGTTAGCGATGTGAACACATGCAGAGCTTGGAGATCTTTCATGTTAAAGGAGCCAGAGCATGCCCACTAAGGCAGGGAAAACCCCAGAGAGCCCCATGAGGTTGGCAAGCCTCTTCCTGCTTTGCCTGTGCCTCATGATGACCTGTATCCTTGAAATTATTAGTACATTTTGGTACTGTGTGAGATCTCTGATCAATGCGCCTCTTCACGCATTGTCTGATCCTATGTGCTGTCATGTAGCAAGATGAGCTCTGCGGGCACTTCAATTCTGAAATCACTCAAAACACTATGAGGGAAGGACAATGCAGGGTATATAAAAATGCCTCCCTGCCCCCCAGTATTTGTTGCAAAAATGGATGAACCAATGAGAGTAAATGGACAAATGAATGAATGGGGACCATTCTTCCTACAATCATATGAAACTCACCCGAAGACATTAAAAGAAATAAAACACCGAAGACTGATTCTTTAATAGTAGATTTCCAGGCATCATGATTGGTTGAAACGGAGGTAAGAAGATCAGGGGCCTCTGGAGCTCTTCAGCCCTAGAACTTAATTTTTGTTCACAAGTTGGTCTTGTATAGATTTGGGGGATGGGGGAGGGAAAGTTGGGTCATTTGTTTTTTTAAAGAATGTACCAAAAGGAAATAGCCTGGATTTAAGTCAAGGAATGATTTGGCTAATTATGCTTTAGCTTGAGCCTGTAGGACTTTTGCTGATTGGCTTGCCTGCAAACAACCTTTAAAGGGACACAATGTGGAACAAAACAGCTTATTACAATGGTTCACAGAGAGACCTCTTACGAGAAATTTTAGGACTTAGAAATGCACGAATCAGCTAAGATCTACAGAATGTGTTTTGGACTTACAAATTCCTGGCAGTGGGTATAGTAAGCCAAATCTTTATACCAAGATTCCTTTTTTTGCTTAGAGTGGATTCTGCATTCTATGCAAATCAAAGCAGATGTTAATGTATGGGATCTTGTCCTAGTAATTGAAATAGACTTGTTGTCCTGGAGGAGAATTTTCAAAAGCCCTGTGTACTTTCTACCTGATAGTCAAGGATACATGATGCTTTCAAGCTCGTAGGCTGCAAGAGAGGGAGACATCCACCACAGACCTCACTAAGGGTTTATGAAAGGTTTATAATGTTATATTTGGCATTACAAGGAAACCAAAGCTAAGTTGACAAAGTTCTTTATAAATTAGACGTAAACAAAGCAACTGAAAACCCCCAAAGAAGAAAACTCCATCCCTGTAGGTTATGTTCACGTTTGTTTTATTTACCTTTGTATTGTAGCTCTATTGTCTGGCACAGTACTTGCTTTATAGTTAGGACTCGATAAATGTTTCTCGAATGAATGTACAGAATGATCAACCTACTGACCTTTCCTCTGTTGCCTTACACTTCAAAATGTTAATGTGACCATCAGAAACTCATTGCATCCAGTCATTCCTTCTGTCTTTGGGCCCTAGTATTTGAGAGCAAAAATGGGAAGACACACTTGTTCACTATTAGTGCTGTATTTGTAAAAATTTTCACAAGGGCCCACAGGATTCTGGGGTCTGCTGTGGGAGCTACAGCCTAGCTAATTTCAGAGTAAGATTTTTAAGGAAAGCAATCCTGTAATTATGTTAGCAAAGATTTGTAAATAGACAAAAGCTAGCCTGCCAAAGTATTTTTAAGAAGAGACATATTGTTGATTTGTTCCATATTTAACAACTAATATAAAAAAAAATTCCTGCCTTTTGTCATGTGTCAGACATTCTGTCCTCTAGAATAACAACAACTTCTTTGGAAAACACATCTGGTTTCTGAGCCCAGCCCTGTCCATCAATAAAACAGATGGTTTTGAAAGAGAGACCAGAAGGCGGGACCGGGGATTAAGCTACAGGCATTTTTCCAAGTAGAATTTCCTTCTTGGTAATTTGAAGCTTGAGATATTCCTTGAATATCGAAACTATTTCACGAGTCTATAATGTGATGTCAAATATTAAAATTTAGAAATAGGAGTGATGGTGAGAACACAGATTGGTTGCCCACATTAAATCCTTAAATGCATAATTTGGGTTGCTTAATTTGTGATGCTAGTGGTATGCTAGAAGACAAGAAAAAATGTCATGAAAAACATGGGTCAAAAATTACACTTTGCTTTCCACCTTTGGGTAAATGGCTTAACCCCTCTAGTCTTTGTATCCTCACCTTTGAAGTAAAAGGTTAAGCAGGTGATTCCCAAAATTCTGATATTAGACTAGAATTCTATGACTTATACATACTCTGTTGGAATTCGGAACTGCTACAACCTTTCTGAAGGACCACGTATATCAAATATATTAAAAGCCCTAAAGATGATAAGGTATTTTGACTCTGCCATTCCACTTTCATAAACATATCCTAAGGAAATAAATGGACACCTACGCAAATTTGTATTTAAAAGGCTGCTTATCACAGAGTAGTTTAGAATAACACAATTTTGGAAGCAACAAAAATAATCATCCATAAATGATTAATATATAAATGCATTTTGTATATCCATAAACTTGAAAAAAAACAGAAGATTTTCTATGTCAGTCTTGGCAACATATCCTTCTTAGTAAATGGCATGGCCAGAAAGAAAGAAAGCAAGAAAGAGAGAGAGACTGAACTCTCTTGGACGTTAAATATTTGGGAAATGATATTCATGGTGAGCAGTCTATGACTAAAGCTTTGGCTCTGGTCTTTCAGAACTTCTCCATACCTGGGACCTTTAGCAAAGGAGCCATCAAGGTGGGACATTGCTCTAGTTGTTATATTTTGGGATTCTGTGTTGAGGCAGGAATATAAGGAAGGGACTATGGCATCTGTCATGTGATTCATTCCCTGGGCTGCCTTTCGTGCTTGGGAGTGGACGGGTAAAAGTGGAGATTCAGATAGGCATAGTGTGGTATCTAAAGAATTTAGCATGAAGTCAGTTTCTGTCAACAGTCAGCACCAAAGGAAACAGCTGTGTCTTCTCAGATGGGCAGGGTATAGACAATGATGGGCAACCCAGTCAGGTGTACAGGGAAGAGGTATATCTAGAGAGGTCTTTCAGTTGGTAGCAGGGGTCCAGGATGGGTGGGGTTCAGGAACAAGGAAGAAGTTGTCAGGGCAGAGAAAGAGATTAGAGAAAGATGGGTCACTATATTATTATCTGAGATGGGGTAAAGAGGTGTGTCTGGGAAATTGACTTTGGAAATCAAGCTTTAAAGCCACCTTTTCAGAACAGGTAAGGGGTAAGTGAGTGACAACTAAGACTCAATTCAGAAACATCATTGTCTGGATCCAAGTTCTCATTGGTTTAACCAGGAGGGCATCTCCAAACTGTGCCCCTGATAGAAGCTCTCATGGATGGGGAAGCCTGAGAGGCTGGGGTGGGGGTGGGGATGATGAGAGAGGGGTAATACCATGATCCTGTGGTACCACCTCTGTCATCTTTGCTGCTGCCATTATGGGGAGCAGCCTGATGCTCTAGCTTTGGCTAAGTTCATACCAGTGAGCCCTGGCAGGAGAAGTCCAAGGACACAAATGGAGCCAAGCAAAAGCTGGTGAGATCATGAATTTGATAGTCCATCTTTAAACACCACCATTTTTTTTCGGTCCAACGAGGGTTTTCATTTTCCAATTGTTTTTGGACTGTCATAGAGCAGCAATGTACCTTCATAAGTATTTCCCAAATAGATTTCCTTCTGCAGTCTAATGATTTGTTTAATTCAACAGACATTTGGTGAATACCCACCATGTGCCATGGACGATACCATGCCCCAGAAAATAAAGATGAGACTCATGTAGCCCTTGCCTGTGAGGTGCTCTTCCTTTACTCCATGAATGACAGGTTGACTGTAAGCAACTAGAGGGCAGAGACCGTCTTTTCTGCTGTCTTTTCTCAAAGTGTATTCTGAACCACCTATTGATCCTGCACTTTGCCTCATTTACCATTTCTCATGTTCCCTGAGGCAGGAACTTAACAGACTTAAATATGTGGCCTAGCATTATAATAAATGCTAACAATTACATAGGACTTATGATATTCTGGACCCTTTCTTAAGATTTTGTTATTAAATCACAACCCAACAAAGCAGGTACTTTGATTATTCCTGAGTCACAGGGGGTTAAGCAATTTGTTCAAGGTCATAGTTTCTAAGTAGGAGCAGTACCATTTCAGAGTACAAGCACTTAACAATTTGCTATGTCCTATCAGTGGTGGGTAGAAGAAAGGTATAGTATCTACCACTGGGGAATTTATAATCTGCTTGACAACAATGATGCTAAATTGCTGGAACCTACAGTGGATGATAGAGCTTTGTGTTGTTTGTTTGTTTGTTTTTAAAGATTTTATTTATTTATTTGAGAGAGAAAGAATGAGAGAGAGAGCACGAGAGGGGGGAGGTTCAGAGGGAGAAGCAGACTCCCCACTGAGCACGGCGCCCGATGCGGGACTCGATCCCAGGACTCCAGGATCATGACCTGAGCTGAAGACAATTGCTTAACCAACTGAGCCACCCAGGTGTTCCGATGATAGAGCTTTGAATGTATGCTGCAGGTTATAAAAGCTGTAGAGGTTGAAAGGAGTGAGTTCAGTAGTAGGGAAAGGTTTATTGGAGAGTGTGTTGGAAAGTGGATAGGATGTGGGGAGATAGAAGTGCACAGAGTGTGCTTGGTGGAATGGCAGGGAGTGACGTGTGTGTGGGAATATAGCTCAGCACCCTCTCCAGACCAGAGCTCAGTACCAGGCATTGGGTCCTGGAGGAGGGTGCAGGGAAAGCTAGAATGTAGTTTCTCCTTTTTGCCCTTGAAGATAAAAATGTTTCAGACTGACATCTTTTATTCATGCGGTACTATTTCTGAAAAGCTAAAAGTAACCTTATCAATTTTAAGGGTCTTATCAATTTTAGAAAAGAAAATTGTTTCTGCAGAATTTTCAGAAACTGGTAGGACATTCAAAATTTTAAATATTTGGGTTTTCAAAAATGTAATTGCTGCCCATAATATGCTTAATATTTTTTTAATCTCTCTTGATCTGTACAAAATTATTCAACAGTCAGAACCAAAGTAAATACTATCACTGGGACAGTTCTTATTTAAAAAATTCCAAACCTGATTTCTCCTTTATTTTAAACATAAATAAGAGATACTTAGTTGTGTGAAAGGAAGATAAAGTCTGTGTTGCGATGATGCTGGAGCATTCAATAAATCAATTTGATTCACTGAGGGGAAAATAGGCCAAAACTAGTGTTATAACATTAAAAAAAAAGGAAAATGAACATATATAAAGTGGTTCCCACATACTAGGATTTCTATTAATTTTTCATGCACTGTCTACTTTTATATTCACAAAAATTCTATGAGAAAGATAATTTGTATTCCTATTGTACAGATGAGAAAAATGAGGTTTGGAAAGGTTATTTTCTCCAAATCACACGTGTGGTAAGGAGAGAGCACAGACTTGAATCCAGGCTTTCTGCTTCATTGCCCCCGTGCTCTTAAGAACCACATTTGGTGTAGTCCCCGAATGCAGTCTGCTGTTACTCATGATGACAAGATGGCTG
The DNA here is from genome assembly GCF_003265705.2 of Callorhinus ursinus. NCBI lineage: Eukaryota > Metazoa > Chordata > Mammalia > Carnivora > Otariidae > Callorhinus > Callorhinus ursinus. The sequence goes on from NW_027397067.1 coordinate 11,108,188, forward strand.
CCCTCCAGGTCAGCACTGAGATCCCCTTGGGTTCAGCTTCCCTCCAGGTCCTCCTTCTGCAGTGCAAATATGAGTGTTTCAGGGCAGTAAGGGAAGCCTGTGGTGATGTGTGGATGAAATATGTGACAGACTGGCTATAATTTTCAACAACCCTTTATATTCTTGTTATTGTACCAAAATGTTTAACTGTTTGTTGAAGTTTCAGATAGAAACTTTCCCTTCAGCAAGAGCTCTGCCTCCTCGTGTGTTGGACCCTCTAGTTGGATCTAAGTAAAGCTCATTTCAAGAAGGGACCTGCAGACAAACAGGACAAACTGAAAAGAACACCTCTAATAAGATAGATAAGCCCTGTATGCAGTGAGAACTGGTTGGCTGTGCCTTGTGTCTATGACCCTCCACATGGTAGGAGCAGGTGCCCTGCCAGGCACAGGTCTGTGAATTCAGAGCTCCTGGAAATTTTCTTGTGTTTCATATGGGCCAAATGCATTTTGGTATTTTGGAGAAAGAATTTAGGACATCTTGGACAATGAGAAATTAGAGATTGATGGCAAAAGAAAAGCATAAATTGGGATTAGTCACTAGGACTTCAGAATGGAAGGATCTCCCAGATTAACTTGAGTTGATGGTTGTTTCTCAAGGGAACTTCTACTTATAACAAGACATTTCAGCCCCCCAAACAAACAATCCAATTAAAAAAATAGGCAGAAGAAACGAACAGACATCTCTCCAAAGAAGACATCTGGATGGCCAACAGACACATGAAAAGATGCTTGACATCACTCAGCATCAGGGAAATGCAAATCAAAACTACAATGAGATGTCACCTCACACCTGCCACAATGGTTAAAATAAAAAACACAAGAAACAACAAGTGTTGGCGAGGATGTGGAGAAAAAGGAACCTTCGTGCACTGTTGATGGGAAGGCAAACTGGTGCAGCCACGGTGGAAAACAGTATGGAGGTTCCTCAAAAAGTTAAAAATAGAACCACCCTATGATCCAGTAATTGTACTACAAAAATACAAAAACACTAATTCCAAGGGAAATATTCACCCTTATGTTTATAGCAGCATTATTTATAATAGCCAATTATGGAAGCAGCCCAAGTGTCCATCAGTAGAGAAATGAAGAAAGAACTTGTGGTGTGTGTGTGTGTGTGTGTGTGTGTGTATACACACATACATATATATGTGTATGAATATATATATGTAAAACATTGAATATCACTCAGCCATAAAAAAATGAAATCATGCCATTTGCAATGACATGGACGGATCTAGAGAGTATTATGCTAAGTGAAATAAGTCAGTCACAGAAAGACAAATAACATATGATTTCATTCATATGTGGAATTTAAGAAAGAAAACAAATGAGCAAAGGGAAAAAAGGAGAGTAAGACAAACCAAGAAGCAGACTCTTAACTCTAGAGAACAAACTGATGGTTATGAGAGGGGAGGTGGATGGAGGGATGGGGGAAATATGCGATGGCGATGAAGGAGGGCACTTGTGATGAGCACTGAGAAATGTGTGGAAGTGTTGAATCACTACACTGTACACCTGAAACTAATATAATACTGTATGTTAACTATATTGGAATAAAAATATAAACAAACAAACAAAAATTAAAAAAAGACATTTCAGGGGAAATTACTTATTTATTTATTAGAAATATATTTTAATGTACATGCACTTCCATTCCCTAGGGGGCATTTTGACACTTGGGGCTCTGAAGGTCAGTCTGCCAGAGTTTAGATCCTGGTGTCTCTTTTCTAGTTTTAAGATAGAAATTTAAAAAGATCAGGCAAGTGGTAAATATTATCCCCTAATTACTCACCCTAAGTATCGGTTTCTTCATCTGCAAAATGGAAACAATAATAATAACTACCTCATATTTTTTTCAGCCATCAAAAGGAATGAGATCTTGCCATTTGCAACGATGTGGCTGGAACAGGAGGGTATTATGCTGAGCGAAATAAGTCAATCAGAGAAA